>NC_089856.1:49037068-49347068 GCF_036373705.1 Amia ocellicauda
TGGCAGTTGCTTCAATGCATTTAGGGGTGTGGTCCTGGTCAAGACAATCTCCTGAACTCCAAACTGAATGTCTGAATGGGAAAGAAAGGTGATTTAAGCAATTTTGAGCGTGGCATGGTTGTTGGTGCCAGACGGGCCGGTCTGAGTATTTCACAATCTGCTCAGTTACTGGGATTTTCACGCACAACCATTTCTAGGGTTTACAAAGAATGGTGTGAAAAGGGAAAAACATCCAGTATGCGGCAGTCCTGTGGGCGAAAATGCCTTGTTGATGCTAGAGGTCAGAGGAGAATGGGCTGACTGATTCAAGCTGATAGAAGAGCAACTTTGACTGAAATAACCACTCGTTACAACCGAGGTATGCAGCAAAGCATTTGTGAAGCCACAACACGTACAACCTTGAGGCGGATGGGCTACAACAGCAGAAGACCCCACCGGGTACCACTCATCTCCACTACAAATAGGAAAAAGAGGCTACAATTTGCACAAGCTCACCAAAATTGGACAGTTGAAGACTGGAAAAATGTTGCCTGGTCTGATGAGTCTCGATTTCTGTTGAGACATTCAGATGGTAGAGTCAGAATTTGGCGTAAACAGAATGAGAACATGGATCCAACATGCCTTGTTACCACTGTGCAGGATGGTGGTGGTGGTGTAATGGTGTGGGGGATGTTTTCTTGGCACACTTTAGGCCCATTAGTGCCAATTGGGCATCGTTTAAATGCCACGGCCTACCTGAGCATTGTTTCTGATCATGTCCATCCCTTTATGACCACCATGTACCCATCCTCTGATGGCTACTTCCAGCAGGATAATGCACCAGTTCACAAAGGTCGAAAAATTTCAAATTGGTTCCTTGAACATGACAATGAGTTCACTGTACTAAACTGGCCCCCACAGTCACCAGATCTCAACCCAATAGAGCATCTTTGGGATGTGGTGGAACGGGAGCTTCGTGCCCTGGATGTGCATCCCACAAATCTCCATGAACTGCAAGATGCTATTCTATCAATATGGGCCAACATTTCTAAAGAATGCTTTCAGCACCTTGTTGAATCAATGCCACGTAGAATCAAGGCAGTTCTGAAGGCGAAAGGGGGTCAAACACAGTATTAGTATGGTGTTCCTAATAATCCTTTAGGTGAGTGTATATATATATATATATATATATATATATATATATATATATATATATATATATATATATATATTATAATATTGCGTGTACACTTGTATGTTTACTGTATGTATGACTCTCTCATGTGTGCCTGGCTCATCTGGCTGTGTTGCTCCTCTCACTTGTCAGATACCTCTTACTGACAGGAGATCAATAACAGCTGTGAGTGAGACTGCATTCATTCCCAAATACACACCAGGGGGTTACTGTGAGTGTGTAACTGTGTGTTTGTCTCTGTGTGTTCATTTGTGTGAGTGTTACTGTGTGTGTGTGTTAATCTGTTTGTGTGTTAATTTGAGTGTGTGTGTTTAGTCATAGCTTTAGATACAACCTGTCTAACCAGTACAGCCTGCATTCCTCTGTACATACCTGAAACTCTCTACGACAAGAAGGAGAGTGAGAGGGAGAGGGAGAGAGAGATGCATTCCACAGCCTACATGCCGGTCCTCATTCCCTGCCTGTCATTCTTGCCAAATCACTAACTGACAACCACTGTCTCTGTGTCAACCATGCTATAACACTGCACTGTGCTATAGAGTACTGTAGTAAACTGCACTGTGCTGTAGAGTAATATGTCACACTGCACTGTGCTGTAGAGTACTGTAGTAAACTGCACTATGCTGTAGAGTACTGTATCAGACTACACTGTGCTGTAGAGTACTGTATCACATTGCACTGTGCTGTAGAGTACTGTATCACACTGCGCTGTGTTGTGGAGTACTGTATCACACTGCACTGTGCTGTACAGTACTGTAGTAAACTGCACTATGCTGTAGAGTACTGTAGTTAACTGCACTGTGCTGTAGAGTTCTGTATCACACTGCACTGTGCTGTAGAGTACTGTAGTAAACTGCACTGTGCTGTAGAGTACTGTATCACACTGCACTGTGCTGTAGAGTACTGTATCACACTGCACTGTGTTGTAGAGTACTGTATCACACTACACTGTGCTGTAGAGTACTGTAGTAAACTGCACTATGCTGTAGAGTACTGTATCACATTACACTGTTTTGTAGAGTACTCTAGTAAACTGCACTGTGCTGTAGAGTACTGTAGTAAACTGCATTGTGCTGTAGAGTACTGTATCACACTGCACTGTGTTATGAAGTACTGTATCACACTGCACTGTGCTGTAGAGTACTGTATCACACTGCACTGTGTTATGAAGTACTGTATCACACTGCACTGTGCTGTAGAGTTCTGAATCACATTGCACTGTGCGGAAGAGTACTGTAGTAAACTGCACTGTGATGTAGAGTACTGTATCACACTGCACTGTGCGGAAGAGTACTGTAGTAAACTGCACTGTGCTGTAGAGTACTGTATCACACTGCGCTGTGTTATGGAGTACTGTATCACACTGCACTGTGCTGTAGAGTACTGTATCACACTGCACTGTGCTGTAGAGTACTGTATCACACTGCACTGTGCGGTACAGTACTGTAGTAAACTGCACTGTGCTGTAGAGTTCTGTATCACACTGCACTGTGCGGAAGAGTACTGTATCACACTGCACTGTGCTGTAGAGTTCTGAATCACATTGCACTGTGCGGTAGAGTACTGTAGTAAACTGCACTGTGATGTAGAGTACTGTATCACACTGCACTGTGCGGAAGAGTACTGTAGTAAACTGCACTGTGCTGTAGAGTACTGTATCACACTGCGCTGTGTTATGGAGTACTGTATCACACTGCGCTGTGTTGTGGAGTACTGTAGTAAACTGCATTGTACTGTAGAGAACTGTATCACACTACACTGTGCTGTAGAGTACTGTATCACACTGCACTGTGCTGTAGAGTACTGTATCACACTGCACTGTGCTGTAGAGTACTGTATCACACTGCACTGTGCTGTAGAGTACTGTATCACACTGCACTGTGCTGTAGAGTACTGTATCACACTGCACTGTGCGGTACAGTACTGTAGTAAACTGCACTGTGCTGTAGAGTTCTGTATCACACTGCACTGTGCGGTAGAGTACTGTATCACACTGCACTGTGCGGAAGAGTACTGTAGTAAACTGCACTGTGCTGTAGAGTACTGTATCACACTGCGCTGTGTTATGGAGTACTGTATCACACTGCGCTGTGTTGTGGAGTACTGTATCACACTGCACTGTGCTGTAGAGTACTGTATCACACCTCACTGTGCTGTAGAGTACTGTAGTAAACTGCACTGTGCTGTAGATAACTGTATCACACTGCACTGTGCTATAGAGTACTGTATCACACTGCACTGTTTTGTAGAGTACTGTAGTAAACTGTACTGTGCTGTAGAGTACTGTATCACACTACACTGTGCTGTAGAGTACTGTATCACACTGCACTGTGTTATGAAGTACTGTATCACACTGCACTGTGCTGTAGAGTTCTGAATCACATTGCACTGTGCGGTAGAGTACTGTAGTAAACTGCACTGTTATGTAGAGTACTGTATCACACTGCACTATGCTGTAGAGTACTGTAGTAAACTGCTCTGTGTTATGAAGTACTGTATCACACTGCACTGTGCTGTAGAGTTCTGAATCACATTGCACTGTGCGGTAGAGTACTGTAGTAAACTGCACTGTGATGTAGAGTACTGTATCACACTGCACTGTGTTGTAGAGTACTGTATCACACTACACTGTGCTGTAGAGTACTGTAGTAAACTGCACTATGCTGTAGAGTACTGTATCACACTACACTGTGCTGTAGAGTACTGTAGTAAACTGCACTATGCTGTAGAGTACTGTATCACATTGCACTGTTTTGTAGAGTACTCTAGTAAACTGCACTGTGCTGTAGAGTACTGTAGTAAACTGCATTGTGCTGTAGAGTACTGTATCACACTGCACTGTGTTATGAAGTACTGTATCACACTGCACTGTGCTGTAGAGTTCTGTATCACACTGCACTGTGCTGTAGAGTACTGTATCACACTGCACTGTGCTATAGAGTACTGTAGTAAACTGCACTGTGCAGTAGAGTACTGCAGTAAACTTCACTGTGCTGTAGCGTACTGTATCACACTGCACTGTGCGGTTGAGTACTGTATCACACTGCACTGTGCGATAGAGTACTGTAGTAAACTGCACTGTGCTGTAGAGTACTGTATCACACTGTACTGTGCTGTAGAGTACTGCAGTAAACTGCACTGTGCTGTAGATAACTGTATCACACTGCACTGTGTTATGGAGTACTGTATCACACTGCGCTGTGTTATGGAGTACTGTATCACACTGTGCTGTGTTGTGGAGTACTGTATCACACTGCACTGTGCTGTAGAGTACTGTAGTAAACTGCACTGTGCTGTAGGTAACTGTATCACACTGCACTGTGCTGTAGAGTACTGTATCACACTGCACTGTTTTGTAGAGTACTGTAGTAAACTGTACTGTGCTGTAGAGTACTGTATCACACTGCACTGTGCTGTAGAGTACTGTAGTAAACTGCACTGTGCTGTAGAGTACTGTATCACACTGCACTGTGTTATGAAGTACTGTATCACACTGCACTGTGCTGTAGAGTTCTGAATCACATTGCACTGTGCGGTAGAGTACTGCAGTAAACTGCACTGTGCGGTAGAATACTGCAGTAAACTGCACTGTGCTGTAGAGTACTGTATCACACGGCACTGTGCGGTAGAGTACTGTATCACACTGCACTGTGCGGTAGAGTACTGCAGTAAACTGCACTGTGCTGTAGAGAACTGTATCACACTACACTGTGCTATAGAGTACTGTAGTAAACTGCACTGTGCTGTAGAGTACTGTATCACACTGCACTGTGTTATGAAGTACTGTATCACACTGCACTGTGCTGTAGAGTTCTGTATCACATTGCACTGTGCGGTAGAGTACTGTATCACACTGCACTGTGATGTAGAGTACTGTATCACACTGCACTATGCTGTAGAGTACTGTAGTAAACTGCACTGTGCTGTAGAGAACTGTATCACACTACACTGTGCTATAGAGTACTGTAGTAAACTGCACTGTGCTGTAGAGTACTGTATCACACTGCACTGTGTTATGAAGTACTGTATCACACTGCACTGTGCTGTAGAGTTCTGTATCACATTGCACTGTGCGGTAGAGTACTGTATCACACTGCACTGTGATGTAGAGTACTGTATCACACTGCACTATGCTGTAGAGTACTGTAGTAAACTGCACTGTGCGGTAGAGTACTGTAGTAAACTGCACTGTGCTGTAGAGTACTGTATCACACTGCACTGTGCTATAGAGTACTGTGGTAAACTGCAATATGCGGTAGAGTACTGCAGTAAACTGCACTGTGCTGTAGAGTACTGTATCAGACTGCACTGTGCTGTAGAGTACTGTATCACACTGCACTGTGTTATGGAGTACTGTATCACACTGCACTGTGTTATGAAGTACTGTATCACACTGCACTGTGCTGTAGAGTACTGTTTCACACTGCACTGTGCTGTAGAGTACTGTATCACACTGCACTGTGCTGTAGAGTACTGTGTCACACTGCACTGTATTGTAGAGTACTGCAGTAAACTGCACTGTGCTGTAGAGTACTGTATCACACTGCACTGTGCTGTGGAGTACTGCAGTAAACTGCACTGTGCTGTAGAGTACTGTATCACACTGCACTGTGCTGTAGAGTACTGTATCACACTGCACTGTGCTGTAGAGTACTGTAGTAAACTGCACTATGCTGTAGAGTACTGTATCACACTGCACTGTGCTGTAGAGTACTGTAGTAAACTGCACTATGCTGTAGAGTACTGTATCACACTGCACTGTGCTGTAGAGTACTGCAGTGAACTGCACTGTGCTGTAGAGTACTGTATCACACTACACTGTGCTGTAGAGTACTGTAGTAAACTGCACTATGCTGTAGAGTACTGTATCACACTACACTGTGCTGTAGAGTACTGTAGTAAACTGCACTATGCTGTAGAGTTCTGTATCAGACTGCACCATGCTGTAGAGTTCTGTATCACACTGCACTGTGCTGTAGAGTACTGTATCACACTGCACTGTGCTATAGAGTACTGTAGTAAACTGCACTGTGCTGTAGAGTTCTTTATCACATTGCACTGTGCGGTAGAGTACTGCAGTAAACTGCACTGTGCGGTAGAGTACTGCAGTAAACTGCACTGTGCTGTAGAGTACTGTATCACACTGCACTGTGCTGTAGAGTACTGCAGTAAACTGCACTGTGCTGTAGATAACTGTATCACACTGCACTGTGCTGTAGAGTACTGTAGTAAACTGCACTGTGCTGTAGCGTACTGTATCACACTGCACTGTGTTATGAAGTTCTGTATCACACTGCATTGTGCTGTAGAGTGCTGTAGTAAACTGCACTATGCTGTAGCGTACTGTATCACACTACACTGTGCGGTAGAGTACTGTAGTATACTGCACTGTGCTGTAGAGTACTGTATCACACTGCACTGTGCTGTAGAGTACTGCAGTAAATTGCATTGCACTGTGTTTACATGCCCTTCCCCTCTCTACCCTCCTCTCTCTCGCTCTCTGTCTCTCTCTCTCTCTCTCTCTCTCTCTCTCTCTCTCTCTCTCTCTCTCTCTCTCTCCTCTCTCTCTCTCCTGGGCTGAGAGGAGTGCCTGTGTTATGTAACAGACCCGCAGTGAGGCGGGCACAGTGCAGGCTGGCTTGCTTTATTAAGCAGTTCTGTTTTTCTTTTTTCTAGTCTCTGTGAATATTTTAAGACCCCCAGTCTGTACAGAGAGCAGCATGGGGTGGGGGCTGAAGGACTGAAACTTTTAATCAGGCAGACTGAGGGAGGGAGAGAGAGAGATGTAAAGAGAAAAGATACAGGTCCCATATCCTGTGGTATTAATGTGGCATCTGTGGCAGGTTCTGCATGATGTATAGAGCACAGCTCTCCCAGCATGTGTTGGTGTCTCCTCCTTATTGTGCTAGGTTTTGTGTTACACTTTTATTATCACTACGTTCAGGCTGCTCATTTTAATATGGCAGGAATCAATGTATGTATGTAGTTATTAGTACTGATCTATTTATTATTACTCTGTGTTACAGTCACTCAGTTGTTCCCTTTGTGGTGTGGAACCCCCAGACACTGAGGGATAGTGGTCGCCACGGCAACGTCGCTCTTTACTCCATCAGGAGGTCTCCATGGTAACAGCCTCCCCTCCCCACCCACACTGGTTTCCCTGGCAACCAGGGACCGCCCCACTCCGGTCCGTCGCTAAGCAACCCCCTCCTGTCTCTCTCTCTTTCTCTTCACCCAGCTAAACATAGTAAGAAAGACAGAGAGAGAGAAAGAGGGGGGGGAGGGGGATAAGGGGTGGAGGTAGAGAAAAATGCAAGAAGTGCTTGAGAATAAATAATACATGGCTGAGGTGCCTGAATAGAGGAGAGTGGGAAGAGAGGGCAGCATTTCATTATTGATGCTGCTCTCTCTCTCTCCATCTCCCTCTCTGCGCTCTGTGCCTCCCCATGCTGCCAGCCTGGCAGCCCCCACCGTATGGGAAACAGGGTGTGCTCACTGCCCTGCACTGTAGTATACTACACACAGCACTGTAATATACTACACTGTACTGCACATTAATATACTACACTGCACTGTACTGTAGTAATAATAATGGATTACTATACTAAATTATATAACTATAACTACACTGTTCAGTGTCAGTGTGTCAGTCAAATGTGTCAGTCAGTCAGCTAGACAGTAAGTCAGTGTATCAGTCAGTGTGTCAGTCAGTCAGTCATACAGGCAGATAGTCAGTGTATCAGTCAGTGTGTCAGTCAGTCAGTCATACAGGCAGATAGTCAGTGTGTCAGTCAATGTGTCAGTCAGTCAGTCAGTGTATGAAGTCAGTCAATTCCCCAGTTTCATATACATACACTATATAGTTTGTGCCAGGCCCCTGCAAATCTTTGTGTAAAGAAAGTGGCTACTATGCTGTTCTTTACTGTACTGTCATGCATTTAAAAAGACTGTGGTGCACAGTGATGCAGAGGGAGAGAGAGAGGGAATGAGAGAGGGAGAGAGAGAGGGAGATGATTAATAATGTAGGGGTGTCTGGGAGGCATAATACCCCCACCCCCACAACGCCCACCCCCTCAGGGCACTGAGAGAGTAAGGGAGGGAGAAAAAGAGAGAAAGAGAAAGAAAGAGAGAGAGGAAAGGAGTAAGGAGAGTGAAAGGGTGTGGATGGCTCTGAGGCTAAACACTGGGGGGGTGCTAAGGAAGAGAAGATGAAAAAGTGGGAATAGAAGGATATAGATAGAAAATCCTTTTGTGAAGAGACAGAGACTGGGCCCTTCTGCCACTGTCAGAATGAGAGAAAGAGCAATGTGGAGAGGGAGAGAGGGAGAGATTAACTGCATTGACTTGTACCCCTGTCACATGCTCTACTGCTTTCTCTATTTGACACTGTGACTGGGAACCAAGACACTGATACCGTTAGTGTGTGTGTGTTAGCAGTGGTAGTTATAGTCAATGTCGTATCTGTGGCAGCAGTAGTAATAGTAGTTGTCATACCTGTGGCAGCTATAGATATAATAGTGTTCATACCTGTGGCAGCAGTAGTTATAATAGTTGTCGTGCCTGTGGCAGCGATAGTTATAATAGTTGTGGTACCTGTGGCAGCGGTAGTTATTGTAGTATTCATACCTGTGGCAGCAATAGTTATATTAGTTGTGGTACCTGTGGCAGCGGTAGTTATAATAGTTGTGGTACCTGTGGCAGCGATAGTTATAATAGTTGTGGTACCTGAGGCAGCGGTAGTTATAATAGTTGTCGTGCCTGTGGCAGCTGTAGTTATAGTAGTTGTCGTACCTGTGACAGTGGTAGTTATAGAAGTGTTCATACCTGTGGCAGTGGTAGTGACAGTAGTTATGCTAGTTGTCATACTTGTGTCAGTGGTAGTTATACAAGTTGTCGTACCTGTGTAAGCGGTAGTTATAATAGTTGTCATACCTGTGGCAGCGGTAGTTATACTAGTTGTCGTATCTGTGGCAGCAGTAGTAATAGTAGTTGTCATACCTGTGGCAGCTATAGATATAATAGTGTTCATACCTGTGGCAGCAGTAGTTATAATAGTTGTCGTGCCTGTGGCAGCGATAGTTATAATAGTTGTGGTACCTGTGGCAGCGATAGTTATAATAGTTGTGGTACCTGTGGCAGCGGTAGTTATAATAGTTGTCGTGCCTGTGGCAGCTGTAGTTATAGTAGTTGTCGTACCTGTGACAGTGGTAGTTATAGAAGTGTTCATACCTGTGGCAGTGGTAGTGACAGTAGTTATGCTAGTTGTCATACTTGTGTCAGTGGTAGTTATACAAGTTGTCATACCTGTGTAAGCGGTAGTTATAGTAGTTGTCATACCTGTGGCAGCAGTAGTTATAGTAGTTGAAATACCTGTGGCAGCAGTAGTTATAATAGTTGTCGTTCCTGTGGCAGCGATAGTTATAGTAGTTGTCATACCTGTGGCAGCAGTAGAAATTAGCCCCCGTACTGCAGAGCCACTGATTCAGATTCTCTTCGCTGTGTCCTTGCTGTGTAGGTGTGTTGTACAGCAGCTCATTGTGCTGTGTTTTCTGTAGTCTGGGCAGCTTTTCACTGCACTGTATAACCTACTGGCATCGGCATAATCTGAGGGAGGGGACTTTTTGAAATGCGTGAAATCCCCCCCCCTCACCACTTCCTGAAAGACAGTATTTATGAGGCATATGGATAAAATGTTCCTCAACACTCTTTGACATGTCCCTTCCCAGAACCCCCCCAACGCTCAACAACTCGGCCGCACTCCCACCACCACTGTCAGACTCACAAAGAATGTGCCCCCTCCAACTTCTGAAACAAAAGTTACACCACTGCCGTGCACCGCAGTGTTGCACTGCACTGATCTGGTACTGCCCTGGACCTGGTAGTGCTGGGCTACACTCTGTAGATCTTGACTCTAGCGTAAGTGGTATCAATATCCAATTAAAACATTGTCCTGTGCTTGCAGTGTAGTGTTTGTAGAGCTAGCCCTTCAGAATAAATTAGCCTGCTGAAAAATGTCAAGTCTTAACAAACAAGCAAATAAATAAATAAATAAACAGGCATCAAATTGAAGGTGTAGCAGCAGCAGCAGCAGGACCAGAGGGAGTCGGGCTTTGCATTGTACAGAACAGATGTGATTATGACTCAGTCTCCATGGCAGCCAGCGGTGTTATTTTACGACAGTCAGGTGCTGGTGCATCAGAGAGGGGGTGGGAGGGGTGGGGGGGATCATATCCAGCCTTTGCAAGATAATGTAGTCATGAGGAACTCTGGGAAATGCAGTTTTTCTTTTATTTGCTTCTCATTTCAGTTATGTGTATTGTGTCTCTCTCTTTCTCTCTCTGCCTCATTACAGAAATAATGAGTGGCAATTAATGTGGTTTACAGGGTTTTACATGGATGGACATCTCTTATATGAAAAAAGGAAGGAACAGATTTTGGTTCTGTTACGTGAGAGTGACAGTTCAGGACAGGAGCTGATTGGTCAGTGGAAAGAGAGGGGCATTCTGGGCAGGAGCTAATTGGTCAGTGGAGAATGGCTGCCATTCTGAGCAGGTCAGAGGAGCCGGTCTTCAGGAGAAAATAATGTGAGTGACAGTTGTGCAGCATTAATGAAAAGAAAAAAGATATTTATCAGATTTGTTAATTTATATTTTAAAAGGAAGTACCTACCATTATTAAATTCCATACAACTGCACTTTAATTAGTGATAAGAATTACCACACACACAAACACACACCACAACCCCCTCTGCTCAGAACTGAAGAGGTCCAGTTCCTTCATTTAACTCCATCTGTGTATCTATGTGTCTATGCATGCGTGTGCGTGTGTGACTGACGTTCCTGTGAGATTGTGGACGTGCTCTGTAGCTGCAGCTCCGCTTTCTCTGGCGGCAGATCTCCCACAGTGTGGTGACGTGCCTCACTGACCCACACTGCACAGCATTCGCCAGAAATCAGGACTTTGTCATTTCGTTGTGATTGTTTTGCTCTATGGAACTTCTATGGGTCCCAACACAGACACTGTGTAACTCTCAGTCATTCATGCGAACTGCAGTGACACGCAGCCAGTCCTGCACATCTGTGGCTGCGTCGCTCTGCCCTGCTGTGTTGCGTTCCTCTGTACAACACACCAAGCATGTTCCTGTTATGCCACTGCATTTGTGTGACTATTTGACAGTTCTTTGTTGATGCACTGGGCAGAGGTGGCAACCGACACATCATAATAACAGTGTTGTGTGTGTATAGATCTATGTCTGTATAATGCAAGCTGAAGTGTGTTGTGAGTGTGTGTGTGTTGTGTGTGTGTGTTGAGAGTGTGTTATGTGTGTGTGTTGTGAGTGAGTGTGTGTGAGTGTGTGTTGTGTGTGAGTGTGTGTGTGTTGTGAGTGATTGTGTTGTGTGTGAGTGAGTGTGTGTGTTGTCTGTGTGTTGTGAGTGTGTTGTGTGTGAGTGAGTGTGTTGTGTGTGAGTGTGTTGTGTGTGTGTTGTGAGTGTATGTGTGTTGTGAGTGTGTTGTGTGTGAGTGAGTGTGTTGTGTGTGAGTGTTGTGAGTGTGTTGTATGTGAGTGAGTGTGTTGTGTGTGAGTGTGTGTTGTGAGTGTGTTGTGTGTGAGTGAGTGTGTTGAGTGTGATTGTGTTGTGTGTGAGTGTGTTGTGTGTGAGTGTGTTGAGTGTGAGTGAGTGTGTTGAGTGTGTTGTGTGTGAGTGTGTTGTGTGTGAGTGAGTGTGTTGTGTGTGAGTGAGTGTGTTGAGTGTGAGTGTGTTGTGTGTGAGTGAGTGTGTTGTGTGTGAGTGAGTGTGTTGAGTGTGAGTGTGTTGTGAGTGAGTGTGTTGTGTGTGAGTGAGTGTGTAGTGTGTGAGTGAGTGTGTTGTGTGTGAGTGAGTGTGTTGAGTGTGTTGTGTGTGAGTGAGTGTGTTGAGTGTGAGTGTGTTGTGAGTGAGTGTGTTGTGTGTGAGTGAGTGTGTTGTGTGTGAGTGAGTGTGTTGAGTGTGAGTGAGTGTGTTGAGTGTGAGTGTGTTGTGAGTGAGTGTGTTGTGTGTGAGTGAGTGTGTTGTGAGTGAGTGTGTTGTGTGTGAGTGAGTGTGTTGAGTGTGAGTGTGTTGTGTGTGAGTGAGTGTGTTGAGTGTGAGTGTGTTGTGAGTGAGTGTGTTGTGTGTGAGTGAGTGTGTTGTGTGTGAGTGAGTGTGTTGAGTGTGAGTGTGTTGTGTGTGAGTGAGTGTGTTGAGTGTGAGTGTGTTGTGAGTGAGTGTGTTGTGTGTGAGTGAGTGTGTTGTGAGTGAGTGTGTTGTGTGTGAGTGAGTGTGTTGAGTGTGAGTGTGTTGTGTGTGAGTGAGTGTGTTGAGTGTGAGTGTGTTGTGTGTGAGTGAGTGTGTTGTGAGTGAGTGAGTGTGTTGAGTGTGTAGGACGGCGCGTCAGGGGTTAAGCGCGGTGGGCTCGGCTGTGTGGTTGCCGTGGCTGCCGTGTCACACAGGCTCGCTCCAGCCGCCCGGAGAGAAATAACTGCCGCCGAGGAGAGAGAGAGAGAGAGAGAGAGAGAGAGAGAGAGAGAGATGGAGAGATGGGACTGGGCTTCGACGCGTCTCCTCGTCGCTCTGATAGATCTGCCGTGCGGGGGGTCATGATATGTAACAACAACAACAACAGTAACCTCGCGATTGATGCGGGAGACGCGCCGTATTAAACCCGCATGAAACGCCAACGGTCCGCCGACGGTGCCAATTAACGCCAGCGCCAGGACAGGGCAGCCAGCTGACAGCGGCAGGACAGCGCGATGTGGTGCATCAACTGCGCCTCGGAGAAGACGCCGGCCGTCCTGCACAACAAGCTGGTGTACTGGTGAGACATCCGCAGCACCATCCTCCCTCCCTCCCTCCCTGCCTCCTTCCTTCCCTCTCCCTTTCTGTCCCTGTCTCCAGCGATTGATAGATGTGTTCCTACCGCTATGGCGAGCGCCGTTTTCACGTTTTTAATTGTATTTGTTTGATACGAATCTCCAGGACTTTCCTTGATTATCGGCTGGAAAAACAATAAACAGGGATTCCCGTGGATTTAACCCTTGCGGCTCCGCGCACATATGCGCCTGTCATCCACCCCTCGCACAGCCCATGAAATATGCATGTGTGTGTGTGTGAGAGTGTGTGTGCGTGTGTGCGTGTGTGAGAGTGTGTGTGTGTGTGTGTGTGCGTGTGTGTGTGTGCGTGTGTGTGCGTGTGTGAGAGTGTGTGTGTGTGTGTGTGTGTGTGTGTGAGAGTGTGTGTGTGTGTGTGTGTGTGTGTGAGAGTGTGTGTGTGTGCGTGTGTGTGTGTGTGTGTGTGTGTGAGAGTGTGTGTGTGTGCGTGTGTGTGTGTGTGTGAGAGTGTGTGTGTGTGTGCGTGTGTGAGAGTGTGTGTGTGTGTGTGTGTGTGTGTGTGTGTGTGTGTGAGAGTGTGTGTGTGAGAGTTTGTGTGTGCGCGTGTGTGTGTAGCGCATTTCTGACACGCTCCCGCAGCACCCCGGCCGGATCCCCGCTGCCACGGCCCACACGCACACTGCCGGCTATACAGCTGGTGATGTCGGCACCGTGGCGGGGCTGCTAGGTCCTACTTGTGTTGTTGTGGTTGTGGCTAACAGATGATTGGGAAATGCCTAAATAACAAACACACACACATACACACACACAAATATATATTTAAACACATGCACACGGCTTCCACATTGTAATGGTTCTTGTGTCACCTCCAGTTAAGGAGTAACGCCTACACAGTATTTATTACCGTAGAAAACAGGCTGAAGTCGCATTGTGCAGCTGTGTGCAGGTTAATGTTTTGTATTACTATTATTGTTGTTATTATTGTTAATAATAATAATAATAATGTGTGGTTGCATTAATCTTTCTTGCCTGGTGAAAGTTGCGCTGAGCACAAGCTATGCACCACGGTGCCGTGAGTACTGGTGGCTCTCAATGCGGGCCCGCATGGTGGGAGTTCACGCGGGTCAGTCGAGCAGGGTCATCTCCCCGCACTGGCACTGGTATCTGCCGTGTGTCTGTTTTCTAGCAGGACATGAATCTGCCTCGCTAGGCCGGTTCCCGGGGCTGCTCTCTGCCAGTCCTGGAGAGCCACGCTGTGCTCCACTATCGCGCCCAGTCTAGTTCGCACTCGGCCACATAACTGAGCCCATTTCTGGTTTAATTGGCCAAGATTAACGTGATTCTGGCGCTCTGATTGAAGACAGCTGCTAAACCTGCAGGGCGGGGAGGGGGCTGGCTGTTCAGGCCTAGGGCTGGAGATCCCCGCTGTTCTGTTGGGTTTAAAATGGTGTGTGAGAGTGAGAGTGTGTAAGTCTGTAAGTGTGTGTGTGTGAGAGAGAGTGCAAGTTTGAGTGAATAGTTTTGTAAGTGCACATACTGTGCACATAAAGTTGTTTAAAAAAAACAATATTGAAACAAATAAGAACAGTGTATTTACACACCGTATTGAAATATCAAAAGCATTCTCCTCATAAAACAGACAACAACCAGAGAATGGCATTCATTGAGCTCGGGTCCTGTTTGACCACACTGTAGCGGGAGTGTCTGTCCTGGGTGTGATCTTGGGGTCTCCTGACACTGGGACCCCCAGTGCCCTCTGTGCCCTCACTGCAGCTCAGCTCAGTGCCAGCCGTGCCAGGGCGTCCAGCTGCTGGAATGATCCCGTCCTCAAACTCATTTCCCACTCCCTGAAGTGGGGAGTTTCCGTGTCTGTTTCTATGAACCTGTTATTTTTATTGTGTTATAGAACAGATGCTTTACTTATTCATGTATTTATCTGTTACTGGTAAACCTGCTAATTTGTAGGAGCCGATAACCACTACCTAACCCAGCCATCGACAAGCCAGGCAACATTGCAAGTCCCTAGCAGTGCGCAGGGGCCGATAGCTGAGCTCCAGCCAAGAGCAGACAAGCCCTCTGACCCAGAGCAGTGGGACGGGGGCCACAGGACATCAATGGAGCTTTGTTCCAGATTATGATGCCTCTCTGTGTGAAGAAGTGTCTCCTGTTTTCTGTCTTGAAGCCCAATTTCCATTTGTGTCCCCGGGTGCGTGTGTCCCTGCTGATCTGGAAAAGCTCCTCTGGTTTGATGTGGTCGATGCCTTTTATGATTTTGAAGACTTGGATCAAGTCCCTCTGTAGTCTCAGCCTTCGCGGCCTATAAATAATTTCCCTCATTTCTTTAAGTACTGTTGGAAATATCCCATCTGGCCCAGGTGATCTGTTTGTTTTTAATTCTGCTAGTCTCTTTAGTACCTCCTCCTCATTTATCCTGATCTCTCTTAGGGTTTGACTGGACTGGTTGTTAACCTGTGGCATGTTATCTGTCTTTTCTTTTGTAAAAACCTCTGTGAAATACTCATTTAGAACATTTGCCACATCTTGTTCATTTTCCAAGATACTTCCATTTTTGCCCTTTATCTGTTTCACTTCCTCCTTTATTGACCTCTTGCTGTTGTAATATTGAAAAAAGCTGCATTTGCATTAGTTTTAGCTCCAAGAGCTATGTTAATTTCTATTTCCCTCTTTGCTTTCCTGATCCCTTTCTTTAGAACAGTGTGACTGTTTGTGTGTGTTTTAGTGAGTGTGTGTGTGTGCGCCTGCATGCCTGTGTGTGTGTGTGTGAGTGAGTGCGTGTGTGTAGGTCTCTCCTGGCAGTGTGAGCGATGCACAGGGAGGTGGTTCCCTCAACCTCCCTCCTCTGTAGCAGAAGCACTTTATCTCTCAGAGATGCTGAGGAGCCATTTCTGCATTCAGTCTGTAAATGGCATCAGACACTAAAATATCACTGAGGAGACAAAGCTGTGCAGGACGCAGGGAGTGTGTGTGTGTGTGTGTGCAGGACGCGGGGAGCTCTGCATCCGTGTGTGAGTGTGTGTGTGTGTGTGTGTGTGAGAGTGTGTGTGTGTGTGTGCCTGCCTGTGTGTGTATGTGTATGTGCAGGATGCGGGGAGCTCTGTGTCCGCGTGTGTGTGTCAGTGTGCGTGTGTGCATGCCTGTGTGTGTGAGTGTGTGTGTGCAGGACGCGGGGAGCTCTGCATCCGTGTGTGAACGTGTGTAGCCTGTCGTGGGGGTGGGACAGCAGTTTTAACTTCAGTTCTTTATTATCATTGGTGTGGCTTCAACAACACAAGTGTATAAAAATGATGCAATAGTCCCAATAAGAGAGGGTTAGAGTCCCAGTAAGAGAGGGTTAGAGTCCCAATTCATTAGTCTGAGCAGTTTGTTACTCTGAGCAGAAGGAAGGAAGGGGGGAAGGAAATTAAGGAAAGAAGACACAGCAGGTTGATTTTGGCTGAGTGGGTGTGGGGTGGGTGTTGTCACTGATATGGGACAGGGCTGAGGATCGCTCCCTCCAAAGTGTCCTGCCTGTTGGGGTGTGCAGACCTGAAAATATAGCCTCGCCCCAAGCACAGCACAGAGCACAGCACAGAGCATAACACAGCACAGCACGGAGCACAGCACAGAACACAACACAGAGCACAGCACAGCCGTGCAGCACGAAGTACAACAACAGACAGCTCCACTGCTTTACTCTCTCTCTCTTACTCTCCATCTCCCTCTCCCTCTCTCTCACTCTCTCTCTCAGATAATGTGAGCTGAAGTGGAGGACAGATAAGCGGTGTTTGTGTGGAAATCTTCACACAGGCGTATGTGGTGTGATATGATGTACACAATGCTGGGTGTGACTCTGTGTGTGTGTCTCAGTTAGGTTAATGCCTCTGGCAGCTCCACCAGGATCCAGTCTATTGAAGGCTGTTTGCAGGAACAGTGCAGTCACGTGTGTGGTAAACTAGTGTGTGTGTCAGCAGTACCGCAGCTGTCGTGACACACCAGTCTGTGCGGTTGACGGCGCCGCTCTCCCCTCAGTCCTGTAGTCGCTGTGATGCCCAGCAGATCCAGGATGCAGCTCAGCTACTCAGCTTCCTTCAGGTTCCTTTCAGCAAACATTTATATCTCAATTATTTAACAACAACCTGCATTTGGACAAAAACCTTCTGCAAATGGCTCTTCAGCTGCCAGCGCCATGCCACGCACTCTGGGCAGGAGCAGGGTGTTCGTCTCCGTTTCCCAGGCAGTGTGGGGCGGGGTGGGGCGGGGCCTCTGTATGTGCTCCTTTTCTTGTCTGCTCACAAACTTTAATACTTCAAACAAAAACGTTATTAATCTGTGTCTCTGGGTGACGGTACACAGCTGTTTCGACACAGAAAATGAAGAAGGAGCTTCAGCCACGTGTCACATAAATCTTTCAGGGTGCTGATTTAACATCCAATTAATGTTAATGTTTCATTTAAAACTAATTAAGTCACCCCAGGAGGTGTAAATGCTGTGTTTTTTATTTTTTCTTGTAATACCATGAGGAGTGTGTGTGGTATAGTGTGGAGTGTGTGTGGAGTTTGTGCAGTACACAGTGAAGAGTGTGTGTGGTACACAGTGTGGAGTGTGTGTGTGGTACAGTGTGGAGTGTGTGTGGAGTTTGTGCAGTACATAGTGAAGAGTGTGTGTGGTACACAGTGTGGAGTGTGTGTGTGGTACAGTGTGGAGTGTGTGTGGAGTTTGTGCAGTACACAGTGAAGAGTGTGTGTGGTACACAGTGTGGAGTGTGTGTGGTACAGTGTGGAGTGTGTGTGTGGTACAGAGTCTCCTTTTAATTTACTACAGTTTTGTCCGAGAAGTGTTCATACTACACTGTACTGTACTACTGTACTATAATACTACACTGTACTGTACTATACTATACTGTACTATAATATCCCGTACTATACTACACTTTACTGTACTATACTATACTGTACTATACTACACGGTACTAAACTACAATGTTCTGTTCTGTATTATACTGTATTGCGCACCACTGGCCTTGACTTCCACAGCGCACTGCATGCTGGTCCTGCTCCCCCACCCAGAACCCCCTGTGACCCATGGTTCAGAGCAGTCCAGCCCGGGCAGCCTGGTGTGCTTTCTCTCCAGGTTTCACAGTGTTTTCCTTACGAATGCGGCCCGGTTTCCTGCCCCCCCGGCCCGGCATTGTCCGCTCTGCCTCTCATCACTCAGTGCTGATTCATGCAGGAAGAGCTCGCTGTCAACACTGCGCCAGCTCAGCGCTCGTGATATTGTACTGAACCCGTATGTCACTGTGTTGTACTACACTGTGCTACACCCTCCAACACACACGGCACCTGGCGCCCGCAGACTAATCTGTTGTTGTTTGGTCCAGACATGTTTTCAGTTGAGTCAGCAGAATTTCCGGCCCCTGTCTCAGCACTTTATTATCGCAGATCATGACTGCGGTTGTTATCGGTGTCATTCGTTGAAACAATCGCAACACGTAAGAGTGAAAACAAGGCAACTGCATTGCAGATCTTATATCTGTAGTTCAGGTTGTAGTTGTTTTTGTCCCTTAAGATAAGGATCTGGATCGGAGAGGATAGGAGAGGCGATTTATAGACCGGTCTGCTTTCCGGGCTATCGTTTTTTAAGATTTTCCTGGAAAGGTTAGTCAGCACAGAGGAGTGCCCTGTGAGCAAAGGCCACACAACAGAGACTCTCTCACATACACACACACACACACAGTCAGGGAAAAACAAAAGGTGAGAGAGAGAAAACATGACAAACGAATGATGGTGGAGGTTCAACGCGGCACGGTCTGTTTTTTACGCAGGTGCCACAGAGCCTTCCTTTAAACATGCAAGTGTCTGTGGTGTAAATCAGGGCCTAAATATATAATAATAATATTAGAAACAGTGTTGCACACAACTTCCTGTCTGCGCCTGCTCTGAAAGCTGTGCTGCTCAGCGGAGAGCAGCCGGTCGGGCCCCCAGGGTGGCACGAGACGCACACTCAGCTCAGCACTACAGTCACACATTCCCTTTTAAACCCGTGTGTGTGACATTTCATGGGATCCTGAGACGGCCTGGGGCAGGCGGGCGTGTGTGTGCGCTGGATTGGGCACTGCCACGGCGCCAACAGGGACCAGCCAAACAGGTGCGTCACATATTAGAGTCATGAGGTGCTGCAGTGCACACAACTGCCACCAGAGCGCCACTCAGTGACACACACAGATGCTGTGAAACAAACACTCACACACTTGCAGAAAGACAGTCCTCTGGCAGTTATTTTCTCCTGACAAGACTCCTGTAGTATTGTCCCTGTGGGATTACTGGTGCCGCCCTGCGGCCGTACACACACACATACACACATACACATACACACACACACACACACACACACACACACACACACACACACACACACACACTTTTAATACAGCCGAGTTTATGCATGTATTTATTTATTCCTAGTAATGGCTGTGTGATTTTTAAAATCAACAAACCGCATGAATCAATTATGCTAAACACACAACCCTGCAGAACAGTTTGACACACTGGCCCCAGGGGAAAGGCCCTCGTTGTTGCTGTCCTGTGAGAGGGTTTTCCCCAGCCCTTGTCCAGCCCTGGCCTCCGTGTTGCCCCAGGGTATCAGAGCTGCGGAGGTCCTCACTGTGAGATCGGCCCGGGGACAGTTGGTCCTGTCCCGTGTGTCTGCGCTACAGGGCCAGGCTGGAGGTGTGGGCGGCAGGTAGTGAGGCTGTGCTTCCTGGTCCAGTGTTGGGCTTCAGAGCAGGAGAGGCTGCGCAACACTTATTGCCATCCCCCCATGCCGCTCCACGGGGCAGTCGGCTGGAGTAAGGCTGTCCTGGGGCCGGATCTGTGCTGGGTAGTCAGTGTTCGTGTGTTTGTCTCTGACTCCTGCACTTCCACTCTCGCCCGTTGTGCACTGCACTGTGGTTGTAGACTGTGTAGACTTTGTTTAGCTGGACTACTGGAGGAGGTCTGTTTAACTAAACACACAGATGTCAAAACTCACAGCCTGTGTGTGTGTGTGTATTGAATTGTGTGTGTGTTGGTATTAAGGTGTGTTTGTGTGTGTGTTTGTGTGTGTGTGTATTGATGTGTGTGTATTGGTGTGTGTGTGTATTGAGGTGTGTGTGTATTGAGGTGTGTGTATTATTGAGTTGTGTGTGTGTATCAGTCTCCTATAGCAGGGTGATCGATCGGTGCCTGTCTGACCTGCTGCTCTCAGGCTGTCAGCTGCAGTCTGAGCCAGTGAGCAGCGCGGTTTGTTTACTCTGTTAGTCTGTATGACAAACCATCAGGGCCCCCAGGAGCCACAGCGTAGACAGGGACTGTGCAGCCCAGCGGCTCTGTCACCAGCCTCTATGTCACAGTGACATGGTCAATAAAACCTAAACTAAAAACACAGAACACAGAATAATGAAGTTTAACTTTATCTTCAGATCAACTTGAGTTCAGATTGAGGTTCAGTCTGTTTAAATAAGAACATAAGAAAGAAAGTGTCCAATCGAGAGGAGGCCATTCACCCCATCGTCCTCGTTTGGTGTCCATTAATAACTGAGTGATCAAGGATCCTATCCAGTCTGTTTTTGAATCTCCTGTTTTCTGTTTTGAATGCCTTGAAGCCCAATTTCCATTTGTGTCCCGGGTGCGTGTGTCCCTGCTGATCTGGAAAAGCTCCTCTGGTTTGATGTGGTCGATGCCTTTCATGATTTTGAAGACCTGGATCAAGTCCCCATGTAGTCTCCTCTGTTCCAGGGTGAAAAGGTTCAGTTCCTCAGTCTCTCAGTAGGACATTCCCTTCAGACCTGGAATAAGTCTGGTTGCTCTCCTCTGAACTGCCTCTAGAGCAGCGATATATTTCTTGAAGTATGGAGCCCAGAACTGTCCACAGTATCCAGATGAGCTCT
Organism: Amia ocellicauda; assembly: GCF_036373705.1. Lineage (NCBI taxonomy): Eukaryota > Metazoa > Chordata > Actinopteri > Amiiformes > Amiidae > Amia > Amia ocellicauda. Next base: position 49,058,015 of record NC_089856.1, read on the forward strand.
AACTAGTGCATTGTACAGTCTGAACATCACTGCCCTTGTTCTCAATTCTACACTTTTGACAATATACCCTAGCATTGTGTTTGCCTTTTTTATTGCTTCTCCACATTGTTTGGATTGAGAAAGTGAGGAGTCCTCATAGACTCCTAGGTCTTTCTCATGCGTTACTTCATCTAGTTCTGTTCCTCCCATAGTGTAATTATAGTGGACATTATTGTTACCTGCATGTAATACCTTGCACTTGTCCACATTGAATTTCATCTGCCAGGTGTCGGTCCACAACTGAATATTATCCAAGTCCCTTTGAATAGCCTGTGCTGCCGAGATTGTATCTGCTGAGCCACCTATTTTAGTATCATCTGCAAATTGGACAAGTTTGCTAACTATCCCAGAGTCCAGATCATTAATATAGATAAGAAAAAGCACAGGCCCTAGTACTGATCCCTGTGGAACTCCACTGACAACCTCGCTCCAGTTAGAAGTGACTCCTCTAATCGACACCCTCTGTTTCCTAGACATCAACCAGTTCATAATCCATCTACTTATGTTACCCTGAATGCCTACAGCTTCCAGTTTGAGGATCAGTCTTTGGTGTGGAACCTTATCAAAAGCTTTTTGGAAATCTAAGTATATCATATCATATGTTTTCATGTGATCTACAGCTGCAGTTGCATGTTCAAAAAACTCAAATAAATTAGTAAGACACGATCTGCCTCGTCTAAACCCATGTTGACTATCTCCAAGAATATGTTTTCATTAAGGTGCTTCTCTATTTTCTGTCTAATAATTTTTTCCAACATTTTACAGGTGATGCAGGTGAGACTGATTGGTCTGTAATTTCCTGGCTCAGTTTTGTCCTCTTTCTTTTGGATTGGTATGACATTTGCTGTCTTCCAGTCAGTTGGCTCATCCCCTGTTCTAAGTGTCATTTGGAATATTTGACTTAGCAGCCTATAAATAATTTCCCTCATTTCTTTAAGTACTGTTGGAAATATCCCATCTGGCCCAGGTGATTAGTTTGTTTTTAATTCTGCTAGTCCCTTTAGTACCTCCTCCTCATTTATCCTGATCTCTCTTAGGGTTTGACTGGACTGATTGTTAACCTGTGGCATGTTATCTGTCTTTTCTTTTGTAAAAACCTTTTTGAAATACTCATTTAGAACATTTGCCACTTCTTGTTCGTTTTCCAAGATACCTCCATTTTTGCCCTTTATCTGTTTCACTTCCTCCTTTATTGACTGCTTGCTGTTGTAATATTGAAAAAAGCTCTTTGCATTAGTTTTAGCTCCAAGAGCTGTTTCTTTCTATTTCCATCTTTGCTTTCCTGATCCCTTTCTTAAGATCTCTTTGCAGCTCAACATATTCTATGTATTTTGTTTCGTCTCCATCCCTTTTGTATGCGCTATACAACATTTTCTTTCTCCTTATATTTTTTTGCATACCTCTATTAAACCATTTTGGCCAGTGTTTTTTGGTCCTCAATTTGCTAAGTTTTGGTACAAATTTCTCCTGAGCCTCAAGTAGTATATTCTTAAAATATACCCATCCATTTTCAACTGAGTGTATCCAGTGTGCTCCAGTCTACCTCTTCTAAGTGCCGCCTCATACCTTCAAGGTTTGATTTATTGAAATTGTAGACCATTGTTTTAGACTTGGACCTTGTTTTTTGAAAGAATGCCTCAAAGCTAACCATATTGTGATCACAATTTGCCATTGGTTCTCTAACTAGTGTCCCTCTGACTCTATCTTGGTCATTTGAAAATATCAAGTCAATGTGGTCTATGTTTGGGAAATTGAAGTCCCCCATTATAACACCCACATCCAAATGTTTCAGTTTGTTTGTGTCACGCGGGTGTTTCATATCATCAGAATACATTTCATATCATTGTAACACACAACGGGCCATTAGTCATGTGTGTATTTACCCCGTGAGTGCAGGGCACGGCTGTCTGTCCTGTCCTGGACACGGAGGGTCAACACTGCACAGCCGACTCTAAAAACAGATCAGTCAATCAATATGGCAAAAACTCATTATGACAGAGTGGCAGTGACTGCGACTTGTGTGTGTGTGTGTGTGTGTGTGTGTGTGTGTCAGTGAGGTGCCTCTCTGCGGTGCCCTTCTGTATCTGTGTTAATTAAACAGGATGTTGTCTGACGGTCTCTGGTCACAGGGCCGTCTGTCCTGACTGTTTCTTGCTGGTCTTTAATTAGCGCTCGCCCGTTAACCGCACTGTGCCGTAACGACTGGCGCTGAGCGGCGGCTGGGCTTCAGCACAGACACACAGACCTGCCACCGGCTTCCTTATAATAAAACGACACAGATACACAGTGAGCAACAGTCCTGTCCGGGCGTGGCCCTGGGATCCTGTTTACAGAGCAGCGTGTACAGCCAACACACACACACACACACACACTCACACACACACACAGACACACACAGTGTCAGGGCTCTCTATGGGGGCTGTGTGCGGTGTCACTATAGGGACTGTTACACTCAGGGTTGTCACGCTGGCAGGTACTGTGCGTTCAGCCCTTGGCTCCAGAGCCACGGAGAGCCTGCCTCTAGGGGCCGCGCCGGCTTATCTGAGGATCAGGGATTACGGAGAATAAATCCCAGGAAAACTAAAAAAACGAAATTAACTTCTCCCTTGAGTCCTTGTGGAGCCGCTGCCAGAAGAGCAAAGGGGATTAATACTGAGGAATATCTGCAGCTGTTCAAGTGTGTGTGTGTGTGTGTCACTGTGAGTTAGTGTGTCACTGTGACCCTTCAGTTTTTATTATTTATATGTGTGTATTATTTATATGTGTGTGTGCCTGTCTGTGTGTATATTGTTGTGTTTGTGCACAAAGCGCACTGCTTCCCCTGATATTTGTGTAACAAGCCTATGAAAACACTTGTGCATCAGGACAGCTTTACACATCTATTCACTCAATTCAATGCAATTCAATTATAGTTTGCTATATTGGCATGACAGACAGAAGTAGTATTGTGTTGCCAAAGCAGTTTTTACACATAACATGCAATAAAAAACCAAACTGAATAAAAAGCAGACTGTAAATTATATATATATATATAACAAGAGAGAGATTAATTATAGTAAAAAAAAAATATATATATATATATATTTTTTATTTTTATTTTATTTAATTTTTTTCTCTCTCTCTCTGTGTTTCAGCTGTGTACAAACAACAGGAAACTGCAGCTGCACAGAGTCTGAGCAGACAGAGAGACAGAGGTGGAGAGAGAGACTGAGGGAGAGAAGGAGATAGAGAGAGTGAGGGAGAGAAGTTGAGAAAGGTGGAGACAGAGAGAGGAGGAGGGGATGGCTGTTTTGTTAATTTGCGTTTGGGTGGTGTTTATTTATACCCAGCTGCTCTCCTGTTCTCCTGGCCCCCCTCCTGTCCTGAGCTCACTGGTCTGATGACGGCATGCTAGTGTGTCAATTCATTCATCCATCCGCGTGTGCGTGTGCGTGTATTTATCCACTACTGTTGTTTTTTTATGGACGTCTTCATAACAACACAAGGGGTCACCAGCGAGAGACACGGGAGGGAGGGAGCGAGAGCGAGAGTGCAGCAGTGCATGTGTTTCCACTGCTGAGAGAGAGAGAGAGAGAGAGAGAGAGAGAGAGAGAGAACAGGATAGGCGTGTTAGTGGAGTCAATTTAGTGTAGTTTTGTTTGTTGGCTGTTGCTGTTTCCTTTAACAGAGGGAGGGAGAGGGAGAGGGAGAGGTGGGGCGGTGCCTGCCAGTGTGTGCGTGCGCCGTGTTTGTGTGGGTGAGACTCTCTCTCCGAGATGTTGCTCTCTCTGCATCCGTGTACGAGTGTGAGAGTGAGTGTGTATGTGTGGTGCTGTACTACATGTAAGTGTGTGTGTGTCTGTCTTTACAGTCAGTGTGTATGTGTGTGTGTTGTGTTAGTGTTTCTCCACATTCTGACCAGAGTGGTTGCTGCCACTGTGTTTGTTAGTTACCGGCTCCTTGCTGTGCAGAGACGGAGAGAGAGTGTGTGTGTGTGTGTGGGTGTGGGTGTCTGTGTGTGTGAGTGTGTACAGAGCTGCTGTTGTTCCTGTCTGGGGTATGGTTCCAAAATCTGGACTTTGGATTCTGAGTAACTTTCCCTGCTAGGATATAAGACACCGGGACACTGACAGGCACACAGGTGTGTGTGTGTGTGTGTGTGTGTGTGTGTGTGTGTCAGACACTGCCTGGATTTCAGTGACAGTAGTGTCTGTGGTAGTGTCAGTGTGTGTGTGTGTGTGTGTGTGTGTGTGTGTGTTTGTCAGTGCCAGTGTGTTTTGTCCTGTCAGTGCTGAGCCCGGCGCCGGATTGCCATGTGGTCCACCAGGAGACACAGATTCCCGCGCAGGGCACGACTGTACATGTGAGTGTCACGCCAAGAGGGATGGGGAGATGTGAAGATGGACAGAGAGAGAGAGAGAGAGAGAGAGAGAGAGAGAGAGAGGTGGTGTTGTGGGATTCCCTTCTCAAACTCTTAAAAAACAAATTAATCTTTGGTCAAATAATTTTTTACCCCTGCCATTTATAACTGCATCTGAGTGTATGTGTGTTCCGGTGTGTTTGTGCACACAGTACAGGATGTGTGTGTATGTTTGTGCACACAGTACGGGATGTGTGTGTGTGTTTGTGCACACAGTACGGGACATGTTGGTGTTGGTACAGTGTGGCGCAGTCACAGCCTTGCTGTGCTCGGGGTTTCCTGTCCTCAGTGTGTTTTTGTTTTGTTTAGTTGTTCTCTTTGCGAGGAGGATGAATTTCTCACAGTGCAGGAGAGAGGACGTGTGTGTGTGTGTGTGTCAGGGCAGGGGAGAGGATGTGTGATTGGGCACTGGGCCTCTGCCCCCCCGGTGTTGTCTCTGCTATTTTCAGCCTCATATTGAATTGTTCCAGTGAGTCGCTCGCTGTGCGGCAGGAGACAAGTATCTGCTCAGAGTTTCCAGCTGGCTGGAGCAGGGACTTCTGGGATATGTAGTTCAGTGTGCGGTGCCAGGAGGCAACACAGCAAATAATGAATCAATACGACACAGAACACGCGCACCTTGCGCCGGGCTGAGATTGCATCACAACTGTGAACTACCTGATCACTGCAAATTAATAACCCTCTCCTCTCTCCTCTCTCCTCTCTCCTCTCTCCTCTCATATGTCTCTCCTGCCCTGTCTCTGCTCTCTTCCCTCTCTTCTCCCCTCCTCTCTCCTCTCCTAGTGTGGAGGGGGAGCCACAGAGCGTGGAGCCAGGCAATTTCTCGGACAGCCCTTGCAGTCAGGCCCCATACCGGGCTGAGCGTTACAACAGCAGCCCCCCAACGGCGCCCTCCCCCAGCCTGACCTGGGCCCAGCGCACCCGGCACCAGCCCGCCAGCCTGGCCCTGCGCAAGCAGGAGGAGGAGGAGAACAAGCGTTGCAAGGCCCTGTCTGACAGCTATGAGCTCTCCACAGACCTGCAGGACAAGAAGGTAACACACTGCACACTGTTACACTGCCCTGTGCTACACACTGTTACACTGCCCTGTGCTGCACACTGTTACACTGCCCTGTATCACACTCTATCTCCAGGTGGAGATGCTGGAGAGGAAGTACGGGGGCTACTTCCTGAGCCGGCGGGCAGCGCGCACCATCCAGACGGCGTTCCGGCAGTACCGCATGAACAAGAACTTCCAGCGTCTGCGCAGCTCGGCCTCAGAGAGCCGCATGTCCCGGCGCATCATCCTGTCCAACATGCGGCTGCAGTACTCCTTCGATGACCGCGAGCAGCAGCACCAGCAGCACCAGCAGCAGCAGACGCAGCCCGGCTACCTGCCCCACCTGCACGGTGGCGTCCACACCCACCCCCACGCCCACGGCCTGGCCCACACGCTGGCCACCTCCTCCGCCTCCAACCCCGAGCTGGACAGCGGCGGCACTGGCGGCTCCGTGTCGTCCTCCTCCCGTCCTCCAGGGGGCGGCGACTACCACGGGGAGGCCACGGACCTGGAGGACTCGTTTTCCAAACAGGTGGGAGGGGAGGAGTGCGGGGAGAGGGGGAGGGCACGGGAGAAGTGTGGGGAGAGCAGAGAGCAGCGGGGAGGTAGGGGGTGTTGGAGTTTGGTATAGAGGGATGGAAGTAATAATAACAAAACCTTTCTGTGTCCTGTCTCTCTCTCCCTCCCTCCCTCCCTCTCTCTCTCTGTCCAGGTGAAGTCCTTGGCCGACTCCATCGACGATGCTCTGACATGCCGGCCCAGTCGCTCGGACTCCCGGGAGGGCAGCGGCGGCGAGGGCGGTGGCGGCGAGGGCGGTGGCGGCAGCGAGGATTACGGCGAGTGCATCTGGGGGGGCAACCCCTCGTCCCGCCGGGGGGGAGAGCGGGGCGGCATCTCCATGGCGATGCACGAGGACAGCACGGCCACGTCCTACAGCGACGTCACGCTGTACATGGACGACGGGCTGCCCTCCTCACCCCTCTCTCTGGACCGCGCCCCCAGCAGCACCGACACCGAGTACTGGGGCCCGGGCAGCACCGGGGGAGGGGGCGGCGCCAGCGGCCGCGAGGACAGCCGCGACACCGAGGGGGGGGGCAGCAACAACAGCCGGCGCAGCACCCCCTGCACGGAGTGCCGCGACTACCGGCTCCGCGGGGCCCACCTGCCCCTGCTGACCATTGAGCCCCCCAGCGACAGCTCGGTGGACATGAGCGACCGCTCGGACCGCGGCTCCTTGACCCGCCAGCTCATCTACGAGCAGGAGCCGGGAGGGGGCGGTGGCGGAGGGGGAGGGGGCTCCCCGCAGGGCACCCTGAAGCACAACCCCAACGCCAACAACCGCTCGGCGGCGCAGGGCCAGACGCGCACCCAGAGCCGGCCGCACCCCCTGCCCACGCACCTGCCCCACCACCACCCACACCACCACCACCATCACCACCACCAGTACCCTGACCCGCCCTCCTCCGGCTCCTCCGCCGGGCCGCCACCGCCAGGCCCCGTGCCGGCCCTGCCCCCAGCACCGGGGCTGGGCAGCAGCATGTCAGCGCTGAACTCAGGGCCTGGCGAGGCCTGCTGCTCCGATGGGGACAACGACTCGCTCAACAGCACCACCAATTCCAACGAGACGATCAACTGCAGCTCGGGCTCCTCGTCCCGGGACAGCCTGCGTGAGCCGCTGCCGCCCATGGGCAAGCAGACCTACCAGCGCGAGAGCCGGCACAGCTGGGACTCGCCTGCCTTCAACAACGACGTGGTGCAGCGGCGGCAGTACCGCATCGGCCTCAACCTCTTCAACAAGTCAGTGGGGCCAAGGAGGGCGTCGCAGTGTGGTGTGCTGTACGGCGGAAAACGGGCAGGGTCAGGTTTAGGTTCAGGTTCAGATTCACATTCACATTCACATTCAGAGTCAGGTTTAGGTTCAGATTCACATTCAGATTCAAATTCACTTTCATTTTCAGTTTCAGTTTCATATCCACAGATCAAATTCAAATTCAGATTAAATTGAAATTCATATCAAATTCAGATTCAGAATCACATTCACATTGAGATCAAATTCAGATTCAGATTCAGGTTCAGGTCCAGATTCTGATTCCAATTCATTTTCAGTTTCAGTTTCAGATTCACATTCATTCACATCCATATTCAGATCAAAATCTGATTCTGATTCAGATTCAATTTCAGTTTTAGTTTTAGTTTCAGATTCAGTTTCACTTTCATTTTCCGTTTCAGATTCAGATTCATTTTTAGGTTCAGGTTCAGTTTCAGTTTCAGGTTTACATTCATATTCACATTCAGTTTCAGTTTCAGTTTCAGTTCAGGTCCAGGTCCAGGTCCAGGTCCTGATTCCGTTTCCAATTAATTTCCAGTTTCATATTCACATTCATATTCACATTCACATTCACATTCCAATTCATTTTCAGGTTCATATTCACATTCAAATCAAATTCTGATTCAGATTCAATTTCAATTTCAATTTCAATTTCAATTTCAGTTTCAGTTTCAGTTTCAGTTTCAGTTTCAGTTTCAGGTCCAGGTTCCGGTTCTCATTCCGATTCCGATTCATGTTGGGGTTCGTGTTCCGAATCTGATTCCGATTCAGTTTCAGGTTCAGGTGTCTGTGTTGGAAGGAGCTGTTTGTTACCAAAGCAGCTAGAACACCATGATCAATCAACACTGCAAGAAGCGCAACAGCCCCAATTTGTGTATTAACCCTTCCTCTCTCCCACTGTCCCCTTTCTCCCTCTAATTGTCCTTTCTCTCCCCTTCTTCCCCTCCCTCCCTGTCCCTCCTGCCCTCAGGAAGCCAGAGAAGGGCATCCAGTACCTGATCGAGCGAGGTTTCGTATCCGACACGCCGGTGGGCATTGCTCGCTTCATCCTGGAGAGGAAGGGCCTGAGCCGGCAGATGATCGGAGAGTTCCTCGGCAACCGGCAGAAACAGTTCAACAAAGACGTGCTGGAGTGAGTGAGGGAGGGAGGGAGGTGAGGAGGTGACGAGTCAGGAAGAGGTGTCTAGATTTAACTTACTAACCCCTCGCTCTCTCGCCCTCCCCTTCTCCGCTGGCCTCAGCTGTGTTGTGGATGAGATGGATTTCTCAGGGATGGATCTGGACGATGCACTCAGGAAGTTCCAGGCCCAGATCAGGGTGCAGGGGGAGGCCCAGAAGGTGGAGCGGCTCATAGAGGCCTTCAGGTCTGTCTGTCTCCATGTGTCTGTCTGTCTCTGTGTCTGTCTCTCTGTCTCTCGCTCTCTCTGTCTCTCTGTCTTTGCAGTCAGCGGTGCTGTGTGTGTAACCCCAGTCTCTGTCTCTCTGTCTCTGCAGTCAGCGGTACTGTGTGTGTAACCCGGCCCTGGTGCGCCAGTTCCAGAACCCCGACACTATCTTCATCCTGGCGTTTGCAATCATCCTGCTCAACACAGACATGTACAGCCCGAGCGTGAAGCCGGAGCGCAAGATGAAGCTGGACGACTTCATCAAGAACCTCAGGGGTCGGTGTGTGTGTGTGTGTGTGTGTGTGTGTGTGTACATCTGTGTCTGTGTGTCCACATGTGTTTGTCTGTCCGTGTGTGTGTCTGTCTGTCAATCTGTCCGTCTGCCTGTGTCCCTGTGACTCTCCATGTCCCTCCCTCCCTGCGCGTCCCCGTAGGAGTGTGTCTGTGTGTGTGACTGTGTGTGTGTGTGTCTGTCTGTCTGTGTGTCCATGTGTGTGTCTGTGTGTGTCTGTCTGTCTATCTGTCTGTCTGCCTGTGTCACTGTGACTCCCTCTCTGCCCGTCCCTGTAGGAGTTTGTGTGTCTGTGTGTGTGTGTGAGTGTGACTTTATGAGTGCGTCTGTCTGTCTGTCTGTCTGCCTGTGTCCCTGTGGTTGACTCTCCCTGTCCCTCCGTCCCTGCCATCCCTGTAGGAGTGGACAACGGGCAGGACATTCCTCGGGATCTGTTGGTGGGGATCTACCAGCGGATCCAGAAGTGGGAGCTGCGCACCAACGATGACCACGTGTCGCAGGTGCAGGCGGTGGAGAGGGTCATCGTGGGCAAGAAACCTGTGAGTGACGCCCCTGTACTGGGCACTGCTACACACTACACACGGTAAACTACACACTGCACACAGCCTGCTAACGCCCCTCTCTGCAGGTCCTGTCTCTGCCGCACCGGCGCCTGGTGTGCTGCTGCCAGCTGTATGAGGTGCCCGACCCCAACCGGCCCCAGCGCAGCGGCGTCCACCAGCGAGAGGTGTTCCTCTTCAATGACCTGCTGGTGGTAAGAAACCTGTCTCACCTCACACACTATCTCTCCTCACTGTCTCTCCTCACACTATCTCACCTCACACACTGTCTCTCCTCACTATCTCTCCTCACACACTGTCTCTCCTCACACACTGTCTCACCACAAACACTGTCTCTCCTCACACTCTCACCTCACACACTGTCTCACCTCACACACTGTCTCTCCTCACTGTCTCACCTCACACACTGTCTCTCCTCACACTGTCTCACCTCACACACTATCTCTCCTCACACACTGTCTCACCACACACACTGTCTCTCCTCACTATCTCTCCTCACACACTGTCTCACCACAAACACTGTCTCTCCTCACACACTATCTCTCCTCACACTATCTCTCCTCACACTGTCTCACCTCACACACTGTCTCTCCTCACTGTCTCTCCTCACACTATCTCACCTCACACACTATCTCTCCTCACACTGTCTCACCTCACACACTCTCTCCTCACACACTGTCTCTCCTCACACTATCTCTCCTCACACTGTCTCACCTCACACACTGTCTCTCCTCACACTGTCTCACCTCACACACTATCTTTCCTCACACACTGTCTCACCACACACACTGTCTCTCCTCACTATCTCTCCTCACACACTGTCTCACCACAAACACTGTCTCACCTCACACACTGTCTCACCTCACAGTCTCACCTCACACACTGTCACTGCACACACTGTTTAGGGACCAATGATTCTGTTTTCAGAATGTGCTCTCTGCCCGACACCTCACTGCTGTCTCTGGGTCCCTACCTCTCCCTCTCTCCCTCTCTCTCCCTCTCTCTCCCTCTCTCCCTCTCTCTGTTAGGTGACGAAGATCTTCCAGAAGAAGAAGACGTCAGTGACCTACAGCTTCCGCCAGTCCTTCCCACTGGTGGAGATGCAGGTGCACATGTTCCAGAACTCCTGTAAGAGTCCCGCCCCCGTCATGTGAATGAGTGTGTAGTGCAGTGTATGAATATTGTATGTGTGCTGGAGTATGTTAATATTATGTATGTGTGTGTGTGTGTGCTGGAGTGTGTTAATAGTGTGTGTGTTTGTGTGTTACTATTGTGTGTGTGTTGGAGTGTGTTAATAGTGTGTGTGTGTGTCTCCACAGACTACCCCCACGGTATCCGTCTGACCTCAGCGATCCCGGGGGGGGAGAGGAAGGTTCTGATCGTGTTCAACGCGCCGAGCCAGCAGGACCGGAGCCGCTTCTCCAGCGACCTGCGCGAGAGCGTGGCCGAGGTGCAGGAGATGGAGAAGTACCGCGTGGAGTGTGAGTGTCCGGGGCAGTACTGGGGCTGGACTGGGGCAATGCTGGGGCTGGACTGTGTGAGTCTGTCTCACAGGATACTGATTGACAACACCTCCAATCCATCTCTTCCTCTCTGTATCTCTCTACCGCTCTCCCTCTCTCTCTCTCTCTCTCTCTCTCTCCCTGCAGCGGAGCTGGAGAAGCAGAAGGGGGTGATGCGGCCCAGTCTGATGACCGGGGGTCCAGTGGGGGGGGTGAAGAGCGAGGCGGTGAACGGGACCCTGGGACGCCCCAGCCTGGATGACAGCTACACAGGGGAGGGGCTGAAGCGCTCGGCCCTGAGCTCGTCCCTGAGAGACCTGTCTGAGACTGGTGAGACACTGCCACACACACACCAACACAGCCACACACTCATACACTGACACAGCCACACACCGACATTGACACAGCCACACACCAACACACCCACACGCACATGCACACACACTGACACACTCACACACACACAGTGACACTGTATAAACAGAGACAGGGAGAGAGAGCTAGAGAGAGAGAGAGAGAGGGAGAGATTGCTTTCCCTGGTCTTCCTTTTCTGCTGACAAACAGCTATGTTGGGGCCCCACCTTGTGTCTGCTGTCGGTACTGCAGTTCTGCCAGTACAGCAGCGCTCCCTGTGCCCCCCCAATGAGACTCCACAGTCACACTGACTGCAGCAAAGACCCCCCCTCGGCAAAGACAGCCTGCTTCACAACATTGTCTTTCTTATGAACGTAGAGGTGGAAGAACTGGAAGCTGTTTATAAAGTATATTGGCAGCAGCTCTGCTCTCTCATCTTCAATGCACTGCCGGGCTGCAGGGGGCGACACTGCGAACCCCCCCTGTACTGCATGCTTATACCTGAACCACAGCGAACACGGCGACCCCTTCCCTCAGCGTGTGTGAAGTGTGACTGTGCCAAGTAACAATCACCCAGCACAACATGGAGCATGCTCCAACACAGCAGCACTGCATGTGGTAATGGCACACTCCAGTGATGCCCCGTTTCCACTGACCAGGCTCAGCTGTACCTCTGCGTGGCCGATCCAGTCCAGGTGTTTCCACCTGCACTTGTGCCCAAACTGGTTTCAGGAGGCACTGTTTTGTACATCGTACCAACTGAGCCCCGCACTGCTCTAGGGGACGCACTGTCATGGCCCTTACGCAGTGGGACGCAGCACCACTGCACTCTGACATTGTAACTGCAGTCATGGCGGCTGCTCTCGATGTGTAGAAACTTTTCCCAAGAAGGAATGTGTGTGTTTACCACTGACGATTCAATTTGAGCATTTATTAATGCACAGTGCAAAGTGCCACACAGGATCAACTGCTTGAAGCAGAAAGACATTTAACAGTGTTTGAAAAGATCGTGAAAATCCTGCCAGAGAAAGGACTGCATTGGTCTGCAATAGTGTGCCGTGACGAAATACATTCACTTGTTTTGGTATAAATACACGCAAACATGAAAGACTATGGTGACCAAATGTCCTGGATTTAAATTAAATGTCCCAATGTCTTGACAATTCTCTCAAAATAGTTTAAATGTCCCAGTTTTTAGCTTTCCCTGTTTACACTCTTAAAACTATTAAAATGTTAAAAACAGAGGGATGTTTTTATGTGATCAATCGCACGAAAAGCGAATATTTTAATGATATTTGTAAACCCTCACTATCGCTAACTACATAACAATATGTAACTGTACTACTACTAGCATAATGATAATTCTAGTGTAGACAGTTACCGACTGCAGAAATACAGTGAGGGGAAAAAGTATTTGATCTCCTGCTGATTTTGTACGTTTGCCCACTGTCAAAGAAATGATCAGTCTATAATTTTAATGGTAGGTGTATTTTAACAGTGAGAGACAGAATAACAACAAACAAATCCAGAAAAACGCATTTCAAAAAAGTTATAAATTGATTTGCATGTTAATGAGGGAAATAAGTTTTTGATCCCCTATCAATCAGCAAGATTTCTGGCTCCCAGGTGTCTTTTATACAGGTAACGAGCTGAGACTCTCTTAAAGGATGTGCTCCTAATCTCGGCTCGTTACCTGTATAAAATACACCTGTCCACAGAAGCAATCAATCAATCAGATTCCAAACTCTCCACCAAGACCAAAGAGCTGTCCAAGGATGTCAGGGACAAGATTGTAGACCTACACAAGGCTGGAATGGGCTACAAGACCATCGCCAAGCAGCTTGGTGAGAAGGTGACAACAGTTGGTGCGATTATTCGCAAATGGAAGAAACACAAAATAACTGTCAGTGTCCCTCGGTCTGGGGCTCCATGCAAGTTCTCACCTCGTGGAGATTCAGTGATCATGAGAACGGTGAGGAATCAGCCCAGAACTACACGGGAGGATCTTGTTAATGATCTCAAGGCAGCTGGGACCATAGTCACCAAGAAAACAATTGGTAACACACTACGCCGTGAAGGACTTAAATCCTGCAGCGCCTGCAAGGTCCCCCTGCTCAAGAAAGCACATGTACAGGCCCGTCTGAAGATTGCCAATGAACATCTGAATGATTCAGAGGAGAACTGGGTGAAAGTGTTGTGGTCAGATGAGACCAAAATCAAGCTCTTTGGCATCAACTCAACTCACCGTGTTTGGAGGAAGAGGAATGACCCCAAGAACACCATCCCCACCGTCAAACATGGAGGTGGAAACATTATGCTTTGGGGGTGTTTTTCTGCTAAGGGGACAGGACAACTGCACCGCATCAAAGGGACGATGGACGGGGCCATGTACCGTCAAATCTTGGGTGAGAACCTCCTTCCCTCAGCCAGGGCATTGAAAATGGGTCATGGATGGGTATTCCAGCATGACAAATGACCCAAAACACACAGCCAAGGCAACAAAGGAGTGGCTCATGAAGAAGCACATTAAGGTCCTGGAGTGGCCTAGCCAGTCTCCAGACCTTAATCCCATAGAAAATCTGTGGAGGGAGCTGAAGGTTCGAGTTGCCAAATGTCAACCTCGAAACCTTAATGACTTGGAGAGGATCTGCAAAGAGGAGTGGGACAAAATCCCTCCTGAGATGTGTGCAAACCTGGTGACCAACTACAAGAAACGTCTGACCTCTGATTGCCAACAAGGGTTTTGCCACCAAGTACTAAGTCGAAGGGGTCAAATACTTATTTCCCTCATTACCGCACCCAGTAGAGGGTTAAAGGGCTGAAGGCGGTGCGGTGGGGAGGAGCGCAGGGAGAGGAGAACAGGTGAAGGAGTGTTCAGTGCCTGAGACCTGGCTATACTGCACTCATAATCCATATACAACGAGTTGTTGTTGAACCCGCAAGCGTTACAATACTAAACCACACTTCAGACGTCCCTCATAGCCGATCTGCACTACAACATTAGACTTGTATACCGCCATTACTTCAATACAAGTGGCTGGATATAACATTCAAAACGTCATAAAGAGACCCTCGGTTGCCACTGTCGCTTCAGCAGGCATTGGACCAGACTACATGTAAACGATGTATTTTTAAAATATACGATTACAGTGATATTTGTATCTTCCTCTGAAAGAGCACTGTCCCCCATTTGCCAGCTGCCTGTGGACACTCGGTGCTATTCTGCGTTATTGTTTCTTTATCCGCCATCTTTACAGCAAAGTGTTGTGTAATAATGGAAACGTAAATGTTTCGAAAAACATCTGCTGTGTGGAATGATTTGCTACATGAGCAGCAGACCCCCAAACAGCTTAATGTAAGCTGTGCAACTGGAAATTGGTATCACGGAGGACCAATCAATCTCCAGGATCACTTAACCAACTAAGTTTAAATGATCAGGCATTTCTCAGGCTTAATGGGTCAAGTGGACTAACTGCGAGTTCATTGCAGTCGAGCCATTATTATTTATATTATTAATGATAAAATAATACGCCGACAAATATATAATGTTGACACAAACTCTAGAAGGGAGTCTTTATTATAGTTAACCCAAATGTCAAGGTGTCTGTGTTCCGGTGTCTGTAGTATTTACTACTTCAGTATAGTTGTATTTTTTAATGTTACTGAACACCGGGGTGTATTCATCAAGGTGTTCACACATTCGCTATGTCCCACACTTTTTCTGTATTGAATAAAATAGAAATGGTGCTTTTGCTGGAAGGTTAACATGTTTCATGCAAGTAAAATCAATACCTATACATAAAACCGTTTGCTCGTACAAATAAATAAAAACATGATTACTGTTCGAGATAAGAGTGTACGGTTACAGCCCGGCCACACGGAGGGGCACCTGAACATGGCCAGTGGGAACGGGGTCTCAGTCTGTTCTCTTGATGTTTGTAAGTCATCAGTCTAGACCCCACAGTGAAGTGCAGTGTTGACACTAGGGCGGCGCTGTGGCCCGGGTGAGAGGAGGACCGGCTCCCGCAGTGACCGCAAACCCTCTGGCTGGCACTGCGTTTCTGCTGGGTTGGGGGAGTCGTATCCAGTCTCTCTATCCCCCAATGCATCGCACGGCCACAGTTCAGCATTCAGGTTTCAGCAAGCAGGCGGAGGGAGGGCAGGAGTGAGAGAGAGAGATACAGCTCCTATAGCACCGCCCCCCACCCTTCCTAACTCTCTCCCCTGGTTGGTGCAGGCAAGCGCGGGCGCAGGAACAGCGCGGGATCTCTTGACAGCACTATCGAAGTAAGTGGGGATCTGTTGCCCCTGCCCCCAGTGAGGGTCTCTGTACTGGTCCCAGTGCCCCCAGCATGCAGCCCCTGTACCCACCATGCCCCCTGTGCCCCTAGTGAGGGTCTCTGTACTGGTCCCAGTGCCCCCAGCATGCGGCCCCTGTACCCCCCATGCCAGATTGAGTCTGCATGCCGCGACAGAGTGTCTGCACTCAAGAGTCGCTGTGGTGTGTGTGTCACTGTTCATCGATTCCGCTGCTCACTGCCGTGTCCGTGGGGACGTGTCTCGGTGTTCGTTTGTGTCCGTTTGTGTTCGTTGTGTTACTCTGAGTTCTGCCCTCATACACACACTCGGAGCCGCCCCCCCCGGTGCTGTTGTGTTATGGGGACTTGCTGTCGTGTTGTGGTTGTGGTTTGGTGTGTGGCATATGCTCAGCTCATGTGCAGCTTGTGTGTGTGTTGTGTATTGTGTGTCCAGGGCTGTGTTAATGAAGTGGAGTTTCAGCGACTCAAGGCTTGTGTGTGTTAACTTGCACCTCTCTCTCCCCTCCCACCCTCTCTTTCTTTTCTACAAATCCCCTCTCTGTGCCTCGCCTCTCCCCCTCCACCTCTCATTGTCCTCGCTCTCTCTGCCCCTCTCTCTTCCCTCTCTCTATTTCTCTCCTCCCTCTCTCCACCTCTCACTGCCTCTCTCCATCTCTCTCTCTCCACCTCACTCCCCCACTCTCTCTTGTCCTCTCTCCTCCCTCTCTCTCCCCCTCTCTCCTCTCTCTCTCTCAGGGCTCCATTATTAGCAGTCCCCGTCCTCATCAGAGGCTGCCGGTGGGGGGGGGCTGCTATGGCCTGGACGACTACCGGCCTCACCGCCCCATCCTGAGCCCCGGATTGGGGGTGGGGGGTGGGCCGGGGCAACAGAACGCCGCTGGGAGCACCGGCGGCAGCAGCATGGGGGGGGGTGGGGGCTCTGGGATGAGCAGCTCGGGCTCCTTCCTGGGCTCCCTGTTCGGACCCAAGCGGCCCAAGCCCGGCCCCCTGATCCCCCCCGGGCCACACTACCCCGCCCCCGTGGCCCCGCCCACCTCGGGAGGGCCCCCTCCTCACTCCCCCTCCTCCCTCAGCCAGGGCGAGGGGGGGGGCCCTTCCAAGATCCAGGCGCTGCACGCACAGTACTGCCACAGCGGCGCGGGGGCTGGGGGGCCGGGGGGGGGGCCTGGGGGGGTAGCGGCGGGTGGGGGGGGTCAGGCGGCGTCCGGCACCGCTCAGCCCCCCCCGCCCTACCACCACCACCACCGCTACCACGTCCAGACCATCCCCTCTGGGCCCCCTCCCGGCCAGGCACCACCGCCCCCGCTGCACCACACCATCCAGCGCGGCTCCCTGCCCAAGCGGGCCCCCCAGGGCCCCACGGCGCTGCAGCAGCAGCAGCTCGCGCAGCTGTCGCAGCTGGCGCAGCTCTCCCAGCATGCGCTGCAAGGTCGTTACGGCAACCTGGCCATGGTCATGGGCCCCCCGCCGCTTTCTCCACACTCCCCCCATTCGCCGCTGCCGCAGTACGGCGCCGTGTACCCACTGGGGGGCCACTCGCAGGCCTCGCCACATTCCGCCGGCCCCCCGCCGCCGCCGCGCGCCAAGCCGCCCCCCCAGGCGCTGGTGCACTCCCACCCACATGCACACACGCACCCCCACGGCCACACGCACCCCCACACGCACCCGCACCCCCACGCACACACCCACCCGCACGCGCACGCGCACACACCGCACCCCCACACACACCCCCAGCAACACTTCGTATTTACCTCCGCCAGCGCCCCCCGGCCGGCCCCCCAGCCGCAGTACCTACCCCAGTACCCCCCCCTGTCCTCCATCCCCCCTCCCCCCCCCCACTCCCCTTTACCCCCCCCTTCCTCCCCCCTTACCCCGCTTACTCCTCTCTCCCCTCTCCCCCCCCAACACCCAGGGCAGCCCCAGCCGGGCGGGGGTGGGGGAGGGGGGCCACAGGGCGGGCCGGGGGGGGGCGGGGTCGGTGGTGGGGGGGGCACCGGCACCGGGGGCAGCTCCAAGTCCAAGCCTATCAACCGCATCAGCACGGTGGTGTGAGGGGGGTGCGCGGCGCGGCGCGCAGGGGCCGCGGCATCCCGGGGGGGTGGGGGGCCGTGGTGCGTGCGGCCGAGGACTGGGCTGACTCGGTGGCCGGGGGGGGGCATGGCCGGAGTCGGAGGGGGCCGGGGCAGCTGGGCCGGGCGGGGGGTCGGAGGCGGCGCAGTCTGCTCAGGCTCTGCTACTTTCACATCCGCTTCCCTCAGGTGTAGAGGCCTGCTGCAGCTCCCTCCCTCTCACTGACACGCACACACACACTGACACACTCACACTGACACACACACTAACTGACACACACACTCACACACTGACACTCTGACACACTGACACACTCTCACACACTGAGACACCCACACACTGACACACTCACTCACACTGACACACTCACTAAGTCACTCACAGTGACACACATGCACTTGGCAGGGGGAGCTCCAGCAGGGAGGGGGAGGGATGGTCAGAAGTGTGAGCTGCACAGAGACCTGGGGGGGGCTGTATACAGTATAGCGCCTCAGCACACTGAAGCGATGGGCAACGCACTGAGAGGGCAGAGCGGTGCTGTGCATTGTGGGAAACCAGGGAACACAGCAGGGAACCAGGGCAGAACCGGCTGCGTCCCAGGCCCCCTCACCGAGCCCGGCCTTCACACGGCTCCCTGTGCTCGTGGCTGCAGCGCAGTGCCGAGACCCGGGGCAGGACGTCCCCCCGGGGGCCAGGAGCCATGAGACACGGACAGGGAGGCGGTGCGGCCCGGTGTTACACCCTCATCACTCTGCCCGTCAGGGGGGAAGGGATTTTTTTTTTTGCGAAGACGCCAAACAAACCAGTCAAGACATTGTGCCAAATCTGTGGCTCCCAGGCCAGGACTGAGAGAGAGCAAGAGAGAGAGCAAGCCCCTGCATCTCCAAGAGAGAGATGAATTTGAGAGGAGAGGAGAGGTGAAGAGAGAGGAGATGTTTTTTTCATGGACTTCAAAACAAGAACGAGGGAGAGAGAGGGTGAAGGGAATAGAGAAACCCCTCTCTCTCTCTGTCTCTCGGTCTTTGTCTCTCTGTCTGTCTCTCTCTCTTGCACTTCGTTCACATGATGACTCCGCTGAAGAAGCAGCCCTGTAAGATTTCTGCACTACTGAAAGAAGAAAGAAAAAAAAGAAACAGACTTAAAGGACAGCAGGGCTGAAAGGGAGAGAGAGAGAGAGAGAGAGAGAGAGCGGCCTGTTTGCGTCATTGTGTTTGTTGTCTTTGCGGGTGTCCAGCACAGACAGCCCCTCGGGGACACTGCACACCGCTCACTGCACACCGGAAGGCCAACAACTACATGTTAAAGGTTAAGGGTTGTGTGAGTGAGTGAGAGGCTGAAAAGAGCAATGCAAGATGGACAGAGAGGACAGATGGACAGAGAGACCAATGGACAGAGTGCAAGATGGACAGAGAGAAATGCATGGACAGAGTGGACAGGCTCACCACAAAGATGACAATCACACACCGACTCGGTGTCTGAATAACCGACAATCAGGAACAGGGCCCAGGTGTGCAGATGTAGACTCCACGGACTTTAACCGCCCAACAGACACACACACACACACTCATATAGACACAGTCACGCACTCACTCACACACACACACACACACACTCACATAGACACAGTCACGCACTCACACACACACACATAGACACAGTCACGCACTCACTCACACACACACACACATAGACACAGTCACGCACTCACTCTCACACACACACTCATATAGACACAGTCACACACACTCACATAGACACAGTCACGCACTCACACACACACACACACACATAGACACAGTCACGCAATCACTCACACACACACACACACACACTTACATAGACACAGTCACGCACTCACTCACACACACACACTCACACACACACACACACTCACATAGACACAGTCACGCACTCACACACACACACTCACATAGACACAGTCACGCACTCACACACACACACACACAGACACAGTCACGCACTCACTCACACATAGACACAGTCACGCAATCACTCACACACACACACACACACACACACACTTACATAGACACAGTCACGCACTCACTCACACACACACACACACACTCACATAGACACAGTCACGCACTCACACACACACACTCACATAGACACAGTCACGCACTCACACACACACACACACTCACATAGACACAGACACAGTCACGCACTCACGCACTCACACACACACACACTCACATAGACACAGTCACGCACTCACACACACACACACACACACACAGGCCCTGTAGGGAGCGCCACAGGGTGTCACAGCTGCAGGGGTTTGTGTGGCAGGCGTTACACTGCCCCCTGGTGGCACAGTGGGACTAACAGAGACAGACTCCATACAGACAGACAGACGGACAGAGACGCACTCCAGCTGTTCAGAGACGGGCCAGCAGGCGGGGCATTGATATGCATTTGTTACAGAGTTTTTTAATGACAATAGTGAAGACTGTGTGGCTGTCCTGCTGCTCTCGCAGTGTCACTGCTGCTGACGCTCTCCGTCCTCTGGGCGCTGGCCGCGCCGTGTCTGTGTCTGTGTGGACAGGATGCTCAGCATCGCGGTGCACGGACACTCGATCACTGATTGTAAACGGAGCCGGCCGTGTGTGTGGTTGCCGTGTGAAATCTTTGGATTATTATGATGATGATGACAATTATGATTATTATTATTATTATTACGACTATTATTATTATTATTATTGTTATCATTATTGTTGTAACTATTATTGTTTCTAGCGATGTAATGTAACTGCTTTATTTTTCATTTTGTCTTAATTCTGGTGTAAATATATATATATAAATATATGTGTGTGTGTGTGTGTAGTTAATGTAGTGTATGTATGTATACTAGACCGCGCACACACACACGTATATGTTTATATGGTTTTAAAGCTATCTCAGTGAGTGAGATGCTGTTTTGAGAAGTTTTGTGACTTTGCACAGGATTCTGATGTTGGCTGTTGCCTCGGTAGCCTGCCCCTTCATGCTTAGTGGTTGCGTTTTCACTTTTCCTTTCTTTCTTTCTTTCTTTCTTTCTTTGCGCTGGTCTCCTAGGCGACAGGCAGATGTGTTTTATACACACACACACACGTATGTATTAATATAAGATATGAGCTGCAGTGCATATCCTCATGGTGTGAGGAGACTCCTGAAATAGTGTCCCTCTCTGTATAGTAACACTGTCCTGTCCCTTTGCCTCGCTCTCCCTCTCTCTCTCCTGTCTGCCTCTCTCCCTCCAAACCTTCGTATAGCTCATTATATCCTCTCTTCCTTCTCGTAAGCTCTCTGTTCTGTTGATTTCCTTTTCCTTGTTGTGTTTCGTTGTTGTGCGGAGGGGGGGGGACTGGGAGAGGAGAGGGAGAGACAGGAGGGACTGAAGAAGGAGCAGTGACCTGGACGGAGTGAGGGATGAGCGAAAGACAAGAGAGAAACAAGACAGGAAGGGATGGGGGGGCAGCCGTTTCCTGTGTGTGTGTGTGTTTCCATTTGAGTCCCTGGTCACGATTCGAACACGTCTTCCCATTGACACCTCCAGCATGAGCCCCCGTCTGTACCTGCGCCGCTGAATGCTGTATAGACATGAATGTAAATATTATATAGTATAAATACTGAATATTGACTATGAAATGGACTGTACCATGTCTCTGTTTTTTCAGGGGTGTGTGTGTGTGTGTTGGGTGGGGGGGGTTCCGGGCCAAACCATTATTCTAATTATTATTATTATTTAGTTTTTATAGTTTTTTTTCTTTCTCTATTTTTTTCCTCCCTCTCATTCAAACGAGGGAAAAAGAATGAATTGTTATTGTAAAGTTCTACGTGTAAAAGGGTTTCTCAATATTATTTTAAAAAATAAATATATATGGAATTTTATTTGTATATATGAAGTTTAAACAAAACTAAACAACAAAGAGAGAAATGTGAATATTTATTGCTTCTGACAATATAAAAAATGTTATTGCTGTGACTCTGTGTGTTGATTTATTTATTTAAAGAGAAACTGATGTGATTTAAAAGAGTTTTAATTTACTTCAGGAGAGACTGGGAGCTATACTGTACTGAACTATACTATACTATATAATACTATACTGTACTATAGTCCACACAGTGCTGGCTCCAGTCTTGGCACTATACTATACTACACTGACTCACTGATACAGCAGGAGAGACACTGGACCCTATACTATACTATACTGTACTATACTACCAGTTTTAGAACACCCCCATGTTTCCAGATTGTATTGAAATGTAAGCAGTTCAAGTCCAGTGAATAACCTGAAATGGTACAAAGGTAAGCGGTTAACTGCCAGATGTTAAAACAAAAATGTAGGTTACCAAAAACTGAACAATAATGTACATTTCAGAGTTATATACTGTGTTACTACACCCTCCTAAGCATTATTTGTCAGTGTTATCAAATTGTTTATTTGTTCAATATTTGAGACAATAATCTGCGTAAATTTCAATAAAAACTGGAAAAATTGAGGTGTTCTCACTGGTGTTTGAATGGTAGTGCATACTGTACTATGCTATACTGTATTATACTGACTCACTGCAGGAGGACAGAGACTGGGACCTGTACTATATTAATACTGACTTCCTTGACCGAGATCAAAACCCTGGTGCTGTCCTGCACTGCACAGACCAGGCGCTATACAACACTGCACAGACCTGGCGCAATACAGCACTGCACAGACCGGTCGCTGTACAGCACTGCACAGACCGGGCGCTATACAGCACTGCACAGACCGGGCGCTATACAGCACTGCACAGACCGGGCACTGTACAGCACTGCACAGACTGACTCTCACTGAGCCATAGCGAGCAGGCCTCGTCCTACACTAGTGACTGTCCCCGAGTGGTCCTGTGAGCTGCAGAAGGGGCCCCTTCCACAGATACAGGGAGCGGGAGAAGATGAACAGAGAAGAGGGGAATGACAGTGGTGTGCAGCGGTAGCGGTGAGGACAGACCAGCGCTGTGGACTGGTCCACAGAGACATGCAGGGTAGGCTGGTTTTGTGTGGGGAGGGGGGCATCTTTGTGAGAATATTGTGACTGCTGAGGGTATTAAAGGAAGAATAGAGCAAAATGACTGAACCACTAATGACCTACCTGCACAATGAGTGAGCGAGACGGTGAGCTATGTGCAGATGGGATGGACTGCCCAAGTGTCCAGGCCTATACTGTAAACCCATTACAGCACTGGGGTCAGCCATGACATGATCAAATATATACAGAATAGGACGAAAAACAGCTACAGCACAGGCAGCCGCGCTGTGTGAGTAACTGGGGTCCCGCAGTCACGACCACGCGTGTGGGCGGGGCGGAGGCATTCTGCACGTACGCCATGCCGGCGTGACGTCACAGGGAGGCTGCGAGCGAGCCGAATCTACTTTCCACCGGAGAGCTGTGCCTCATCATCTGTGAGTTTTGTGTGTATCCATCCGCAGCACGTCTCACCAGCTTCCCCACACAGCACGCCCAGCCGACGACACCGCCCAAGGTCCCGGGCTCTGGGGCTCTACCGGCGCCAGCATCGATACCTCGGGGGTCCCAGCGTCTGCGGGGGTAGACGTGCGCTTTCACCGGGAGCCGAGCCGGGCTGCACCCCGGGGAGGAAAGGGGGACTACTTTGTGTGTGAGCGGAGGGAGGAGACGGCGGCGCCGCTGCACGGGGACGGGAGGTGGTGCTGAGGTCGTGATGGAACCAAGATGGCGGCTCGGGAAGACGAGCAGAGCGGACAGGAGTCACTGTAGCGAGCAGCGAGAGCCGGCGGAGCGGCGACGCACAGCGACGGGAGACCCAGACTCGGAGTAGTGTGTGAAGGAGATACTGGTGGAGAGAGAGCGGCGCTTCGAGGACTGTGTGTGGCATCGGGAGGCGCTGGGGAACGGGCGAGCGGCACGGAGCGAGAGCCCGGAGAGCTGAACCCAAACAACAACAGAGAGAGAGAGAGAGAGAGAGAGAGAGAGAGAGAGAGGAGGGGTGGGGAGGAGAGGAGAGGAGAGGAGGTGTGAGTCCGCCAGGGGGGGTCTGCGGCCTGGGCAGTACCGACAACACGACCCGCCTCGACAACCGGCGGACGACGGGATAGTAACACAACAAAAACCACACACCCGCACTGCGCACAGCGGGGTCGATTTGTAACCGGGCGGGTCGCGGTGCGCTGGGATGGGCTGAAAAGCGAAGGCCGCAGCGGCTCCTCTCGTCATCCTGGACTCCCGTGGCTCGTAAACAAAAGGCCTTCTTGCTGCACCGGCGGCCCGAGCTGGCGACAGGGCCCGCGTCACAGAGGCATAGGGGACACTCACACGCACTGCACACCCGGGCTGCTGCAGCGGGGTCTGGGATCAGGCGTATTAACCGCGGGGGGCAGTAAGAGGAAGAGCGCCCCGTCCCCACGGTGCCGGTCCCTGCATCGGACACTCTCACCGGGGCAGTGTTAGCTCGGTACTGGCCCACAGACAGGCCTGACGGACGGACCAGACGAGCCCTCATCCCCGGGACTTAAACCATAAACACACCCAGTCGTGGTGTTGTTTCCGAGTGGGGAAGGAGTTATTTTTAGTGAAAAGTGACTTTTTGAACACACACAGCATTAAACGCCATCACTCATTATTACTACTACCACGATTGGTATTATTAGCGCAACTGTTCGTATTGATATTTGCCAGGACGGACACAGAGCCGGCCGGCCGCCCCACAGTGACCCGGCCTGAGGAGCCTTTGTTCTCCGCTGGCCCCGTGTCTCCAGTGGACTGCAGAGCGGCCTGTCCTCGCCGAGCCGCGCAGACAGGTCTGTATGAGTGTTGTTGTTGTGTTAGAAACATGCGCGTTTCCCATGAGGAAGTGGGGCCGTAAACACGCGTGTGAATGCACGCACACTGACGATGAGGATGATTGGCATCTGCCCGGTGCGCTTGGTACAGTGCAACTCACTCGTCCGGGGTGAGGTCTGAGGCGGATGTGTGCGGGGGGTCCCGTGTGGTCGGGGGTGGGGGAGAGGGACCCCCAGAGCCGGGGCTGCAGGGGGCGCTGTGTTCAGGCTGGGGGAGGGGAGGCTGTACAGTAGGACTCAGACGCGAGTGGCGGGGCCTGTTTTGTTCTTAGTGGAGGGCTTGTGCGTGTGCTTTTCTGAGGATTACACTCGTAGGGGGGGTCGCTGTAGATGTTGTGTGTGCGCGCTGTGCGGCTCGCCTGGCCCTGGCCGCTGCTGTGATAACCGGCTCTGTGTGCGCAGACATGGAGACGGACGAGTTCGTGCCGCCGCCGGAGTGCCCGGTGTTCGAGCCCAGTTGGGAGGAGTTCGCCGACCCGCTGGGATACATCGCCAAGATCCGGCCCATCGCTGAGAAGTCCGGCATCTGCAAGATCCGCCCACCGCTGGTAAGAGCCGGTCTCTCCCACACATACACACGGGCAGGGGCTGGCAGTCCCGGCGTTATTACTGCGGCCTCAGACCACAGGTTGAGAGGGAGGTTAAAAATGTCCACCAGAGGCGAAACGTGTGTGGGACAGATCCCAGCAGGCACAGACACTTAGAATTACTCTATTATTATGATGATGATGATGATGATTATTATTTGTATTGTAACCATCTGCCTTTGTCCATGGCCACTCACACTTGCCGGGTACAGACTCAGGTGTGTGTCTGTATGCTGCGATTCCTCTCTCCACCTCACCCCCATCTCCCAGTGCCATCAATCCCACGATTTGACTGGGTTGCAAATCCAGAATGTGACATCCTGTTTCTCTGATTTTTGCATATGCTAATCTGCCTCGGCATCCCCTCAGTAGAGACACCAGTTTCCCCATCACTGCTGCCTAGTGTAGCATTGCAGTGTACAGTGTTGCTGTAGTACAGTGCAGTTTTGTGTGACACTCTGGGGTCAGACGAGGGAGGGGACTGTTATAGCTGCACAGTTTGCCTAGTTGTGC
Organism: Amia ocellicauda; assembly: GCF_036373705.1. NCBI lineage: Eukaryota > Metazoa > Chordata > Actinopteri > Amiiformes > Amiidae > Amia > Amia ocellicauda. The sequence continues at coordinate 49,083,764 of NC_089856.1, forward strand.
CATATACACACACTGCCCAAGTCACACACTTTCATACTGACCCACCACTGGTATTTCTGGGGGGAGGGGTTTATATGGCGCGTGCGTGTTGTACGGGGGCTGTATTTCAGCACGAGCGGTGCTGGTCTTTGTGTTTATACAGTCCACTCTGAGCCCTGTTTAATCTCTCTCTCTGTCTCTCTCTCTCAGGACTGGCAGCCCCCATTTGCTGTGGAGGTGGATAATTTCCGCTTCACCCCCCGCATCCAGAGACTGAACGAGTTGGAGGTGTGTCTGCCTGTCTGTCCAGCTCTCTGTGTTCACTGTGCTGTCCATCTGTGTTGGGTTTACAGCGGCTTCACTACGTGCTCTCTGTCCCTCTCAGGCGGAGACGCGCGTCAAGCTGAACTATCTGGACCGGATTGCCAAGTTCTGGGAGATCCAGGGCTCTTCTCTGAAGATCCCCAACATAGAGAGAAGGATCCTGGATCTGTACAGCCTGGCCAAGGTGCTGACTCTATACTGCACTGACACCCTGACGCTGACACTCTACTGTGTTTACTACACTGACACTCTGCTGTGTCTACTGTACTGACACGCTGACGCACTCGGTCTACTGTATTGACAACCTGACACACTCTACTGTACTGACACCCTGACAATGACACTCTACTGTGTTTACTGTACTGACATCCTGACGATCACACACTGTTTCTACTGTACTGAGATGGTGCTGTGTCTGAGTCTGATCTTGTGACCCAGATCGTGGCGGAGGAGGGCGGGTTCGAGGCGGTGAGTAAGGAGCGGCGTTGGGCGCGGGTGGCACAGCGGCTGGGTTACCCTCCCGGCAAGAACATCGGCTCCCTGCTGCGCTCCCACTACGACCGGATCGTCTACCCCTTCGAGATGTTCCACTCTGGGGCCAGCATTATGGTATGCCCCGCATCCCCATCCCCGTGCGTCTGCCTGGTCCCCGTCCCCGTCCCAGTGCGTCTGACCGGTCACCGTCCTAGTCCCCATCCCCGTGTGTCTGCCCGGTCCCGGTCCCCGTTCCAGTGCGTCCCTCTTGCGTTGTCTCATCTCCTGGCCTGTCTGTCCCGTGTCTCTCCTCAGTGCCGCCCCCGGCAGCCCTACGACAGTGAGGAGGTGGATAAGGAGTACAAGCCTCACTCCATCCCCCTTCGCCAGTCAGTGCAGCCCCCCAAGACCAGCAGCTACGGGCGCCGTGCCAACCGCCTGCAGCCTGATGTGAGTACCGCACTCGTCTACCCTGCGCCCTGTGAACGTGTCTACATGCTCATTGCACAGTACATGGCTGTGTTCACGACTCGCAGGCATTCCCAAGTCTGCGCAGATTCTGTGACAAACCTGTCCAAATTCATCGTCTGTGAACTCAGCCGGGAAAGACATCGCCGAGTCTCGCATCCGCAGGCTTACAAGGCTGCGCAGCTTCTCAAGAGGCACTGTGCTGGGGTAGCCTGGCTTCTGCTCCACAAACGAGCTGTGTGACAGACGTGTGCAGCCCGAGACAAGACCTCACTGCGTGTGCACCGCCACCTGGTCACGGCTGGGAATCGCCTTCCAGTGCCACGGAGGAACCTCTGAATATCAAGGCAAAGGACAACAGAAATATAATACTCTAAATTTGACAGTTAAAAGAATGTGTTTTAGTGCTGTATGTACATACCTGGCAAGGAAATGCATAATACATACAGAATGTTTTACATAAAGCACACGTTTCATGTAGATTGGAACCCAGTGTAAATATGATTGTACACAGAAACAGTTGGCGATCTAGCCACAGAGAATGTCGTGAATGCAGCCCATGAGTACAGCACATGCCCTGCGCCACACATGTACATGGCACATGCACACGTGAGCACACACTACAGCCTGATGTGAGAACTGCACCACACACACTCTCCTCGGTACAGAACACCCATATATGTACAACATGTGTGTGCGCACTGTAACCCAAAACATGCCTGCACTGTGACTGACTGTTGTTGCCCCCCCACACCTGTATTTAACACAGGTCCCTGATAATGGCCAGTGTGGTTCTCTAATTCACCCCAGATTCTGCCCCAGTACCCCAATATTAATACTGCCCCTCCCTCACTCTCTCTCTCTCCTGCCCTCTTCTTCTCTTTTATCATCCCGCTGTCAATACCTCTCACTCTCCCCCCCCTCCCTTCTGGCTCTCCCTCTCTTCCCCCACCACCTCTCTCTCTCCCCTCCCCACCTCTACTCCCTCTCTCGTAAACACTCCGGCTCCCCCTCCTCTCTAACCCAGTACAGTTGATACAGGACTGCAAGTGACGGACTGTGTTCTTCCTTCAGTGTTTGTGTTGTCAATTAATCAATTAAGCACTCTTAATTACCCCCTACTCTCCCTGGAGGTAATTGGTTAACAAACCAGTCAGCCAATCCCCAGGAGTGTGTGTGTGCAGGAGGACTCTCGGCATGCTCTGCTCTGTGTGGCTTAATGCTCCCCCCCGCATACCCCTCTGTCACTCCCTCACACTCTCACTCACTCCCTGTCACTCACTCTCCCATGAACTCACTTCCTGCCTCCTCTCTGTGTGTCTGCAAATGTCTGTGAGTTTTGTGTGTGTGTGTGTGTGCTCTCCTGTCCATTGTTCTCTTCTTGTCTCCATGCAGGACCCTGATGACTCGCCCCCCCTCCCCCACAGCACCGGGCCACACCACCCCGCGGTACTGTCTGTCTGTTTGTCTGTCTGACCATTGGCCCGCCTGCCATCTGACCCGCCTGTCTGTCTGCCTGTCCGCCATCTGACCCGCCTGTCTGTCTGCCTGTCCGCCATCTGACCCGCCTGTCTGTCTGCCTGTCCGCCATCTGACCCGCCTGTCTGTCTGCCTGTCCGCCATCTGACCCGCCTGTCTGTCTGCCTGTCCGCCATCTGACCCGCCTGTCTGTCTGCCTGTCCGCCATCTGACCCGTCTGACCTGCCTGCCTGTCTGTCCGCCATCTGACCCTCCTGTCTTTCTCTGTCCATCTGACTATCAACCTGTCTGTCTGTCTGTTTTCACACTACCCCGTCTAATCCTGGGTTGTGGCCAGGGGATAAAATTAACATTTTTGGCCACTAGCCACTGTGTCTGGTAGAAGGAAAAAACTTACCAGCCAAAGGCAAACACCACCAAAAGTGCATGAGGGTGCGTAAATGTGTGGTGAACATGTTAAAACGTGGCAATTATTCAGGTAATTAATCAATTACAATAACAAAAGCTAATTGCACACCTGTATAGACTAGACAGGTGTGAAAGAGGGAAAAGGATCCGGATAGAAATGCAAGCTCCCACACAGTTTCTATTTGCAAGTGTTATAAGGTCTTTGATCAAAAACTGCATTCTATTGAATTATAACGTTTGCTAGTAGAGACATTGTGCTGGAGCACCGTTTTCAAATTAATCACACATATGCAATAACACGGCAGCTAATGGGGATCTGTATCAACACACTAAACTAACACATGAGAAGGGGTGTTATATGGTGACACATCATTGTTCTTCATACTCCTCTTCCTCTTCAGTGCTACTCCATTCTCTGGGTCTCTGCACGTCATTAAAAGGATTTCATTGGATTGGCTAGATATTCATAGTCACGGTCTGTGGTGGGTAAAAAATATATAATCTCTAGGAATGATGACAGACAGTAACGTCCTTTCCATTGGTCAATACTGCACGCTTCCAAAGACACGATGTGAACAAACCACACATTTCTCTTCAACAGAATCTCTGCTGCACAGCAAAACATGGATGTCTCTATCTCAAATAGTTTGAACACAAATTAATACGTTGTAATTGATGCAGTTGATGAATACTTATCTAACACAACCACTTCGTTAAATAAATATCAATGTAAAAATACATTAGAAGATGTATGGAAATGGCATCATAACAGCAGACCTGTCAACTCTCGTGCACCTCGTGTCAGAGTGTTGTGTTATTGTTTCCCAACATTATCATTACTTTTTATTGTCACAATTTCAAATTAACTATAAAGGTTGTGACTGGGGTGGGTAGGGATCTCAGCCCTGATCTCTACAAGGCCACTTCACTGGGGACAGGGTCCCATCCTGGGATGAACCTTGACCTTCACCCCGGGTTCAACCGTCTAGTGTGAAAGCAGCCTGTCTGTCTGTCTGACTGGACTGCTGTATTGGACACACAATTGCCCAGTGAATGCCGATCCAGAGACTCGCATCAAGTGTCTTTGGAAACCCCCCTAGTCAAGCTCAGGAGCACGGCGGTGGGAGTGATACGCACACAACACCGGCACACCCCCCACGGTGTTGTATCGCAGTGTCTATTAACCTCTAAAGCTGACTGTCAAAGAAGGGATTTTCCTGCTAAACGGACCGGCCCGATTTCAAAAGCCCAGAACTAAATATTTGCATCACTATTGCAGTAACACACTACACACAAGATAATACAAACAGTAGCGCAAGGACACTACAGCTCGTTTACGCAGTCCTCTTGTGTAGAGACACTATTGTCTAACTGCCGAATCTGCATATCGTTTGAAAGCTGAGATCGAAAGCAGGGAATTCAGATCCGATGATAGTTGTGTAGCGTTTATTTCCTGATACTCTGAGCTCTGCACCGGCGCGTGTTGCTTCTACCCTAACACGCATGTCCTTGTTTTGATCAGTAGACTGTCTGGTTCCTGAATGTCAAAGTTGTCCATATTTTGAGATTTTTATTCTGACTCAGACCACATAACCCGTGTACCGTGTCATTAACAGTGTCATTAACCGTGTGTCTCTCCCGTGTCCGTGACCGCTGTGTGAATTACCCCCGTCTCTCCCACAGCCCGAGCCCACAGAGGAGGATATCGAGAAGAACCCAGAGCTGAAGAAGTTGCAGATCTACGGAGCCGGACCCAAGATGATGGGCCTGGGCCTGGTGCCCCGAGACAAGGGTCCGCGCAAGAAAGGTACTGACACACACACAGACAAGGCCTGGTTCCCCCGAGACACATGCCCATGCAAGAAAGGTATGCGCACACACTGTTAACATGCCTGACACACCCTCTCCTCTCTCAGACGAGCTGCCGCAGACGGTGATCGTGCGGGACACTGCGGTGCTGGTGAAGGAGGAGGAGGGCGAGGTGGGGGAGGGAGCCGCAGTGCCGCCTCCCGGGCCGGTGAAGGAGGAGGAGCCGCCGCAGGACGAGCCGTGCACCAAGATGACCATGCGGCTGCGGCGCAACCAGAGCAACACGCAGTTTGTGAGTGCGCGAGGGAGGGAGGGGAGGGGAGGCGTCGTCCCGCAGAGAGACGATGACGCCTTGTGGTTACGTGCTGCTGGTATAAAGCGCCCTCCCCCTCAGGTGGACTCGTTCGTGTGCCGGATGTGTGGCCGGGGCGACGAGGACGAGAAACTGCTGTTGTGCGATGGCTGCGATGACAATTACCACACCTTCTGCCTGCTGCCCCCCTTGGCGGACGCGCCCAAGGGCAACTGGCGATGCCCCAAATGTGTGGCGGAGGTGAGCACGGAGCAAGTGTGTGTGGCATGTCCGGTCTGGCGTCGCGTCTGGTATCTTGGTGAGACTGACTTGGTTGTCCTGAGTCTGATACGTTTCTCTCCCCCCGTGTGTGTCAGGAGTGCAAGCGCCCCCCAGAGGCGTTTGGCTTCGAGCAGGCCACGCGTGAGTACACGCTGCAGAGCTTCGGGGAGATGGCCGACACCTTCAAGTCAGACTATTTCAACATGCCTGTCCATGTGAGTACACACACGCCACCATCATGCAAACACTCGCAGCACATGCACATGCCAACAACATGCAAACACTCACAGCACACGCCGTGTTGTGTGTGAGGCAGTGTGTTGTTGTGCGGATGGTGGTGGTGTTGTGTGTGAGCCAGTGTGTTGTTGTGCAGATGGTGCCCACAGAGCTGGTGGAGCGCGAGTTCTGGCGGCTGGTCAGCAGCATCGAGGAGGACGTGACGGTGGAGTACGGAGCCGACATCCACTCCAAAGAGTTTGGCAGTGGCTTCCCGGTCAACAATGGCAAGAGGCAGCTCACCCCCGAGGAGGAGGTGAGTGGAGGGGGAGGGAGCGGGAGAGGTGCCCAGAGGGAGTGGAAGTGACAGTGTCAGAAATGCACATGGGCATGAGGCCGCACAGGAGTGAGCCATCGCTCACCCATTCTCCGCCTCTCTCAGGAGTATGCGCGCAGCGGCTGGAACCTGAACGTGATGCCGGTGCTGGAGCAGTCGGTGCTGTGCCACATCAACGCCGACATCTCGGGCATGAAGGTGCCCTGGCTGTACGTGGGCATGGTCTTCTCTGCATTCTGCTGGCACATCGAGGACCACTGGAGCTACTCCATCAACTACCTGCACTGGTAACTCACTCTCTACTCACACACTGGAGCTACTCCATCAACTACCTGCACTGGTAACTCACTCCCTACTCACACACTACACCACTCGGCTAACTCTCTCTCTCTCTCTCTCTCTCTCTCTCTCTCTCTCTCCCCCTCCCCCTCTCTCCCCCCAGGGGGGAGCCCAAGACGTGGTATGGGGTTCCCTCAGTGGCGGCGGAGCGGCTGGAGGAGGTGATGAAGCGACTGACCCCCGAGCTGTTCGAGAGCCAGCCGGACCTGCTGCACCAGCTGGTCACCATCATGAACCCCAACATCCTCATGGCCCACGGCGTCCCGGTACTGACGCGCTCGCACTGACGCATGTCATCCCGGTACTGACGTGCTCACACTGACACACTGACGCATGGCGTTGCGGTACTGGTGCGCTCACACTGACCCGTGGTACTGACGCACGGGGGCACTGACACGCCCATGCACTGAGATACGTACCTGCTGACTGAGCGTCCATCTGCCTGCCTGCAGACACAGGCAGCTGCCCAGTTGACCCTCTGACTGCACTCTGCAGCCCCCTGTCCAGCTGCTGGTCTGACCTGCCCGTGTCTTAGGGGCGTGACGGAGCGGACAGGAATTCCGTAGAAGCGCCAGATCGATGCAGATGCAGTGTTGAGTTGCAGTTCGAGAGGGTTTTATCTGCCGGTATTACTGTGAGATCGTTCTGCTACGGTTCTTACTAAACATACGGGCTGTCATTGCAGTACGTCGGCCACAGTTGCATCATTGTCTAAGATAGTCTCCCCCGCCTGCCTGCCGAGGGCCGGCTCCACGCGTGTTGCAACGGGTAGACGAGCGCTCTGCCGTGAATTCCACTGAGTTCAGATTCGCTACAAATGTGCGAAGTTCGATACCCGCAGATCCCAGCTTGGTCTCACCCCTTCTGTCTTGCGCTCCTCAGGTGGTGCGAACCAACCAGTGTGCGGGGGAGTTCGTCATCACCTTCCCCCGGGCCTACCACAGTGGCTTCAACCAGGGCTACAACTTCGCAGAGGCCGTCAACTTCTGCACTGCAGACTGGGTGAGAGACGCACTGTCCCCACACACACGGCTGTCTCCCTACACACACTCACACACGGCTGTCCCCCTGCCCTGTCCCCCCCCCCATCCCACACACACACAGCTGTCCCACACGGTTAAGTCGTCTTTGAATGACTAAGAAGGAGAACTGTAATGAGTGAGATAGAGCTGTGAAGCCCAAGCCACATATGACACCCTCTGTCCCCCCCAGCTGTGTATTACGCCCTCTCTCCCTGCAGCCTTATATACCCCCTGTGCCCCAGCCTCTGACACTCTTCCTCCAGCCTTATATATACCCCCTCTGCCCCAGCCTCTCTTGACGCCCCCTCTCTCCCTGCAGCTCCCCGCAGGGCGCTCCTGCATTGAGCACTACAGGCGGCTTCGCAGGTACTGCGTCTTCTCCCACGAGGAGCTCACCTGCAAGATGGCCGCCTGCCCCGAGAAGCTGGACCTCAACCTGGCGGCCGCCACTCACAGGGAGATGTTCAGCATCGTCCAGGAGGAGAGGAAGCTGAGGAAGAGCCTGCTGGAGAGGGTGAGGGAGAGGAGGGTGGAGAGGAAGCCGAGGATACAGTGAGGGAGGAAGGGAGGAGAGGGAGCCGAGAGAGAACCTGCTGGGAGTTCCATCGTTGCTTTGGCAATATTGTCTCAAGCAGTCATGCCAATAAAGCTAAATAAAGGGAACGTGTGGTGTAAATAGTGTGCTGCATGCACGCAGTGTTAGTGGTGTAGTAGTGTGTGCTCACCCCTCCCCCTCCCTCAGGGCATCACGGAGGCGGAGCGTGAGGCGTTCGAGTTGCTCCCGGACGACGAGCGCCAGTGCGACAAGTGCAAGACGACCTGCTTCCTGTCGGCGCTGGCCTGTTCCCAGTGTCCCGAGAGGCTGGTCTGCCTGTACCACACGCAGGACCTGTGCGCCTGCCCCTCCGACCGACACTACCTCAGGTGTGTGCGTGCCCCTCCGACCGACACTACCTCAGGTGTATGCGTGCCCCTCCAACCGACACTACCTCAGGTGTGTGCGTGCCCGTTTGTGCCCCTCCGACCGACACTTCCTCAGGTGTGTGCGTGCCCGTTTGTGCCCCTCCGACCGACACTTCCTCAGGTGTGTGCGTGTCCGTGCGTGCCCCTCCAACCGACACTACCTCAGGTGCGTGCATGCATGCGTTGTGTGTGTGTGTGTGTGTGTGTGTGACCCTCCGAACGACACTGCCTCGGGGTGTGTGTGTGTGCATGCACTAACACTAACACTCTCCCCCTCTGCCTCTCTCAGGTACAGGTACACACTGGACGAGCTGCTAGCGATGCTGCACCGGCTCAAGGTTCGAGCAGAGTCCTTCGATTCCTGGGCCAACAGAGTGAAAGAGGTGCTGGAACAGGAGCAGAGCCCCAAGAGAGGTGAGAGAGGGGGAGGGAGCAGAGCACCAAGAGAGTGAAGGGAGTAAGGGAGAGCAGTGTGAGTGCCTGTGACCTGTATGTGACCTCCCCTCTCCCCCTCCCTTAGCACTGGAGGAGCTGCAGGCTCTGTGTGACGAGGCGACCGAGAGGAAGTTCCCCAACAATGAGCTGCTGCACAAACTGCAGACGAGCATCTCTGACACGGAGCGCTGCAGGAGCGTGTGTGCGGAGCTACTGACGCACACACACAGCAGGTACTGACACACTCGCATTGACCCTTTGACACGGAGCGCAGCAGGAGCGTGTGTGCGGTGCTGCTGACACGCACACACAGCAGTTACTGACACACTGATGCTCAGTTCAGTTAGTGTGTGTGGTAACGGCTATGTGTTTCAGGAGGATGACCCTGGAGGAGCTGCAGGCGTTCGTGGATCAGGTGCAGAACCTGCCCTGCGTCGTCAGCCAGCTGGGGCAGGTCAAGGTGAGCGCTTGTCCTATTACACTGTGACGCTGTGGCACCGTGACAGTCCTGTGACGCTGTATTGTGCGATTCTGCGCTGTCCCACTGTGTGACGCTGCTGCCCCCCTGCCCTGCAGGTCCTGCTGGAGGAGGTGACGCAGTTCCAGCACCGGGCCCAGGCGGTACTGAAGGGGGCGGAGCTGAGCCCGGCCCAGCCCGAGGAGCTGGAGGCGCTGCTGGAGCAGGGTGCTGGGCTGGCGGCCGAGGCCCCGGAGTGCGCGCTGCTGCGGGGGCTGCAGGAGCAGGGCCGCTGGCTGGGCGAGGTGCGGCGCACGCTGGGCGCGGGGGGCCGCGGCGTCACGCTGGGGGTCCTGCGCGGGCTGATGGAGGCCGGCTGCAACGTGCCGCAGAGCGACGCTGTGGAGACCGCCATGGCCGAGCTGCAGGAGCTGCTGACCATCGCCGAGCGCTGGGAGGAGAAGGCCCAGATCTGCCTGGAGGACAGGTGACACACTGCGCCACATGACACACTAACACCCCTTGCTCTGTGACATGGCGCTGATGGTTCTGTCTGTCTGTCCATCCGTCCTGAAGGCAGAAGCACCCCCTGTCCACTCTGGAGGCCATAGTCAGCGAGGCACAGCTCATCCCCGTGCAGCTGCCCAACATCCTGGCGCTGCAGGGCAGCCTGGCGCGGGCGCGGGCCTGGGTCACCGACCTGGAGGAAATTCAGGTCAGTCGGCAGGACCCGGCGGTGGGTCTGGTGCGTCGGTCGGTCGGTCGGTCGGTCGGTCTGTCTGTCCAGCCCGACACACCGCAGAGCGCAAGTTAACGCACCCCTCCCTCCTGTGCAGAATGGGGAGCACTACCCCTGCCTGGACGACCTGGAGGGGCTGGTGGCCGTGGGGCGGGACCTGCCGGTCAGCATGGAGGAGCTGCGGCAGCTGGAGCTGCAGGTGACAAGCGCCCACTCCTGGAGGGATAAGGCCGCCAAGACCTTCCTCAAGAAGAACAGCACCTACGGCCTGCTGGAGGTGAGGGGCAGGATCAGACAGGGGTGTGTGTGTGAGAGAGGGAGAGAGCGCAGTAGTGTTACTGTGCTGTGTGTGTGAAAGAGAGTGCAGTAGTGTTACTGTGCTAAGTGTGTGACAGAGCAGTAGTGTTACTGTGCACTGTGTGTGTGAGAGTGCAGTAGTGTTACTGTGCTGAGTGTGTGTGACAGAGCAGTAGTGTTACTGTGCACTGTGTGTGTGAGAGTGCAGTAGTGTTACTGTGCTGAGTGTGTGTGACAGAGCAGTAGTGTTACTGTGCACTGTGTGTGTGAGAGTGTAGTAGTGTTACTGTGCACTGTGTGTGTGACAGAGCAGTAGTGTTACTGTGCACTGTGTGTGTGACAGAGCAGTAGTGTTACTGTGCACTGTGTGTGTGTCAGAGCAGTAGTGTTACTGTGCACTGTGTGTGTGTCAGAGCAGTAGTGTTACTGTGCACTGTGTGTGTGACAGAGCAGTAGTGTTACTGGGCTGAGTGTGTGAGAGTGCAGTAGTGTTACTGGGCTGAGTGTGTGAGAGTGCAGTAGTGTTACTGGGCTGAGTGTGTGAGAGTGCAGTAGTGTTACTGGGCTGAGTGTGTGAGAGTGCAGTAGTGTTACTGGGCTGAGTGTGTGAGAGTGCACTAGTGTTACTGGGCTGAGTGTGTGAGAGTGCACTAGTGTTGCTGTGCACTGTGTGTGTGAGAGTGCAGTAGTGTTACTGTGCACTGTGTGTGTGTGACAGCGCAGTAGTGTTACTGTGCACTGTGTGTGAGTGCAGTAGTGTTACTGTGCTGAGTGTGTGTGAGTGCAGTAGTGTTACTGTGCTGAGTGTGTGTGAGAGTGCAGTAGTGTTACTGTGCTGAGTGTGTGACAGCAGTAGTGTTACTGTGCACTGTGTGTGTGAGTGCAGTAGTGTTACTGTGCTGAGTGTGTGACAGCAGTAGTGTTACTGTGCACTGTGTGTGTGAGTGCAGTAGTGTTACTGTGCTGAGTGTGACAGCAGTAGTGTTACTGTGCTGAGTGTGTCAGTGCAGTAGTGTTACTGTGCTGAGTGTGTGTGTGACAGCGCAGTAGTGTTACTGTGCACTGTGTGAGTGTAGTAGTGTTACTGTGCACTGTGTGTGACAGAGCAGTAGTGTTACTGTGCTGATTGTGTGTGAGTGCAGTAGTGTTACTGTGCTGAGTGTGTGTGAGTGCAGTAGTGTTACTGTGCTGAGTGTGTGTGAGTGCAGTAGTGTTACTGTGCTGAGTGTGTGACAGCAGTAGTGTTACTGTGCACTGTGTGTGTGAGTGCAGTAGTGTTACTGTGCACTGTGTGTGTGAGAGAGCAGTAGTGTTACTGTGCTGAGTGTGTGAGAGAGCAGTAGTGTTACTGGGCTGAGTGTGTGAGAGTGCAGTAGTGTTACTGGGCTGAGTGTGTGAGAGTGCAGTAGTGTTACTGGGCTGAGTGTGTGAGAGTGCAGTAGTGTTACTGTGCACTGTGTGTGTGAGAGTGCAGTAGTGTTACTGTGCTGAGTGTGTGTGTGACAGCGCAGTAGTGTTACTGTGCTGAGTGTGTGTGAGTGCAGTAGTGTTACTGTGCTGAGTGTGTGTGAGTGCAGTAGTGTTACTGTGCTGAGTGTGTGTGAGTGCAGTAGTGTTACTGTGCTGAGTGTGTGTGAGTGCAGTAGTGTTACTGTGCTGAGTGTGTGTGAGAGTGCAGTAGTGTTACTGTGCTGAGTGTGTCAGTGCAGTAGTGTTACTGTGCTGAGTGTGTGTGTGACAGAGCAGTAGTGTTACTGTGCTGATTGTGTGAGAGTGCAGTAGTGTTACTGTGCTGAGTGTGTGACAGCAGTAGTGTTACTGTGCACTGTGTGTGTGAGTGCAGTAGTGTTACTGTGCTGTGTGACAGAGCAGTAGTGTTACTGTGCTGAGTGTGTGAGTGCAGTAGTGTTACTGTGCACTGTGTGTGAGAGTGCAGTAGTGTTACTGTGCTGAGTGTGTGAGAGAGCAGTAGTGTTACTGTGCTGAGTGTGTGAGAGAGTGTAGTAGTGTTACTGTGCTGTGTGTGTGTGACAGCGCAGTAGTGTTACTGTGCACTGTGTGTGAGTGTAGTAGTGTTACTGTGCTGAGTGTGACAGAGCAGTAGTGTTACTGTGCACTGTGTGTGAGTGTAGTAGTGTTACTGTGCACTGTGTGTGAGAGTGCAGTAGTGTTACTGTGCTGAGTGTGTCGAGTGTGTGTGACAGAGCAGTAGTGTTACTGTGCACTGTGTGTGTGAGAGTGCAGTAGTGTTACTGTGCTGAGTGTGTCGAGTGTGTGTGACAGAGCAGTAGTGTTACTGTGCACTGTGTGTGAGTGTAGTAGTGTTACTGTGCACTGTGTGTGTGACAGAGCAGTAGTGTTACTGTGCACTGTGTGTGTGAGTGCACTGTGTGTGTGAGTGTAGTAGTGTTACTGTGCACTGTGTGTGTGACAGAGCAGTAGTGTTACTGTGCACTGTGTGTGTGAGTGCAGTAGTGTTACTGTGCCGAGTGTGTGTGACAGAGCAGTAATGTTACTGTGCACTGTGTGTGTGAGTGTAGTAGTGTTACTGTGCACTGTGTGTGACAGAGCAGTAGTGTTACTGTGCACTGTGTGTGTGACAGAGCAGTAGTGTTACTGTGCACTGTGTGTGTGTCAGAGCAGTAGTGTTACTGTGCACTGTGTGTGTGAGAGTGCAGTAGTGTTACTGGGCTGAGTGTGTGAGAGTGCAGTAGTGTTACTGGGCTGAGTGTGTGAGAGTGCACTAGTGTTACTGTGCACTGTGTGTGTGAGAGTGCACTAGTGTTACTGTGCACTGTGTGTGTGAGAGTGCACTAGTGTTACTGTGCACTGTGTGTGTGAGAGTGCAGTAGTGTTACTGTGCACTGTGTGTGTGTGACAGCGCAGTAGTGTTACTGTGCACTGTGTGAGTGTAGTAGTGTTACTGTGCACTGTGTGTGTGAGAGAGCAGTAGTGTTACTGTGCTGAGTGTGTGAGAGAGCAGTAGTGTTACTGGGCTGAGTGTGTGAGAGTGCAGTAGTGTTACTGGGCTGAGTGTGTGAGAGTGCAGTAGTGTTACTGGGCTGAGTGTGTGAGAGTGCAGTAGTGTTACTGTGCACTGTGTGTGTGAGAGTGCAGTAGTGTTACTGGGCTGAGTGTGTGTGTGACAGCGCAGTAGTGTTACTGGGCTGAGTGTGTGAGAGTGCAGTAGTGTTACTGGGCTGAGTGTGTGAGAGTGCAGTAGTGTTACTGGGCTGAGTGTGTGAGAGTGCAGTAGTGTTACTGGGCTGAGTGTGTGAGAGTGCAGTAGTGTTACTGGGCTGAGTGTGTGAGAGTGCAGTAGTGTTACTGGGCTGAGTGTGTGAGAGTGCAGTAGTGTTACTGGGCTGAGTGTGTGAGAGTGCAGTAGTGTTACTGTGCACTGTGTGTGTGAGAGTGCAGTAGTGTTACTGTGCTGAGTGTGTGTGTGACAGCGCAGTAGTGTTACTGTGCTGAGTGTGTGTGAGTGCAGTAGTGTTACTGTGCTGAGTGTGTGTGAGTGCAGTAGTGTTACTGTGCTGAGTGTGTGTGAGAGTGCAGTAGTGTTACTGTGCTTAGTGTGTCAGTGCAGTAGTGTTACTGTGCTGAGTGTGTGTGTGACAGCGCAGTAGTGTTACTGTGCTGAGTGTGTGTGAGTGCAGTAGTGTTACTGTGCTGAGTGTGTGTGAGTGCAGTAGTGTTACTGTGCTGAGTGTGTGTGAGAGCAGTAGTGTTGCTGTGTGTGAGTGCAGTAGTGTTACTGTGCTTAGTGTGTGAGTGCAGTAGTGTTACTGTGCACTGTGTGTGTGAGAGTGCAGTAGTGTTACTGTGCACTGTGTGTGAGTGTAGTAGTGTTACTGTGCACTGTGTGTGAGTGTAGTAGTGTTACTGTGCCGAGTGTGACAGAGCAGTAGTGTTACTGTGCACTGTGTGTGAGTGTAGTAGTGTTACTGTGCACTGTGTGTGAGTGTAGTAGTGTTACTGTGCACTGTGTGTGAGAGTGCAGTAGTGTTACTGTGCTGAGTGTGTCGAGTGTGTGTGACAGAGCAGTAGTGTTACTGTGCACTGTGTGTGTGAGAGTGCAGTAGTGTTACTGTGCTGAGTGTGTCGAGTGTGTGTGACAGAGCAGTAGTGTTACTGTGCACTGTGTGTGAGTGTAGTGTTACTGTGCACTGTGTGTGTGACAGAGCAGTAGTGTTACTGTGCACTGTGTGTGAGTGCAGTAGTGTTACTGTGCACTGTGTGTGTGACAGAGCAGTAATGTTACTGTGCACTGTGTGTGTGTGAGTGTAGTAGTGTTACTGTGCACTGTGTGTGACAGAGCAGTAGTGTTACTGTGCACTGTGTGTGACAGAGCAGTAATGTTACTGTGCACTGTGTGTGTGACAGAGCAGTAGTGTTACTGTGCTGAGTTTGTGACAGAGCAGTAGTGTTACTGTGCACTGTGTGTGTGAGTGTAGTAGTGTTACTGTGCTGAGTGTGTGTGAGAGTGCAGTAGTGTTACTGTGCGGAGTGTGTGACAGAGCAGTAGTGTTACTGTGCGGAGTGTGTGACAGCAGTAGTGTTACTGTGCTGAGTGTGTGTGAGAGCAGTAGTGTTACTGTGCTGAGTGTGTGTGTGAGAGTGTAGTAGTGTTACTGTGTTGAGTGTGTGTGAGAGCAGTAGTGTTACTGTGCTGAGTGTGTGTGAGAGCAGTAGTGTTACTGTGCTGTGTGTGAGTGCAGTAGTGTTACTGTGCTTAGTGTGTGAGAGAGTGTAGCAGTGTTACTGTGCTTAGTGTGTGAGAGAGTGTAGTAGTGTTACTGTGTTGAGTGTGTGACAGAGCAGTAGTGTTACTGTGCACTGTGTGTGTGAGTGTAGTAGTGTTACTGTGCTGAGTGTGAGAGAGCAGTAGTGTTACTGTGCTGAGTGTGTGAGTGCAGTAGTGTTACTGTGCACTGTGTGTGTGAGAGTGCAGTAGTGTTACTGTGCTGAGTGTGTGAGAGAGCAGTAGTGTTACTGGGCTGAGTGTGTGAGAGTGCAGTAGTGTTACTGGGCTGAGTGTGTGAGTGTGCACTAGTGTTACTGGGCTGAGTGTGTGAGAGTGCACTAGTGTTACTGTGCACTGAGTGTGTGAGAGTGCACTAGTGTTACTGTGCACTGTGTGTGTGAGAGTGCAGTAGTGTTACTGTGCACTGTGTGTGTGAGAGTGCAGTAGTGTTACTGTGCTGAGTGTGTGTGTGACAGCGCAGTAGTGTTACTGTGCACTGTGTGTGAGTGCAGTAGTGTTACTGTGCTGAGTGTGTGTGAGTGCAGTAGTGTTACTGTGCTGAGTGTGTGTGAGAGTGCAGTAGTGTTACTGTGCTGAGTGTGTGACAGCAGTAGTGTTACTGTGCACTGTGTGTGTGAGTGCAGTAGTGTTACTGTGCTGAGTGTGACAGCAGTAGTGTTACTGTGCTGAGTGTGTCAGTGCAGTAGTGTTACTGTGCTGAGTGTGTGTGTGACAGCGCAGTAGTGTTACTGTGCACTGTGTGAGTGTAGTAGTGTTACTGTGCACTGTGTGTGACAGAGCAGTAGTGTTACTGTGCTGAGTGTGTGACAGCAGTAGTGTTACTGTGCACTGTGTGTGTGAGTGCAGTAGTGTTACTGTGCTGTGTGACAGAGCAGTAGTGTTACTGTGCACTGTGTGTGTGTGAGTGCAGTAGTGTTACTGTGCTGAGTGTGTGAGAGCAGTAGTGTTACTGTGCTGAGTGTGTGAGAGAGTGTAGTAGTGTTACTGTGCTGAGTGTGTGTGTGACAGCGCAGTAGTGTTACTGTGCACTGTGTGTGAGTGTAGTAGTGTTACTGTGCCGAGTGTGACAGAGCAGTAGTGTTACTGTGCACTGTGTGAGTGTAGTAGTGTTACTGTGCACTGTGTGTGAGTGTAGTAGTGTTACTGTGCACTGTGTGAGAGTGCAGTAGTGTTACTGTGCTGAGTGTGTCGAGTGTGTGTGACAGAGCAGTAGTGTTACTGTGCACTGTGTGTGTGAGAGTGCAGTAGTGTTACTGTGCTGAGTGTGTCGAGTGTGTGTGACAGAGCAGTAGTGTTACTGTGCACTGTGTGTGAGTGTAGTGTTACTGTGCACTGTGTGTGTGACAGAGCAGTAGTGTTACTGTGCACTGTGTGTGTGAGTGCAGTAGTGTTACTGTGCACTGTGTGTGTGACAGAGCAGTAATGTTACTGTGCACTGTGTGTGTGAGTGTAGTAGTGTTACTGTGCACTGTGTGTGACAGAGCAGTAGTGTTACTGTGCACTGTGTGTGACAGAGCAGTAATGTTACTGTGCACTGTGTGTGTGACAGAGCAGTAGTGTTACTGTGCTGAGTTTGTGACAGAGCAGTAGTGTTACTGTGCACTGTGTGTGTGAGTGTAGTAGTGTTACTGTGCTGAGTGTGTGTGAGAGTGCAGTAGTGTTACTGTGCGGAGTGTGTGACAGAGCAGTAGTGTTACTGTGCGGAGTGTGTGACAGCAGTAGTGTTACTGTGCTGAGTGTGTGTGAGAGCAGTAGTGTTACTGTGCTGAGTGTGTGTGTGAGAGTGTAGTAGTGTTACTGTGCTGAGTGTGTGTGAGAGCAGTAGTGTTACTGTGCTGTGTGTGAGTGCAGTAGTGTTACTGTGCTTAGTGTGTGAGAGTGTAGCAGTGTTACTGTGCTTAGTGTGTGAGAGAGTGTAGTAGTGTTACTGTGTTGAGTGTGTGACAGAGCAGTAGTGTTACTGTGCACTGTGTGTGTGAGTGTAGTAGTGTTACTGTGCTGAGTGTGAGACAGAGCAGTAGTGTTACTGTGCTGAGTGTGAGACAGAGCAGTAGTGTTACTGTGCTGAGTGTGAGACAGAGCAGTAGTGTTACTGTGCTGAGTGTGAGACAGAGCAGTAGTGTTACTGTGCTGAGTGTGAGAGAGCAGTAGTGTTACTGTGCTGAGTGTGAGAGAGAGTGCAGTAGTGTTACTGTGCTGAGTGTGAGAGCAGTAGTGTTACTGTGCTGAGTGTGTGTGTGACAGAGCAGTAGTGTTACTGTGCACTGTGTGTGAGTGTAGTAGTGTTACTGTGCTGAGTGTGTGTGTGACAGAGCAGTAGTGTTACTGTGCACTGTGTGTGAGAGTGCAGTAGTGTTACTGTGCCGAGTGTGTGTGACAGAGCAGTAGTGTTACTGTGCCGAGTGTGTGTGACAGAGCAGTAGTGTTACTGTGTGTGTGAGTGTAGTAGTGTTACTGTGCACTGTATGCGAGTGTAGTAGTGTTACTGTGCACTGTGTGAGAGTGCAGTAGTGTTACTGTGCACTGTGTGTGACAGAGCAGTAGTGTTACTGTGCTGAGTGTGACGGAGCAGTAGTGTTACTGTGCAGTGTGTGAGAGTGCAGTAGTGTTACTGTGCTGAGTGTGTGAGAGTAGTAGTAGAGAGTAGTAGTGTTACTGTGCTGTACTGTGCTGAGTGTGTGAGTGTAGTAGTGTTACTGTGCACTGTGTGAGTGCAGTAGTGTTACTGTGCACTGTGTGAGTGCAGTAGTGTTACTGTGCACTGTGTGTGTGAGAGTGCAGTAGTGTTACTGTGCACTGTGTGTGTGTGAGTGCAGTAGTGTTACTGTGCACTGTGTGTGTGTGAGAGCAGTAGTGTTACTGTGCACTGTGTGAGTGCAGTAGTGTTACTGTGCACTGTGTGAGTGCAGTAGTGTTACTGTGCACTGTGAGTGCAGTAGTGTTACTGTGCACTGTGTGTGAGAGTGCAGTAGTGTTACTGTGCTGTGTGTGAGTGCAGTAGTGTTACTGTGCTGAGTGTGTGAGTGTAGTAGTGTTACTGTGCACTGTGTGTGTGAGTGCAGTAGTGTTACTGTGCTGTGTGTGAGTGCAGTAGTGTTACTGTGCTGAGTGTGTGAGTGTAGTAGTGTTACTGTGCACTGTGTGTGTGAGTGCAGTAGTGTTACTGTGCACTGTGTGTGACAGAGCAGTAGTGTTACTGTGCTGAGTGTGTGACAGAGCAGTAGTGTTACTGTGCTGAGTGTGTGACAGAGCAGTAGTGTTACTGTGCACTGTTTGTGAGAGTGCAGTAGTGTTACTGTGCTGAGTGTGTGACAGAGCAGTAGTGTTACTGTGCTGAGTGTGTGACAGAGCAGTAGTGTTACTGTGCTGAGTGTGTGACAGAGCAGTAGTGTTACTGTGCTGTGTGTGTGTGAGAGTGCAGTAGTGTTACTGTGCACTGTGTGTGAGAGTGCAGTAGTGTTACTGTGCACTGTGTGAGAGTGCAGTAGTGTTACTGTGTGTGAGAGTGCAGTAGTGTTACTGTGCACTGTGTGAGTGCAGTAGTGTTACTGTGCACTGTGTGAGTGCAGTAGTGTTACTGTGCACTGTGTGAGTGCAGTAGTGTTACTGTGCACTGTGTGTGTGAGAGTGCAGTAGTGTTACTGTGCTGAGTGTGTGTGTGCAGTAGTGTTACTGTGCACTGTGTGTGTGTGAGAGCAGTAGTGTTACTGTGCACTGTGTGAGTGCAGTAGTGTTACTGTGCACTGTGTGAGTGCAGTAGTGTTACTGTGCACTGTGAGTGCAGTAGTGTTACTGTGCACTGTGTGTGAGAGTGCAGTAGTGTTACTGTGCTGAGTGTGTGAGTGTAGTAGTGTTACTGTGCACTGTGTGTGTGAGTGCAGTAGTGTTACTGTGCTGAGTGTGTGAGTGTAGTAGTGTTACTGTGCACTGTGTGTGACAGAGCAGTAGTGTTACTGTGCTGAGTGTGTGACAGAGCAGTAGTGTTACTGTGCTGAGTGTGTGACAGAGCAGTAGTGTTACTGTGCACTGTTTGTAAGAGTGCAGTAGTGTTACTGTGCTGAGTGTGTGACAGAGCAGTAGTGTTACTGTGCTGAGTGTGTGACAGAGCAGTAGTGTTACTGTGCTGAGTGTGTGACAGAGCAGTAGTGTTACTGTGCTGAGTGTGTGTGTGACAGAGCAGTAGTGTTACTGTGCTGTGTGTGTGTGAGAGTGCAGTAGTGTTACTGTGCACTGTGTGTGAGTGCAGTAGTGTTACTGTGCACTGTGTGTGAGAGTGCAGTAGTGTTACTGTGCACTGTGTGAGAGTGCAGTAGTGTTACTGTGCACTGTGTGAGAGTGCAGTAGTGTTACTGTGCACTGTGTGAGAGTGCAGTAGTGTTACTGTGCACTGTGTGAGAGTGCAGTAGTGTTACTGTGCACTGTGTGTGAGAGTGCAGTAGTGTTACTGTGCACTGTGTGAGAGTGCAGTAGTGTTACTGTGTGTGAGAGTGCAGTAGTGTTACTGTGCACTGTGTGTGAGTGTAGTAGTGTTACTGTGCGTGTGAGTGCAGTAGTGTTACTGTGCACTGTGTGTGAGTGCAGTAGTGTTACTGTGCACTGTGTGTGAGAGTGCAGTAGTGTTACTGTGTGTGAGAGTGCAGTAGTGTTACTGTGCACTGTGAGAGTGCAGTAGTGTTACTGTGCGTGTGAGTGCAGTAGTGTTACTGTGCTGTGTGACAGAGCAGTAGTGTTACTGTGCACTGTGTGTGAGAGTGCAGTAATGTTACTGTGCTGAGTGTGTGTGAGAGAGTGCAGTAGTGTTACTGTGCTGTGTGTGTGTGAGAGTGCAGTAGTGTTACTGTGCCGAGTGTGTGACAGAGCAGTAGTGTTACTGTGCTGAGTTTGTGACAGAGCAGTAGTGTTACTGTGCACTGTGTGTGTGAGAGTGTAGTAGTGTTACTGTGCTGAATGTGTGTGACAGAGCAGTAGTGTTACTGTGCACTGTGTGAGAGTGCAGTAGTGTTACTGTGCTGAGTGTGTGACAGCAGTAGTGTTACTGTGCTGAGTGAGTGTGAGAGAGTGCAGTAGTGTTACTGTGCTGAGTGTGTGTGTGTGAGAGTGTAGTAGTGTTACTGTGCTTTGGCTCAGTGTGTGATTGTGTTGCAGGTGCTGTGTCCATGTGTGGAGGTGGCCGGGAAGGCAGCGGGGGGGCCCCGGGCGGACCGTGGCCGGCGCCGGGAGAGAGAAGGGCGGCTTTACCGCTCCGACACCGACAGCCTGGGGCTCTCCGCTCAGGACCTGCGCGACCCGGGAGCCATTGTGAGTGAACGCTGCGTCTGTGCACATCCGTGCGCGTCCTGTGCGCTGCGTCCGTGCGCGTCCTTTGCGCTGCGTGTCTTTACAGTAACTGCTCTTATGCACTTGATCACTGTAGAGAGACACTATTCATGACAATACAATGACTAGAGAGATCAATTAGAATAGTCTTATTTTTTTTCAACCCTCACAGCAATGAACACCTATATAAGAATATAAGGCATCTGTTAAGAATTAAATATTAACTGTGCTTCTGTGTGTCTGCATGGTTACTGAAGCACAGTAGACTAAATGAACAGTGATTGCGTTTAGATGACTGGAAATGACCCTGCTCTTCTCTGGGTGTCTTTTCTTGATGTATAACTGATGCCCAACGTGCTGCGCATCACCATTTCACAGTTAACCCTGCCTGTGATGCTCAGAGCAGCTTGTGTTTCTAAATGTAATGTACAACTACCAGCACAAACTACACGTAAGTAGTGTTACTAGATGCATGTTAAAACTAAAGAAACCATGTTGAATTGTAATTTTCGCATCTGAACAGTTAATTCAAAAGGCAGAAGACTCGTGAAATAAGTGATAAGTGCTCCATCACTTTTAGGACAATGAGCGGGTGTTTTTTCAGCTCTATTTCACGTGTACAGCATTTAAATAAAATGTTAAATATTTATTTTAATAAAAACTGTAGCAAACTGTGCTCCTGTGCCGGTCCTCTCTTCATCCCCCTCTCTCTGTCAGGTGTCAGCTTTCAGGGAAGGGGAGAAGCGAGAGAAGGAGGCGATGCGGCGGCTGCAGGAGGCCAACCTAGCCAAGCCGGGGCCGGAGGAGGGGAGGGACCGGGAGGAGGGCTGGGAGAGGAGGCTGGAGCAGCAGCAGGAGGAGCAGCAGGAGGAGGGAGAGAAAGGGAGGAGGCGGCAGGAAGATGGAGGAGGAGGAGGAGGAGGAGGAGAGACCGAGGGTGGCGCAGGAGAGGTCGAGGGCGCACAGATGGCACATGTGGACGGCGCCACCCCGCCCTCCCCCTCCTCGCAGTGTGTGTGCGTGTGTGGGAGCCCCGCCCTGCCCCCGCGGACCCCCCAAGCGCGCTGTGACTTGTGCAAGGACTGGTTCCACGGGGGCTGCGTGCCCTTCCCCAGCCTGCTGCCCCCCCCCGGCACAGGCAACGCCGGCAGCCCCCCGGACTCGCGCCCGCCCTGCTGGTGGGACTGGGACTCGCGCTTCCTGTGCCCCCTGTGCCAGCGCAGCCGGCGGCCGCGGCTCGAGGTCATCCTGGCGCTGCTGGTGGCGCTGCAGCGGCTGCCCGTACGGCTGCCCGAGGGGGAGGCGCTGCAGTGCCTGACGGAGCGCGCCATCAAGTGGCAGGACCGGGCACGGCAGGCGCTGGCCTCCCCCGAGCTGCGGGGGGCGCTGGACCGTCTGCAGGATCTGCGGCGGCGCCGGGGCCCGGGGGGGCGAAGCGCCAAGACAGAGGGAGAGCAGAGGGGGGAGGAGAAGGACAAGGAGGAAGAGGAGGAGGAGGATTCGGTCATTGTGCTGTCGGACTCCGAGGGAGGCGGCGGCGCGGGGGGTGTTATCGACCTCACACAGGACAGCCCCCCCAAGGGCCGCGGCCCAAGCCGGGAGGAGACGCTGGGCAAGGTGGGTGGAACCTGAGCGCGTGTGTGATTGCGTGTGTGATTGCGTGTGTGATTGCGCGTGACGTGTGTTCTGTATTGCAGACTGCCTGTGAGAACGGACACAGCAGGACAACGCCCCCCCTTTCCACAGCTTCAGGTCAGTCCCATCCGTCTGTCCATCTCTGTGTCCATCTGTCCCTCTCCTGCAGTGTACAGCGGTGTGTGGATCTAACCTCTCTGTGTCTCAGGAGTGGAGCGCCTGCAGGAGGAGCTGGCCGGGCTTGGGGGTTCAGCCGCACCGGTGCTTAGCCTGTCCGAGGCGGCGCGGGCACAGCTGGAGGAGCTGCAGCTGGAGGGGGACCTGCTGGAGGTGTCTCTGGACCAGGCCGCCACCATCCACCGCTTGCTGCAGGCCGCCAGCCCCCCCGATACGCGCCGACTGCAGCAGCTTGTACAGGTGGGCCTGGGGAGGAGGGGCCTGTGTGATGTCGGGAGCCGTGTCGGGGAGGAACCCTCACCGCTCACCTGCGCCTCCTCCCCACAGACGCCACTGTTTTCAAAAACACTGAGACGCATCAGTCTGTAAACCAGCAGACGGTAAAATCAACCTCAATCGGCCCGTCGATAAATATAAAATCATCTTCGAATGCACAGATCAGTCTGCATGTGAAAACAGGCACAGTCTTTATTCTGCTGTTCCTCTAAACTCCTCCAGTTCCTCTAAAGTCCTCCACACAAACCAGGCTTCACATACTCATTCGTCCTGATACCCTTCAGGCTGCTTGTGCTTTGTGCACGGCTGGGATCGATAGTTATTGAGTTATGATCGATTGAAACCCCAAAATTGCACAGATTTCAATGGTGGAACGGATTCTCGTGCGCACGGTCCAAGCTGAAGGTCAGCAGCCAATCAGCACTGGTTATTACGGCCCAATCGGCGGTCAGACTCCGCCTCCCTGTCTCTGCTGCTCTCTCCACGTGTCCGGGTTGTTCCGGGATTCCCATACAATAAAATACTGTATTATACTAATACCTATATCACTTCTACTACTAATAATAATTACACCACATTAAATACGTGAATATGGGGCTTATAACCAATATATTATTCCACATGATTCACTACTACAACAACCTGTTTACCTTAATTCCCTGTAACGTGTTCTATATTATATGTAGTAACTGGTGATATACTATAGAACACGGCTGTATACTGTAGTATCTTGTACTTACTACAGTACTGCATGTACACTGAGACGTACTGCTTACTGCACTCAAACATACTGTGAGATGCACACAGTTTCTCCAGGACCTGGAGCGTGCCGGTCACTGTGGTTATTGCTGCCAGTCTGTGTAATCATGAGGGATGATAAATGCGTGACCGCGCGCGTCCGGCTCGGTGCAGGTCTGTCATCTTTGCCGAGAGATCGGCCGGTGGGGTTTGCCGTGTTGAGATGCATCTTGGACTACAGGTTCCGTGTATTTATTCATCTTTGCCATTTGTGTCAGTTCTGTAATTTGGTTGAAAAGGCGATTTTGATACTGAGGCTGACCCTCGAAATGAACAAGAAACGTCTTCATCTGCACCTTCACCCCTCATGTACATGCTCCTGATAAACTTCGCTCTTCCTGCCGCTGTCAGAACTGTGAACAGTGTGCCCAATTAAAACGCTACAGTACTGAACAAAGTGCTTAAAGTTATCGGCCTCAGAAGCAGTAAAATGTTCAGAACATCCCCACCCAACTCTTTTACAAGATCATGTAGCGAGCACTTCGACTGCGCCATCTCCAATCTTCTGTACGAGACGGGTTGCATTAACCAGTGAAAAGCTTTGTGCCTGGGTAAAACTCACAGCAGAGCTCTGCTGCTGGTAAAACGTTTTTTTTTTTTTACAATTCTAAAGTGTGGGTGGAAAATCGTCCCTGGATTCCTCTAGCGCCCGGAAACACATGGAGAACATGTCCATAATCAATCTCTCCCTCTCTCAGATCGAGGCGCAGGAGCAGCGCAGTGCGGGCCGGGGGGGGCGAGGGAAGGACGCCCGCAGGAAGAGGAAGAGCGAGAGAGGAGGGAGCGGAGGGGGAGGGCTGGCACTGTCGCCCGACGCATCAGAGTCCAAGAAAACTCGCCCCCAGCCCCCTCACCCTCCCCCCTCCCAAACACAGCCTGTGGAGGTACAGTCTCTCTCCCCCTCACTCGTACAGGCTGCTAACGTAAGAAAGTGTCCAAGCGAGAGGAGGCCATTCACCCCATTGTGCTCGTTTGGTGTCCATTAATAACTAAGTGATCAAGGATCCTATCCAGTCTGTTTTTGAATGTTCCCAAATTGTCTCTTCAGCCACATCGCTGGGGAGTTTGTTCAGATTGTGACGCCTCTCTGTGTGAAGAAGTGTCTCCTGTTTTCTGTCTTGAATGCCTTGAAGCCCAATTTCCATTTGTGTCCCGGGTGCGTGTGTGCCCCTCAGTGCGGTGTTCGTGTGTTCACCCCTATCTCTCCCTCTCGCAGATCTTGTGATGAAGGGGAGGGTGCAGTGCTGGTGGCTCTGGAGACCAGAGACCTGGGAAGAGGAGAGGGAGGGGGAGGGACGGACGGAGAAGTACAGGGACTAAGACACAGACGAGCCTTCAGCCTCCCTCCCCCTCCGTCGCCCCGAGGACTTGCAGCCCCGAGGGGCTGAGCGACCGCCTGCTGAGACGGACGGACGATGGATGGACGTCTGGGAGAATGACGCTCGAACCCTCCTCCTCTCTCCCTCTGGCACTCCATGTTTTTTATTTTTTGTATCTCTTAACCTCCTGCTCATCCCTTGCTCCCTCCCTCCCTCTCCTCCCTGCGAGAGCTGGAGATGTATTGTGTCGCTGACTGGCCCTGCAGTGTCCAGCAGGAGGGCTTGGTGTTACTCTGTACAGGGAGTGTACAGCACAGACTGACACACACACTCACACACACACACTCACACACACACACTCACCCCTCACTTGACTGATGCTCACACACTGACACTCACACGCTCCACCGGGCCGCACTCTGGGACAGGCGTGTTGCGTGTGGCCATGATGCGCAGCAGACTCCCGTGTTGATGCAGTATTCCCGTGTCTGTTGATGTTGTACATAGTTCACGGGTCAGTGAGCAGCGCAGGCGGCTCGAGGGCCCCACGCTTGCCGAAGCGGCGCAGTGCAGTATTTGGTGCTACTTACTCCTCTAACAGGTCTCCCTCTCCCTCACAAAGACTCGACTCTCGTTCCTCTTCGGCTCCAGATCATTGACTTTATTATTTCCTGTTCTGGTTTCTGATGACCGTTGACTTATATTATTGTTGTTATTATTATTATTATTATTATTATTGTTGTTCTTGGTATTGTTATTACAGACGCACAGCTCTCTGGGGGGTTTGTGTTCAGACTTTTCAGTTCAATGTCGCCTTTTGTTTTTATTTTATTTTTTATTTCCTAGTTTTATTTTTTCTTGTTAGAAATAAAGGTTCAGAATTGTTTTAGCAGCCCTGCCGTGTCTGTGTGGGTCAGTGAAGCTGTGGCGAAGGTTTAATCTATAATGGGTCCAGTATTAAAAATCAGAACATACACATTTACTAATTAGCACTTTAAGCACCAGGACTGTCTATCTTAGTATAATGAGTCACACTAACCAGAGACAATCAGTTGAAACCCTTGCATAGAACAGTCTCTCCTTAGACTGGGCTTAGTCAATCATGCAATGCATTCTGGGAAGTTGAAGACTTGAAGAAAAACATGGAGGATGGTTCTCTGAAACAGCGATGATCCCAGTTACCTGAAAATCTATTAAGTTATTGAAATATAATGCAGGAAAATATATAACTTAGGGGCCGTTTTCTTAAACTTGCACTAATGCACGTCAACCCGCTCGGTGTGCTCTGTGACAGGCATAGCAACAGCAGCCTACTGGAGCACCACCTGAAAACCCAGATGCAGCACATGTGTGATTTCTGTAGTGGCAGACGGGGCCTTACAGGATATGACCGACAAGGAAAAGTGTAATCAAACAGTACAGAAGCGCAGGTGACAGAAACAGTTGGTTATTGACAGAGGGGTGTGTGAGCCAATGGGAGGGATGTGGGTGTGTGTGAGCCAATGGGAGGTACAGCGGGGAGTGTGTGAGCCAATGGCAGGCTCCACCTGTCAGCATCAGTGACAGTGTCTGAGGGCATCAGTTTCAATGGAAAGATGGACTCCAAGTCTCAGTCAGCCGGGGGTTGAGGATGCTGACTTTTCAGGCTCAGTCTTCGTCAGTTATTTTATGCAACTGACTAACTTGCATTAGACTGTCTACGTGAAGTGATGCATGGAGACGCATGGGTTGGTCTGTGTGGTATCGTTTCTGACGGGCTGTTGGGTTGGAGTATTTCAGATTTAAAAACCAATAATCACAGCAGTCGAGGCAGCAACAATGTTCTGTCAATAATAAGAAGAACCACTAGGGGGCGAGTGAGTACGCAGCACCCCGTCAGTCAAGTCTCACACGTCACTGCCTGTGACGCGTTTTAATGTTTTAGCCTAAACCAGTGTGCGTTCCTGAATTACTGTGCTGCACACTCTTAGAACAAATGGCTCTTTGGGGTCCGATATGGCACCGAGGGGTGCTTGGCCCATATTGTAATAGCCACTGGGTGTGAAAGGCGCTATATAGGCCCTCCTGTAAATGTCCGCATGTGCCCTGCTCTCATTGGTGCACGTGGAAGGACACGAGCGCAGCGGAATTGGCGCCAGTCTGGCCGAGCGAAGAACAAGTACCTGTGTACCGGTATTAATATCGTACAATATAGTTCACTAAGTACCTGTGTACCGATATTAAATATCATATATACCGTATGATATATTTCACTAAGTACCTGTGTACCGGTATTAAACATATTTACCGTATGATATAGTTTACTATGTACCTGTATATCGGTATTAAAGCTATTTAAAACTTTACTAACTAGCCTACCTATATACCGATATTAAAGCCATTTTAACACAATGTACTTGTGTGTATTTAATGTGACTCATAAGGACATGAAGCAGTCTGAGGTCGGAGCTCGATGCCCGGCTCTGTGTCTGTGAGCTTCCCTTCCAAACCCAAGACACGCATAACTGGCTTGTGCTTTCAAACAACGTCGGAAATGTGGAAGAAGAGCACGTGTTACAAGAACAGTCAAGAGGCCTGGGTTGAGTGTTTTTTATTCCTCTGGCCCCGTACATTCAATTCTGCCTGAAATAACATCTTGTGTACAAATGGATGTTGTTTAGACATGATGGACCCGTCACAGACCCGAGGCGGACACGGCTCCCTGTGGCTGAGACAGCACAAGCAAGAGACAAGTGTCTCCTTTTCTGCAGAGGTCCAGGAGACAATGCGTTTAAGCCTTGTCTGGTCGTCACACCAGAAACATTATTTTATAATAAAAAAAGTGCTGAATTCCTACATGTTAAGAAGCTGTTGTATTTATAAGTAGGTGTATTTTATCATTTTAAAACCTCTTTACAACGTGTCAGTAGCCTACTATAATACAAATAATCATAGGCTAAAGTAACGGTTTAATTATTTTATTGTGATTTATTATTATTATTCTGATGACAAGATGTCATTTTGGGCTGCAGACGACTCTCTATGCAACGTGTCTGACAGGCGCGTCCCGTGTTGCCACCGCTTCGGCACTGGGTGGACCTGCACACCCCAACGAGGTGGCTGTGTCTGGCAATGCATGTCCTGCGCCTCTGCTACTCCAGGCAACTCGATGTAGCTGCTGTAGGGTAAGGTACACTTATACATTTCAGTTAAAGAAGTGAATTTAAGTATCACCTTATCAAGAATCCTAGAATCTTGTTTAACTCAATATCTGCAATTATTGGACGCAGACACCAATTCCAAAGATATAAATTCTCAAATGTATTAAAAACAAAGATAAAATGTAGCACTACACTAGTTATACAAAAAGGAAAAAATTAATTAAAATTCACTCAAGATCAACAAATCAAAGACAAATCAAAGACAAATCACTTCCGTGACCAAATCAAAGACCATGGTTAGTAAGACGAAGGTGAGTCTCTCATTAGTATTGTTAGTCGGACATCAAATAACTAATGCAGGTTAGTATTTATGTCAAATAAATCATATCATTTCTTGTTACCACAATTCTCATTAATTGATTACTGTTCAATGATTAAGGATAGGCAGGGCCACCTATAATCTGGTGTCTATTAACTTGTGTCAATTTCAGACTAAACAGTTAAACAGGAATGAGAAGATATTTCTCGGCGTTGACAGATTTTATTTCTAAAATTGTCAAACAAAACAGTTTAATGCAACACACATTTATATTTAAGAAAACTAAATATTACACATTCTAGAGTTATGAATCGCAGAATAACATTTCTAATTGATTTCTCAAATGTCATGAATCATGAACTCCAAACTGTTAAACTTATCTGAACTTCGTCGCAGAGAGGCCTCTCTGCCTTCGGGCTCAGATAACAGCACTCGGCACGAGGTCCGTGTGGTTTGGAACAAAGGCAGTCAGGTTCGGCTTTGTCCAAGAACTTCCACTCAGTCGATGCACCTGGAAGTTGGGGTTTCGCGAATGTAGAGTCTTTTCCAAACAGATTTTCCACTGGTTTGAAGGCTCCAAGGTTGTGGACAAAATCTTCTTTGCAAGCAGGGGTTCCACCGTAGTTACTTGAAGACAAAGTCTTTGAGGAAAGCAGGGCCCTGTTCGGTTCCGAGGGTCAAGTTTCTTAAAACTCAAATAGTTATTTAAATGACTGAACACTTTCGTATTGCAGTCGACTTAGTCAATTGTCCAGCTGTAAAACTCCACTGATCAGGTGGGCACAGGCGGGCAGCGCAGTCTGTAAAGTTCTTTATTTAATAAAGTCCTTTAAAAGAATTCTTCGTACGGCTCAATCTCCTTCTCCCAGTTTAACTCTTCTGTTGCCGGCAAAGACTTGGTTGGTTCCTGGTTTCGGTTCTGGCAACAGAGCTACAGGTTGAGCTGTGGCAGCGGGTTACTGGTGAGAGAGAGAGAGAAAGTGCTGTGCGCTACTTTTTATTCCCTCAGATCATAGGCGATTGGTTCTTGAGTTTGTGAGGTTGGATTTGTGCCAGCCCCCCCAGTCTCCTATTGGAAGAGGCAAAGTCCGTGCACTTTCGGGTTGAGACTGTGGGATGGTGGCTTGGCATTCTCAGCCCTATAAAGGGTCCAATCACTCGGCACAAACTGTTGAAGGTAGGCTTGGGCTTTCTGAAATGTCTACTGCCTGCATCACGATATGACGTCTCCAGAGGATGACACGGTCCATGGCGACCAACTGACACATCATAATTAGGACAACTTGCCCGATATTATTTTTATTTCTTGGCAGACGCCCTTATCCAGGGCGACTTACAACATAATATTAACACATTCCACACTTTGTGGGCCTTGGCGAGCTGGCCAGCCATCAGGAGTAGCTACAGGTCGATGTGTGTCGACAATATTTCTATGCGCAAATAAACTTAAAATAAACTAAAAATTTTAATAAATTTTGTTCGCTACAAGTCAGTTTGGATGGAAATGCACCCTGGCTTGTAAAATGCACATATACTTTTTATGCGAACTTAAGAATTGTCACACAAAACATGTCCGATAAGTGGATGGAAACCTAGCTAGTGTTGGGTGGTGTTTTAAGAAGCCTGTAAGCCAATCGGAGTCAGCTGCTCCTGATCTGTCCGAGACTCCGGCACCGTCAGGCTGCCACAGCTCACTGGAAGACCAAATACTGATCAAACCCCTTGGCTGTGTATTCCACCAGCAGTCTGGCCTCTAAAGGAGAGATCTGTCTAGTCTGAATGTATCCCACTGCCTGCAGGTCCTCTACACTGGTCTGTGCGATAGTCTGTCGAAATCCCAACTGTGCTTCTCATGCTTTTGTATCGAAGCCTCGCCTGCCTCACTGCTCTGAGCATCACATCTGCTGGTGTACTGCCTCGATCGGCCTTCCTTTCATAGCGTCTTCCTGCCTACAAAAATGTACACAATGCATGTGTGATTACAGCCTTCCAGATACAGCATCAAAACATCACTGATTCCTTCCTTTATTCAATGCAGTTTCTATTTTGAAAAACCCAATGTATCAAAGTTTTATTACAAAAGTAGTGGGACATCATTTTATTACATTTTTGGTGGTAAAAAATATGAAACTTGTGCTCGGCTCAGTGTTTCAGTTGAAATGACACAATGGTTGACCTCAGATGACGAAGGCACACATTGGATAGATATGAACTGTGTGACAACCAGCCCCGGTCTCCCCAATGCCGTGATTTTAAAAACTTTACAATATATAAGATGGCAAGAAAATTATTTACAGACATATTCATGTAACGGAATAATTAAAAAGTCGATACAATAAATGCAACCTAAGAAACACAGACATGGCAGTTTATAAAGTGAGGATGAGGTTTTACCTGGCAAACAGCTCATTGTTTTGCCCTTTTCATAATAAAGCTGTGTGCTTGCCGACCTCACTCCAGTGGAGGCATTGCGGTTTGTGAAGCGCGGTTTGTGAAGCACCGTTTATTAATGTGTCTTAAGAACATAAGAAAGTTTACAAATGAGAGGAAGACATTCGCCCCATCGTGCTCGTTTGGTGTCCATTAATAACTAATTGATCCAAGGGTCCTATCCAGTCTATTTTTAAATGTTCCCAAATTTTCAGCATCTACCACATCACTGGGGAGTTTGTTCAGATTGTGACGCCTCTCTGTGTGAAGAAGTGTCTCCTGTTTTCTGTCTTGAATGCCTTGAAGCCCAATTTCCATTTGTGTCCCCGGGTGCGTGTGTCCCTGCTGATCTGGAAAGCTCCTCTGGTTTGATGTGGTCGATGCCTTTCATGATTTTGAAGACTTGGATCAAGTCCCCACGTAGTCTCCTCTGTTCCAGGGTGAGAAGGTTCAGGTCCTCAGTCTCTCAGTAGGACATTCGCTTCAGACCTGGAATAAGTCTGGTTGCTCTCCTCTGAACTGCCTCTAGAGCAGCGATATCTTTCTTGAAGTGTGGAGCCCAGAACTGTCCACAGTATCCAGATGAGCTCTAACTAGTGCATTGTACAGTCTGAACACCACTGCCCTTGTTCTCAATTCTACACTTTTGACAATATACCCTAACACTCTGTTTGCTTTTTTTATTGCTTCCCCACATTGTTTGGATGGAGTAAGTGAGGAGTCCACGTAGACTCCTAGGTCTTTCTCATGCATTACTTCATCTAGATCTGTTCTTCCCATAGTGTCATTATAGTGGACATTTTTGTTACCTGCATGTAATACCTTGCACTCATCCACATTGAATTTCATCTGCCAGGTGTCGGCCCACAACTGAATATTATCTAAGTCCCTCTGAATAGCCTGTGCTGCCGAGATTGTATCTGCTGAGCCACCTATTTTAGTATCATCTGCAAATTTGACAAGTTTGCTAACTATCCCAGAGTCCAGATCATTAATATAGATAAGAAAAAGCACAGGCCCTAGTACTGATCCCTGTGGATCTCCACTAACAACCTCACTCCAGTTAGAAGCGACTCCTCTAATCAACACCCTCTGTTTCCTAGACATCAACCAGTTCATAATCCATCTACTTACATTACCCTGAATGCCTACAGCTTCCAATTTGAGGATCAGTCTTTGGTGTGGAACCTTATCAAAAGCTTTCTGAAAATCTAAGTATATCATATCATATGCTTTCACATGATCTACAGCTGCAGTTGCATGTTCAAAAAACTCAAATAAATCAGTAAGACATGATCTGCCTCGTCTAAACCCATGTTGACTATCTCCAAGAATATGGTTGTCATTGAGATGCTCCTCTATTTTCTGTCTAATCATTTTCTCCAACATTTTACAGGTGATGCAGGTGAGACTGATTGGTCTGTAATTTCCTGGCTCAGTTTTGTTCCCTTTCTTGTGGATTGGTATGACATTTGCTGTCTTCCAGTCAGTTGGCTCATCCCCTGTTCTAAGTGTCATTTGGAATATTTGACTTAGCGGCCTATAAATAATTTCCCTCATTTCTTTAAGTACTGTTGGAAATATCCCATCTGGCCCAGGTGATTTGTTGGTTTTTAATTCTGCTAGTCCCTTTAGTACCTCCTCCTCATTTATCCTGATCTCTCTTAGGGTTTGACTGGACTGATAGTTAACCTGTGGCATGTTATCTGTCTTTTCTTTTGTAAAAACCTCTGTGAAAAACTCATTTAGAATATTTGCCACATCTTATTCGTTTTCCAAGATACCTCCATTTTTGCCCTTTATCTGTTTCACTTCCTCCTTTATTGACTGCTTGCTGTTGTAATATTGAAAAAAGCTCTTTGCATTAGTTTTAGCTCCAAGAGCTGTTTCTTTCTATTTCCCTCTTTGCTTTCCTGATCCCTTTCTTAAGATCTCTTTGCAGCTCAACATATTCTATGTATTTAGTTTCGTCTTCATCCCTTTTGTATGCGCTATACAACATTTTCTTTTTCTTGATATTTTTTTGCATACCTCTATTAAACCATTTTGGCCAGTGTTTTTTGGTCCTCAATTTGCTAAGTTTTGGTACAAATTTATCCTGAGCCTCAAGTAGTATATTCTTAAAATATACCCATCCATTTTCAACTGAGTCTGTATCCAGTGTGCTCCAGTCTAACTCTTCTAAGTGCCGTCTCATACCTTCAAGGTTTGCTTTATTGAAATTGTAGACCATTGTTTTAGACTTGGACCTTGTTTTTTGAAAGAATGCCTCAAAGCTAACCATATTGTGATCACAATTTGCCATTGGTTCTCTAACTAGTGTCCCTCTGACTCTGTCTTGGTCATTTGAAAATATCAAGTCAATGCATGCACTCTCCCTGGTTGGTTCCCTGACAAACTGAGTTAGAAAGCAGCCATTTACCATCTCAACCATTTCTATTTCTGCCTCTGTAGTCCCAACCGGGCTTTCCCAGTCTATGTCCTTGACCTCATTCCGGCGCTTACTCAAGACGCATCTCTTCCGACAGCACTTAATATTAATTAAGTAATATTAGTAATATTAGTCCTCTATCCCTGCTAGATAGCACTTCACAGTTTTATTTTGCTTCTCGTGTTCTTGATTGTTTTCCTCCTTGCTCCCTTTCCCGTAGCCCTCGTCTGTAACCCTACATTTGACAGCACTTAGCTTTCACCATCCAGGATGTAGGAAGTCTCTTACTGTACTTGTGTAAATTGTAAATTGGAATTTGTAAAATGTATTTTGAATTGCTATGTTTAAGCTAAATTGAATTTGTAATGATTGATGCCTTGTACTGAACTGTATTTTTGCACTTTGTTTGCACTTATGTTGCCAAGAAATAAAAATAATAATAATAAAAAATGTTTGGGAAATTGAAGTCCCCCATTATAAGAGCCACATCCTTGCTACATGCAGTCCTGATTACACTGTACAATGCAACATCTTATTATATCTCGTGTTTGTTTCCCACCGAGCCTGTGTGATGTCAGGCCGCACTGGGTGGAAATACAGAACCAGAACTAGTGTATATAATTAACTTACTTGTGGAAGATACCATATTCATCAAATCAAACATAACCCAATGACTAAAGATGAGAAAGTGATAGAAGTGAAATAGACTGAAGCCAGATGTGATTGGAGAGGAGTTTGAATTAACCAATGGGGAGGCACATTTAGCAAGTGGGTGAAAACAATGATTTGTGTTGTTGTGTTGATTTAAATGATTGTCATCCATCACCTTTCTTTTTAAGCTGCTGTTTTAGAGGAATTTATGTTTTGAGGTAGATTTGGATCGATGTAAACATGCCAGCCAGCTCATTGCTGCCACGTTATGGGGGACACTTGGACACAATCTCAGGACGTGTTCTGTAGCTGCAGAGGAGTTCCACAGCAGAGGTACGAGAGGAAGTGAAATTAATAAGAGGAAGTATGTATTTATTTGTTTTTAAACATGGTTGTACATCAAATATTTGTAGTGTTCTTATTGAACAGATTTTTTCCTTTAGGTTTGTTTCACTACTGTTTAGGGGTTCCACATATTAAACAAGCGTGACCACCCTTTGTGCATCTTCTGATTGGGCTCGAGGTTGTGTATTAATATTTCTGTGTGTTACCTTGTTCGCCCCGGTCCCGTGCGACTTG
Organism: Amia ocellicauda; assembly: GCF_036373705.1. NCBI lineage: Eukaryota > Metazoa > Chordata > Actinopteri > Amiiformes > Amiidae > Amia > Amia ocellicauda. The sequence continues at coordinate 49,117,923 of NC_089856.1, forward strand.
TTCCTGTTCCTGTTCCTGTCCTGTGATTTAATGCAGATGTGCTAATAAAGGTGCTTCGCTTTCGGGTGAATTGTAACAGCACTTTTACACTTGCAGAACCGAAGATAGACATTTGAAAACAAATTAGATTCCCATTGAACCAGCGCATTTTTAATTATTTTAGAAAGCTGCAAAGGGTTAAGATTACTTTCAAATAAAATATAGAACCGAACAATAGCCAATCGATGTTAATAAGTTGTGATTATAAACACATCGCACACACCTGTAATCAGACCTAATGTCCTGCGTCACTGGTCTGTTTGAGCAGATGTGTTTATTCCCGGCATGCATTTCGTTTAGGCCGCTTTTCGCCCGCAGATGTGACTGTGAACGGGGTCCAGTTTTCACCCGGCCCTGGGCCGCCTAAATCACAAGTGTGAACGGGGTCTAACTAGCAGAGCCCGCTGTCACAGCCCTACTTCATATTAGCCATGTATTTTTGATCAGAAATTAATTACGTTATTATTTTTATTAGTAGAATTATCACAATATGTACATTATGGTTGCTGCTATCAATATGAGGCTGACAATATAGCTATACGGCTGATTTAAATACAGGCCATTCAACCGCGATGCCCTCCTTTGGTGGAGACGCGGTACTGCATCTTCATCGGGCACATTTCATATTCAGCAGTCATATCTGTATATATATATATATGTACACAGTACTGTGCTTCTATTACACACGGTTGATTTTGTTTTGAGAGTCCGCTGTCATCAGTGTTGCAATGGATTGAACTGAACTTCATAAACAAATACCATTCTATCCTATATTGCGTCATACTAGGGCTGTCTTCGGAGGTTCGGAGGATTAAAACCGGGACAGTCACATCGACTGTATTTCTCTCGTCAGTAGAGAATACTGGAGCGCCACCGCACCCAGTAGAGGGTTAAAGGGCTGAAGGCGGTGCGGTGGGGAGGAGCGCAGGGAGAGGAGAACAGGTGAAGGAGTGTTCAGTGCCTGAGACCTGGCTATACTGCACTCATAATCCATATACAACGAGTTGTTGTTGAACCCGCAAGCGTTACAATACTAAACCACACTTCAGACGTCCCTCATAGCCGATCTGCACTACAACATTAGACTTGTATACCGCCATTACTTCAATACAAGTGGCTGGATATAACATTCAAAACGTCATAAAGAGACCCTCGGTTGCCACTGTCGCTTCAGCAGGCATTGGACCAGACTATATGTAAAAGATGTATTTTTAAAATATACGATTACAGTGATATTTGTATCTTCCTCTGAAAGAGCACTGTCCCCCATTTGCCAGCTGCCTGTGGACACTCGGTGTTATTCTGCGTTATTGTTTCTTTATCCGCCATCTTTACAGCAAAGTGTTGTGTAATAATGGAAACGTAAATGTTTCGAAAAACATTTGCTGTGTGGAATGATTTGCTACATGAGCAGCAGACCCCCAAACAGCTTAATGTAAGCATCATTCAAATCGATACAGTAGTGGCTAATGTGACGCGAATGCAAATTAGCACCAAGGTAAAAACTGACACTTCGGGACAGTCCTACACCACTGTACTGTATGTGCGATATGCTGCATCAGCATTCGGTCAGACACACTCACTGACACAAACACACACACTGACACACTGTAAAACACTCACACACCCACTCACTGACACACTCACACACACACTGTAAAACACTGACACACACAGTAATACACACACACACACACACACACACACTCACTTACTCATTGTAAAACACTGACACACACTGTAAAACACTCACACATCCACTCACTGACACACTCACACCGTAAAACACACACCTACACACACACTCACTGACACACACTGTAAAACACTCTCTCACTCACACAAAGTAAAACACACACACACCCACCCACTCAGACACACTGTAAAACACTCTCTCACACACCGTAAAACAGTCTCTCACATTTACACACACACATTAGACACACACCAGATCAGAGAGGCTGCTTTATTCACATATTTCCTTTATTTTGTCATTTATTTATTTTCATGTTATTTTTTCATTCATTCTTGTTTGTTAATCAGAGTTGCAGATGCAGTGTGTAACCATCACTGCTGCTGTCCCTCCCTGCCCTCCTCCCTCGCTCCATCCATCCCTCCCTCGCTCTGCAGTGACTGTAGACTCACTGTGTGTTGCAATAATAGAATAGCATTAATAGTATTAATCTCTTTTTTCTTTTTTGTTTTTACATTTTTTTGGCATTTAAAATTTATATATAAAAAAAACAGAACATGGGAACAAATTATTTCCCAACATACCAAACCGATATTTGTACACAGAGATGCAATGTCACTATCAGCAAGAATATTATAGCATCAGATCTTTATCATTTTCTTAAAACATGATTACATTTAAAATTTTGCTTGTAATTCAATTGCCAACGAGGGTTAATGTTCCTGCAGCAGGTCTATCGCTAAAGTAACTATGAAGACAAGATTTTTTTTATTTTTGTTTTTATTTTTTTTATTTTTTTTAAATGCTTTCTGCTCTAAAAACCTAAAACAGCCAACGTACATCTGACAAACAAAATAAAAAAACAAACAAATAAAAAAATAAAACACTTTCCAAACATCTGTAACTGTCGGCGTAAAACAGCCAGGAGAAAAATACAAAACAAACGGAAAATGAAAGAGCAACAATTTTTGCGAAGAACAGCTCAGAAAGTAAGAGTCAATATTAATTACACAATCTCTTGGGATTATATTTACATTCAGAAAGTTACACCCTTTCAGTTCTGTCTCAGAGAGAGTCCTGCCGGGTCGCAGCGCAGGACAGGAGAGTACAGCGCGCCTCGCTGATCCCGTCCCTCAAACCAAAACACCCACCAGCCCTCTCCTCCCGTCTCTGCAGCGCTATAATTACAGCTCTGCCCTGCTCTGTACTGCACTGCCTTGCACTGTACACACTGTACTGTACTGCCTTGTACTGCACACACTGTACTGTACTGCCTTGTACTGCAAACACTGTTCTGTACTGCCTTGTACTGTACACACTGTACTGCACTGCCTTGTACTGCAAACACTGTACTGTACTGCCTTGTACTGTACACACTGTACTGCACTGCCTTGTACTGCACACACAGCACTGTACTGCCTTGTACTGCACACACTGTACTGCACTGCCTTGTACTGCAAACACTGTACTGTACTGCCTTGTACTGTACACACTGTACTGCACTGCCTTGTACTGCACACACAGCACTGCACTGCCTTGTACTGCACACAGAGCACTGTACTACCTTGTACTGCACTACACTTCCTTATACTACACACACTGCTCTGCCTTGCACTGCACACACAGCAATGTACTGTACTGTACTGCACTGCACTTCCTTGTACTGAACACACAGAACTGTACTGCACACACACAGCACTGTACTGCCTTGTACTGTGCACTCTGTACTGCACTTCCTTATTCTGCACACACTGTACTGTACTATCCTGCAATGCCTTATACTGCACACACACAGCATTTTACTGCACTGCACTGCCTTGTACTGCACACACTGTACTGCACTGCCTCATACTGCACACACAGCGCTGTACTGTCCTGTCCCACTCTGCGCACTCACCCTCCCCCACACACTGGAGCAACACACCAGCACACTGCAGAATAATCATACTAGTGAGAATAGCGATAAGACTCATAAAATGGTAATGATAGACCATTTATTAAATGGCAACGGAGAGTGAGAATAATGACACATGAGAAATGGTGGTAATGATGGTTAGATATGATACACAGTGCGTATAAACGCTGAGCGATGGACAGGCACACATTGAGGGGTACTAGGACAGAGAAAGCAGAAACAGACACAGACAGACAGACAGACAGACAGACAGACAGACAGACAGACAGAGAAAGGTCCCAAAGCGCATACAGACAGACAGAACGACACTGTAAACGACACACACTGACAGACTGACACTGATACTAATGGCTTGTATACGCATAGCAAAGGAGAAAGGTACAGTGTCACACGGAGACAGATACCAAAGAGCGCGAGAGGTATCGTTCAGTAGGCACGGAAGTCACGCAAAATAATAATAATACAAATAATTACATATCAATATCAGTAATACAATTCACACGGAGGACACGGATGCAGCCAAACCAAAGCACAGCGCTGTGTTCTCACTGACCAGTCGCTGAAACGACCAGAAAAATATAAAGCTTTGTATAAAAAAATAAAGAGTACAAAAATAAAAGAATAATTATGAATGCGAATAATAATAATAAAAATAATAATGATACTACTGCTAATAATGGTTGTAATATGTGATACAGTCCAGATATATGCTCCCAGTATCACACAGTTTCAGTATACTGGTCCTCTCAGAAGTACACACACACACTGTCACACACACACTGTCACACACAACCACAACCTGCTCCCTCAAACAAAAACTGCATTATCTCTCCCTCCCGCCTGTCTCCTGTGCTCCTGTGTGAGGGAGGCTCTATCTCTCTCTCGCTGTGTCTCCTCTCCAATTGTGTGCATCTCTCTCGTCCCCTCTTCCTCCTCTCTCGATATCTCTCCTATTGTGTCTGTCTCCTTCCCACTCCCTCTCCTCTTTCGCTACCTGCCTTATTATGTGTGTCTCACCTCCTTTTCCTCCTCTCTTAGTGTGTCTCCTGTTCTACAGTCAGAAACACACACAAACACACACACACACAGGAGTTACACAGTGAGTGGGAGAGAGTGAGTGAGAGGAGGAGAGATACGGAGAGAAGAAGGGAGGAGAGGAGCAGACAGGACGCGGTTTTCCTCTGTTTGGAAGGCCAAGCAGTGAGATCTGTAAACGATGATGGAGGATAAATCACACCAATAGATACAGGGAGTCTGTCTGTCTATCAGTCTGTCTGTGTATTCATAAGAGTCTGTCTGGTCTGTCTGACAGTCAGTGGATCAGCATACCAGTCACTCAGGCAGGCAGTCCGTCAGTGTGTCAGTCAGTCAGTCAGTCAGTCAGTCCGTCAGTGTGTCAGTCAGTCAGCCAGTGGGTATATCAGTCAGTCTGTCAGTCAGTGCATCAGTTAGTCAGTGAGTCAGTGGGTGTATCAGTCAGTGAATCAGTCAGTCAGTCAGTCACAGTGTGTCAGTCAGTCAGTGGGTGTATCAGTCAGTCAGTCAGTGTGTCAGTGAGTCAGTGGGTGTATCAGTCAGTCAGACATTGTATCAGTCAGTTTGTCAATCAGCCAGTCAGTGTGTCAGTCAGTGAGTCAGTGGTTGTATCAGTCAGTCAGACCTTGTATCAGTCAGTGTGTCAGTCAGTCAGTCAGAGTGTCAGTGTGTCAGTGGGTGTATCAGTCAGTCAGACCTTGTATCAGTCAGTCAGTTTGTCAATCAGTCAGTCAGTGTGTCAGTGAGTCAGTGGATGTATCAGTCAGTCAGTCAGTGTGTCAGTCAGTCAGTCAGTCAGTCAGTGTTTCAGTCAGTCAGTGAGTCAGTTGGTGTATCAGTCAGTCAGACCTTGTATCAGTCAGTGAGTCAGTGGTTGTATCAGTCAGTCAGACCTTGTATCAGTCAGTGTGTCAGTCAGTCAGTCAGAGTGTCAGTGTGTCAGTGGGTGTATCAGTCAGTCAGACCTTGTATCAGTCAGTCAGTTTGTCAGTCAAGGGGCCCCGGTGCGAAGGGGGGGACGGGGTTGATCGGGGAGGCGTTGCCGGAGCTGCCCCCTGCTACCCCGGCACTCTCCCTCTTGCCGCTGTACTGGCCGATGAAGGAGCCGTCCTCGTTGAACTGGGCATCCACACTGTCCCCGTACTCTGCCAGGCTGTCCACACTGCCCAGCGCCTTGACCTCCCCGCTGAGGGACCGCTGGCTCACACAGGAGCGCTTCTCCTCGTTGTCACTGCGGGGGTGGGGGAGAGGTTAGCATGTAGCCATATGGAACTGAGCGGGGCATGGGACGCCTGCGCGGAGGGGCGTGGCCTCGATATCACGTGACAGCGTATCAAGGGAGGGGCCTCTATATGTACAAGTCATGTGACAGAGTGTACCAAGTTGCCCTGGATAAGGACATCTGCTACAAAATATGATGACAACAACATCCGAAATGTCTTAGACACCAGTCACAGTCAAACACCAGAGCTAATAGTCAGACAGTTCTGCACACACACACACACGCGCCAGAATGCACTCACACACACTCTAAAGATGCACACATGTACAGATTGAGCCCCATACCTTTCCAGAGATCTGTCACCAGTGTGAAAGCACAGAGAGAGAGAGAGAGAGGAAGTGTGAGCAAGAGAGGGGGCAGGGACATCACCTGCACAACAGCACTAAAGAACGCAGTGCCAAGACACACACACACAGTATATATGTGTGTGTGTGTTTTGATTCACTGGTAGGATGTGTGTGTGACAGCATCAGTGTGTGACACTCAGTGTGTGACTGTGTGTGTGTGTGTGTGTGTGACACTGTCAGCATGTGACTGTCAGTGTGTGACTGTGTGTGTGACAGCTTCAGTGTGTGTCTGTCTGTATGTGACAGCATCAGTGTGTGTGTGTGTGTGTGTGTCAGTGTGTGTCTGTGTCAGTGTGTAACTGACCTGTACTCCCCAAATGTCTCATCCTTCATTGGTCGAGCCTCTGAGTCCACATGGGCCTCCTCCTTATCCTTCACTGCAGACACACAGAACAGCAGTGTTATTATTACCGTGCAGTGTAGCAGTAAGGTTATTATAGTGCAGTGTTATTATTGCAGTGCAGTGTTATTACAGTGCAGTATTACTACAGCGCAGTGTTACAGCGCAGTGCTACTCTAGCGCAGTGCTACCTGAGTACTTCCCTCCCTTGCTCCTCTTAATGAAGCACAGGATGAGCAGAACCAGCAGCAGCAGCACGATGGCGCTGATGAGCCCAATAAACCAGCCCTGTGTGGCGAAGCCCCCGTGCACCTCTGCCAGGCCTGAGGGAGAGAGAGGGGGTTGAGAGAGAGGCTGAGCAGAGGGACCTCCTCAGTGCGTGTACACATGTGCGCCGCAGACTCACCTGGCCCCTTGGTCTGGACTACCGTCTTCCAGAAGTCCGTGCTGTTCATGTAGTTGAAGCTCAGGGTGTACGTGGAGCCGGGCTGCAGCCCCCCCAGCTGGTAAAAGCCCTGGGTGGTGTTCAGCCTCTCCGTGCACCTCTCCTGCACTGCACAACACAACGACACAGCAACACAGCGCCGTTACTGCACAGCCCTGTCATTTCCACAACATGCACTTCCCCGCCCTCCTCGTCTTCCTCTCCCTCCTGCTCTCCGTGTCTCACCGTTCTTGTTCTTGTAGCAGATGTGGAAGGGCAGGTTGCGGTACCGCCTCCCCTGCTCCCAGCTCACATTGACCAGCGTCTCCCCCTCAGACATGCTGATATTGTAGGGAGGGACTAAGTTGGGAGAGAGGTGTTAAAAGACAAGAATAGATTCATACAGGCATACTGCACATGACTACAGTGTACAATAGACAGTGTGTGTCGTGTCGTATATAATGAGTCTGTGCAGTATAGAGCGACTGTCTCCAATATAGAGCGAGTATAAGCAGTACAGAGTGAGTGTGTGCAGTACAGAGCAAGTGTACGCCCCAGGCTGCAGTTCTGACCTCCGTCCAGAATGGTGTCCACATCCTGCATGATGGCCGGCCCCTCCCCCACCGTCGTCATGGCCGCCAGGGTGAAGCGGTACCTTCCGTGGGAGTCCAGCCCAGCCACAGTGTAGTGACTGACTGACGCGTTGAGTTTCAGGTCCGCCCCCACACTCGTCCCACTGTCCACAACTGAGAGAGGGAGGAAGAGGGGGACAGGGCAGTTATATATGCAGCTCAGAGCACATGGACAGAGAGAGAAACACAAGTAGAGTCAGACAGAGATAGTCAGACAGATAGAGACAGACAGAGACGGGTAGAGTCAGACAGACAGTGTACTCACTCTTCTGGTACTGCAGCCTGTATCCGCGCAGCACTCCATTGATCTGTCTGGGGGGGGCCCAGTGCACCACCAGCACCGTCTCTGAGGGGCTCTCAAACCGCAACGCCTGCGGTTTCCCCGGCACTGGAGCACACACACACACAGTTAATACACACTGGATGATACACAGCTGTACACACACTGTTAATAGACATACAGACACAGTTACCATAGACAGACTGTGATTCCCACGGTGCACACTCCCTCTCTCTCCCGCTCCCTCCCCATCCCTCTGTCCCCTCTCACCTGATTCGGGGGTTTTGAAGGTGTCCCCCTCGCTGGCCGGCCCCTCCCCTCTGCTGTTGAACGCAGTGATCTCCAGCCTGTAGCGACTGAACGGCCGCAGATCATCCACCTGCTTCTCGGTCTGGGAGCCTGGCACAGTGTACACGTGCTCCTCCCTCTCCCCTTTCTTCCCCCCTCTATCCTGGTCTTCCGGCTCTGCCTCCCCTCTGCGTTCCCTCCCTCGCTCCCTCTCTCCGTGGAGCTTGTGGCGCTGGGACTGGCGCTTCCTGCGGGCGGCGTGGGTGATCGAGAAGTCTTCCAGTTTCATGATGTAGATCTGAGAGAGAGAGAGGGAGAGGGACAGAGGTCAGCATACATGTACTCACAGCAGGTCAGTCAGGAACGGCCCCCCTCCCCCTCCCCCTCCCCCTCCCCCTCCCCCCCTGTCCATCAGTACCTTGTAGCCCAGCAGGAATCCTCTGACGGTTCTTGGCTCCACAGGCGACCACACCACCTTGACAGAGGTGGCCGACAGCATCTCCACCCCCACTGAGGCTGGCGCCTCCTGAGGGACTGAACCAACACATACACACGTCGGGTTTAGAGACCAAACACACACACACACACACACACACACACACACACTGGGGTTACAGACTGAACACATACATACACACACACACACACACACTGGGGTTACAGACCAAACACACACACACACACACACACACACACACACACACACACTGGGTTTACAGACCGAACACACACACACACACACACACACACACACACACTGGGGTTACAGACTGAACACATACATACACACACACACACTGGGGTTACAGACCAAACACACACACACACACACACACACACACACACACACACACACACAGGGGTTACAGACCGAACACACACACACTGGAGTTACAGACTGAACACACACACACACACACACTTACGGCCCTCTCCAGAGTATCCACTGGTGATGTTGGGAGGCGGGCCCAGGCCCACTGTATTGACCGCCTGCACAGCGATGTCATATTGCGTGAAGGTGGGCGTGCCCATCACCTTGAAGGGCGGCATTGCAGTGTAGTTGACGTGCCAGTCAGACCCGTGCCCGGCCTCCCTCCACATGACCTTGTACTGGAAGCCTGGAGCATTGTGCTGCAGTGGAGCCAGTTCCTGAGAGGGAGAGGGAGAGAGAGACAGAGTGTATCATTGTACATTAGCACCACACTGAGAGACAGAGTAAAGTGCAGACAGATGGGACAGCCAAAGAATGACTGAAAGAATGAAAGCAGGAGAGGGAGAGATGGAGGGAAGGAGAGAGAGAGATAGGCAGTGCTGTACCTCCCAGTCGATCACCATGTTGTCCTCAGCTGTTCCGTTGCCCCTGACGTTGGAGGGGTTGGTGTCTGGGACTGTGGAGACAGACAGACAGACAGAACTGTAGTGTAGGACTGTGCAGTGTGGGACTGTGCAGTGTGGGACTGTGCAGTGTGGCACTGTGCACTGTAGCACTGCAGTGTAGGACTATGCACTGTAGCACTGCAGTGTAGGACTGTGCAGTGTGGGACTGTGCAGTGAAGGACTGTGCAGTGAAGGACTGTGCAGTGTGGCACTGTGCAGTGCTGTGATCTGTGTAGTTCCAGCTCTTACCAGCAGGGGGTGTGGTGATGCTGTCAGAGGGGGCGCTGGGCTCGCTCTTGCCCAGATCATTGATGGCGATGACCCTGAAGCGGTAGGTGGCGAAGGGCTCGAGGGGAAGGACAGTGTGGCTCTGGCCCCCCCGCACGCTGCGCAGCACGTGCCACGTGCCTGGCCCCAAGCGCAGCTCCTCGAACTCCACCACGAACTCTGAGAGAGAGAGAGTCGCCATGCGGCGGCATCCAGTACTGCAGTACAGCCTGTAGCCAGACAGAGTGTGTGTGTGTGTGTGTGTGTGTGTGTATGTATGTATGTATGTTTATCACCTGTGACAGCGCTGTTAAGAACATAAGAACATAAGAAAGTGTCCAATCGAGAGGAGGTCATTCACCCCATCATGCTTGTTTGATGTCCATTAATAACTAAGTAATCCAAGGATCCTATCCAGTCTGTTTTTGAATGTTCCCAAATTCCCAATTTCACAATGGCAAATTGTGATCACAATATGGTTAGCTTTGAGGCATTCTTTCAAAAAATAAGGTCCAAGTCTAAAACAATGGTCTACAATTTTAGAAAAGCAAACCTTGAAGGTATGAGGCGGCACTTAGAAGAGGTAGACTAGAGCACACTGGATACAGATTCAGTTAGAAGAACATAAAAACATAAGAAAGTGTCCAGTCGAGAGGAGCCCATTTGCCCCATTGTGCTCGTTAGGTGTCCATTAATAACTAAGTGATCAAGGATCCTATCCAGTCTGTTTTTGAATGTTCCCAAATTGTCTCTTCAGACACATCGCTGGGCAGTTTGTTTCAGATTGTGATGCCCCTGTGTGTGAAGAAGTGTCTCCTGTTTTCTGTCTGCCTCATTTCTGACATATAATGCTACCCCACCCCCTCTTCGATTTTGCCTGTCTCTCCTAAACTGTGTGTATCCTTTCAACTTGTATCCCCAACATTTTCTGTAAGCCATGTTTCCGTCACTCCTAAAACATCATAGTCACATGCCAGCACTGTGGCTTCTAGGTCTAACATCTTGTTCCTTATACTCCTGGCATTGAGGTACAAACATTTCAGGACTTTCCTACTAGCAGTTTCCCTTGGTTTTCTTTCCTTAGTGGAACATCTCCCATTGTCAGAGCTCCCTGTTGTGTGTGTGTCACCTGTGACAGCACTGTTGTGTGTGTGTGTGTATGTGTGTCACCTGTGACAGGGCTGTTGTGCGAGTCTCCAGGGATCCAGTCCAGTGTCACGCTGCGGTCCTGCTCATCTGACAGCTGCAGTTCTGAGGGGGGGTCAGGACGGTCTGGAGAGAGAGAAACACGTTACAGCTGTTTCGAATGACAACAATCACACAAACAGTGTATGCAGCTGTGTGTGCAGGCGTGTGTCAGTGTGTGGAGGTGTGTGTTGATGTTGTGTGTCAGTGTGTGTAGATGTGTGTCATACCCTCGATAGTGAGGGAGGCTCTGGCTTCCACATAGTCCAGATCTGTTACGGCGTTGCAGGTGTACACGCCCTCGTCACTTAGCTGCACCGACACCACGGTCAGAGAACTCTCGCCCACTGTGTACCTGTAACACAACCGCACAACCCTGTCACAGCACCACAGGGACTGTCACTGTAGAACATCGCTCACTGCACAACACAACCACACAGAGGTCTGCCCCTGCTCTGACTATACGTCTGACCCCTGTCCAGTTACAACACAAAACCAAAGACTGACCCTCTGATTTAAACTCAACCAACGGATGAAGCAATTTATCCATCAGCAAATCGCTTAATTGGTTAACGAACTGCTATATAGCACCCTCACTTGTCGCTGTCGTCTGACTCCGAGATCTTATTGCCGTTCATCTTCCAGATGATCTGGGGGGGATTCAAGAGCGTGTCGGATACGACCTCACACTGGAACACTGCATTTTGTTCCGGGCGCAGCCGGACCTCAACTGGGCGGACCTCTACCACTGTCCTGTCTAGGAGAGAGAGGGAGAGAGGGTAGATATAAATAGAGACTCGGAGACAGAGAGACACGGCGAGAGACACACATAGAGACACAGTGAGACAGACACTTACTGTGCACTTCCAGCTGCGCAGTGATGGATGCGTTACTGCCATCCACGCTGCAGATGTAGTTGCCGCTGTCCAGCAGTGAGGCGTTGGACAGGAGCAGGCTGCCGTTGGGGAACTGGGCGGAGCGTGGCTCTGACACCAGCATCCCCTCCACCCCCAGCCGCTCCCTGACACACACACACATTAATATACACACTGCAACTCTGAATACACACACATTGTTTATGTCTGTTTGCCTGTCTGTGCCTTAATGCGTCTGTTTGTGCTGGCATGTGCATCTCTGGGTGTCTGTGTGTGTGTGTTTGTGTGTGTGTAGTTCTGCCTGTGTGTCTTATGGCTGTCTGTGATTGTTTATGCCTGTCTGAGTAAGGCAGCACAGAGGCTCAGAGCCTCACCAGGTGAGCTGGGGTTTTGGTGACCCGAAGGCATTACAAGTCAGATTGGCTGTCTGCCCCTCCACCACCTTGTACTTCTGCTTGTCTGGGGTCAGGATCTGAGCAGGCAGCTCTGAGAGGGAGGGGGACAGGAGGGAGAGCGGAGGAGAGGGGGAACGGAAAGGGAGAGAAAGAGGGGCGAGAGGGGGAAAGGGTTAATACACACAGCACTGTCAAGACCCTAACAATCTGACACTCAATCAATCAAACAATCAATCAGAGTTCTCTTTTCCAGTCCATGTCCAAATCCAAGTCATCAGTCAGAACTCTCCAACACAGTAAGGTATCCCCAAGTCCTGCCTCCTCCCTGTCCTCACTCTCACACTCGACTCACAGGGGTCCTGATGCCACAGTGTGATCATTTACATCACAATCAGATACTGGTAGACTTGGCTACATCAACTGATCGATTGTATTGTTGACAGACTGAGGTAATCAATAGGTTGATCTGCCCCTGATTGACTCTCCACAGTAAAGCACCTCACCTGGGCACATTAGTCAGCCCATCACTGGTGATTGATGCCTCATGGCCAACACTAACATCCCACTGTGAATGCAGTTACACAACTAACAGCAAAGGCTTTGGGTTCTTTGAGGGCAGGATTTCATACATGACTTATTGTTCAGTTCAGTTCCAACTGCAGCTTCATAGGTTGTTTTCAAACCCAGTGTGTGATGCAGCAAAGCCCACCCCCTCAGGCTTGGAAATGTCTGGGGGCCCTGTTGTGCGCTGTGCACACATAAAGGAGACCTTATGAGTTAAATTATGTATGGAAGTGCACAAAGGGGTCTAACCTTGGATTTGTCTGCTCATGAGTGTGGGGCGGCCATGTTGGAGAGGGGCAATTAGGCCATTACAGAGGGTGTGTTTCTGAGGGGCTATATACAGTTAAATTTCCGTAATTCTCTGAAGAGTGGGCCCAGAGTAGTTCAGTTCCCCGTCTTGGTGTGCACCAGCTCATTTGTCTTTGTATTTTGTGCTTTGTGTCTTGGATTATAGACCTGCTTTGTTGTATTTTTTTTTTGGGGGGGGGGCATGATTTTGTTACTTGGTGAGTGTCTGTGTGTTTCTGACTGCATGTCCCTCTGTGTTCCCTGTCATGTGTGTGGTCTGGTCCCAGGCAGGGGCCATGTGAACACAGTGTTACACAGGGAGAGGCACTCAGCTCTGGGGGAGAGCTGTGCTGAGTGCTAGTGCCCAGCGTTGATCCTGCTTTAGGATTAAAAATATAAAACAGTCTATTTTGACCAGAGGTCTGGAGGGCTTCGATGTCATGACGTGTTGCCAAAGCAGTTACACATGAATCCCACTCACCCACTACGTAGATGTATGTGTTGGTGAGGATGGTGCCGTGCTCGTTGGTGGCTTCACACTGGTACACTGCTGTGTCCCCCGGCTGCACATCTTTCAGTACCAGGCTGCCCCCCCGCAGCGTGCGCCGCGGCTCATCGTCCGTCTCTGCGCACATGTAACACACATGCAACATACGCAACACACACACACAGGTTATTTCATCGTCCCAGGAGGGAGGCGTAGAGCAGAACAGCACAGAGAATGGACTGGAGTGGAGTGTATCTCAGGGTATCTCTGTGCATGTATCATACAGTGTATCATACAGTGTCAGTATGTGTGCGTATGTGTGCGTATGTGTGCGAGTGTGTCATTGTGTGAGTGTGTGTGTGTCTGAGTGGGTGTGTCAGTGACCTTCAAGTGGGATGCCGTTGATTCTCCAGCTCAGGGTGGGGGTGGGGATGCCCTCTGCCTTGCAGTCCAGTTTCACCGTCTCCCCCGGGGCGTACAGCTGGTTCTGGGGCTGCTTTGACCAGTATGGTGCCGCTGCATCACAACAACACAACAACATATCAACACCTTGCACTGCAACAATGTAGCCACCTTATACAGTGTTATTACAGTGTTATTACAGTGCTCTCTAACCCTGCACAGTGACGGTGTAGCGGTGGGTGGCTGTGTTATTAAAGTGTTATTATAGTGCTCTCTTTCACCCTGCGTAGTGACGATGTAGCAGTGGGTTGTTGTGTTATTACAGTGTTATTACAGTGCTCTCTCTCACCCTGCACAGTGACAGTAAACATGTGGGACGCCGAGCCTATGTGGTTGCTGGCGGTGCACTTGTACTCCCCGTCCTCGCCGTGTGTCACGTTGATGAGCTGCAGCAGCGTATGGTATTCGGACAGTTTGTATTGTGAGAGGGACAGGTCCCCGTCCGTCCGCTCCCACCGCACCACTGGGGTCGGGCTGCGGGAGAGAGGGAGAGAGGGAGGAAGGGAAGGAGAGAAAGGAGTGAATATATACACACTTCACCCTGCTGTACACTGAGAGAGAGGAGGACAGTATAAACGCACTCAAGCACACACATGCACACTCACGCACACACGCACACGCACACACATGCTCGCACACGCATGCACACGCAAACTCACAGCCCCTCTGCGATGCACTCCAGTGTTAGGTTCTTCCCCTTCAGCGCAATATAGCTGCTCTTGGAGCCTTTGGGCAACAGCAGCTTGGGTTCCCTGTTCTTCATTGCATTTGCTGGAGAGAGAGAGAGAGAGTGAGAGGGAGGGAGAGAGGGAGTGTAGGTGTGTGTTAAAAGTGTGCCAGTGTACTATCAGTGTGTATTATCTTTGTGTCAGTGTACTATCACTGTGTCAGTTTACTATCAGTGTGTGTTGTCAGTGTGTCAGTCTTCTGCTCACTCACTGTGTGTGACGTTCAGTCTGATTGGCTCTTTCTGGAGGATGGTGCGTGCACTGAGGAACTGGGCATGGCAGATGTAGTCATCTCTGCTGTCACTGTCCAGAACATTGGAGAAGTACAGGTTCCCATCGTGGCCCTTCGTCACACGCTTGCTCTCCTCTATGTGCTTCAGGTCTGAGGGAGAGAGAGAGGGTTAATACACACAAACACACTATGCTGCTGTGCACTGACACTGTGGAGAGAGAGACACAGAGAGTATCAGATCAGTTCACATAAAGACAGACAGACACACAGAAAGAGATGCAGACTTGGATAAATTATTAATAATGAATAATAGTAGTATAAATAAATAACAGTAACTACTAATAACATAATAGTCATTATGACAGTGACACAGAGAACGTGATACAGTGAAACAGTGACAGATAGAGAGGCAGGGAGGCAGGGAGACAGGGAGTCCTGAGAGACACGAGACAGGGAGACAGGGAGACTCACTCATGTCCATCCAGTGTATGTTGGGGGGCACGGTGCTTTGCGGGGGGTTACACATCAGTACCACACTGTCCCCCTCCTCCACCACCGCCGGATTGATACGCTCCTTCTGCCACTTTGGGGGGCCTGACACACACACAGACAGACAGACACACACAGAAGGATAAACAAAGAGAGCAGTGAGGTTATTATGTATTTATTTCTTGGCTGATGTCCTTATGAATGTGAGTCCACCTCTCAGGCACCAGTACAGTGTATTTGTGTGTGTGGTTATTGGAGTGTGTGTGCGTATCAGAGTGAGTGCATCGGAGTGTGTGTGTGTATTGGAGTGTGCATTAGTGTGTGAGTCTCTCCTCAGCCTGTATTGATCCCACAGGATTCCATCGGTGCAGTATGACATCACCGCTGGCCCCGTTTCCTGGGAGTGGTTGCCAGGGCAACGGCAACGTCGGCGGTGGCGCAGGCAGGTAGCGCCGCTGGGCGGACCTGCAGCACTGCACCGCACAGCACTGTGTGCCTGCGACGCCCGCGTCAGCGTGTCACTCACTCTCAGTAATGAGCTGGATCTCGTTAGTCATGGCGGTGCCCAGCTCGTTAGCGGCGTAGCAGCGGTATTTGCCCTGGTATTTGCTGATGTGTCCATTGCCGGAGGCGACGCTGAAAGTACCAGAGCCTGGTTGGCTGATGAGCCGGGGGTCAGACTGGGGGTCAAACACCTCCCCATCCTTCTCCCAGCGAAACCTGGAGAGAGAGAGAGAGAGAGAGAGAGAGAGAGAGAGAGAGAGAGAGGGAGAGAGAGAGGGCGGGGTTCATACACACTGCTTAACACTACTGCAGTAATCATCAGTGTGTGGGAGTGTGTCACTGTCTCTGTGTTAGTGTGTCAGTGTGTGTGAGTGTAACGGTGTCAGACTGACGTGGGGGGGGGCAGCCCACTGGCTTCGCAGGTCAGAGTAATGTCATCACTGGAGAAGGCAGTGTGGGTGTCTGGGGAGTACGACGTGATGTTAGGGGGCTGCTTGTCTGCAGAGAGAGAGAGAGAGAGAGAGAGAGAGAGAGATTAATACACACACAGCTTTACACACTGACTGCAGTGAGAGGGAGAGGGTGAGACAGGGATAGAGTGAGACAGAAAGGGAGAGAGATGGAGACAGATAAATAAGGAGTGCAGTGAGAGGGAGGAGGGGAAGAGGAAGACAGGTGAGAATACAGGCACTGCCGCACAGAGAGGGGGGGTTGTCAATTAAATTTCAATAACTCGAAGGCAATACAGCACTAATATAGTATAACATAAGATGATATGGTATAATATAATACAATACAGCAATGAAATAATGGGGAGGTAATTCTGCGGGAATAATAACCTTGGGAAATCAGTTGTGATTCCCAGCAGGGAGGAAGGGAGGAAGGGAGGGAGGAAGCTGTATAAATGCTAATCAGAGTCTCCCTCGACCTTCCAGGCCCCCCCAGCCAGAGCCACGACGACTCAAGCAGTCTGACCTGTTGGAGAGGATGGCTGAATTTGCCTGGGAATTTGAATGATAATTTGGTTGAGGGAGAAGGGGCGGGGTGGAGTGAAATTGACAGAGAAAGGGAGGAAGAGATTTTTTTTTTGTTTTTACAATTGAATAAAGTTAGCTCCTGTCAAGAGAATGAGAGAGCGAGAGATGGTGGGAGAGAGGAGAGGGGTTTTCTTTGTTCTTTGACAAAATGACAGAAATGCCGATACATTTTTTTTTAGAGACTATAAGGAGAGAGAAGGCTTGAGAGAGACTGAGAGAGAACGACAGGCAGAGGGAGAGAGAAAAAGAGAGGGGGATGGATGAGAGCAGCAATAGAGATGGAGAGAAATGGAGAGGGAGAGAGAGAGCAATGCACAGACAGAGAGTTATTAAATTGCTAAGAGACGAGCCCATTCCCACAGACACAGAGAATAAGAATTTCTCATATGATCAAATTTATCATATTACATCATATTACACCCCCAGGCTGCGCTGGATTATTGGAGTCGCAAAGGTCTCTCTCTCTCTCTCTCTCTCTCTCTCTCTCTCTCCCTCCCTCCCTCAAAGGGACTCAAGCATTCATAACAGCTTTGTTGGCAATAACACAGCAGTGGCAGCGTTGTCAATGCCCGGACAGAGACGTGGTGTGGCTGTGTAACACAACAACAATATGGAAGCAAGACACAGTGTCTGTAGATGACAGTACTTGTTGCACAGAAGCTTATTGAACATGTATGATTGAGTATGGAGGTGTGCAGGTTAGGGCTGGTGACCGTGTGTCCATTAGGGCATGTGTGACAGTAAGCAGGTAACCAGCAGTTCTGTGTCCAAGCAGGTGTGTTCGTGTCCACAATAACATGCGAGTCTGAACACGAACTCCCAGCACAGGGACAGGGACTGTCACCTGCGTCCCTCGCTCAGTACGGGGACAGGGACAGTCACCAGCGTCCCTCCTCAGTACGGGGACAGGGACAGAGTCACCAGCGTCCCTCCCTCAGTACGGGGACAGGGACAGAGTCACCAGCATCCCTCCCTCAGTACGGGGACAGGGACAGAGTCACCAGTGTCCCTCCCTCAGTACGGGGACAGGGACACAGTCATCAGATTCGGCAGATTCTGTTAATTGTGAACCTGTGCAGAGACGGCGGAGCGTATTACATAAAAATTAAAATTAAATTCAAAATAAAATGGCAGATAGATAGATTTTATTTTATTAAATGAGTAAAGAAAAGCAAGAAAAATAAGAGAAATCCCTGTGGGAGAGATGGAGGGGAAACCAGAAGAAAGGATGGATGGGGGAAGGGTTAGGAAGGGAGGACAATCAGAAGATTAAAACACACTTACATGCCTGTCTGTTATCTGTCAGTCCAGGGGAGCAGCCGTGAGGAAGAGGGGAGAGAGTTAGTCAAACAGACACACACTGGGGGACCTGCATGAGTACAGACACGTTATTAAAGCATAGACACTGTAGACAACACACACACACGCACCTTATTAAAGCATAGACACCTTATTGACAATCTTCAGAAATTAGCAGGTATAGGCACACATATGGTATAACACACACAGTATAACACGCACTGTATAACACACACGGTATAACACACACAGTGTAGCACACACGGTATAGCACACACTATAACACAGATGAACAGACCAACAGGCTTGTTCAGATTATTATTTATAAAAGCATTACAGTGAAAGAATCTGCCTACACGCCCACACACACACAGGTACTCATTCCTGTACCTCTCTCCTCTGGCCTTCTCCCCATCTCTCCCATCCTTCTCTGCCTGCCTTCCTTCTCACCATCTCCCCATCTCTCCCTTCCTTCTTTCCCTCTCTTCCTTCTCTCCCAGTCTCCCCATCTCTCCCTTCCTTCTCTCCCTCTCTTCCTTTTCTCCCTCTCCCCATCTCCCTTTGCTTCTGCCTCTCCCAATCTCTCCCTCTCCCCATCTCTCCGTTCCTTCTCTCCCTCTCTACATCTCTGCCTCTCTGTATCAATCCCCTCTCAGTGTCAGTTTATCCAGGCTTATCCCGCCCCCTCTCTCTTTGTGTTAGCCTGGTTAATTGTGATCCTCGGGGAATGCCCAGGAGATGCCAGGATTACACACGCGCTGGGGAGGACACATGCATGCTCCAGTACACGCAACACACGCAGCACAAAGACAGAGACAGTGTGTGCAGTAATGAGCTTGTTGTAATGTAGTCAGTGTGTGTAGTAATGAGCGTGTTGTAGTCAGTGTGTGCAATAATGAGCGTGTTGTAATGTAGTCAGTGTGTGCAGTAATGAGCGTGTTGTTATGTAGTCAGTGTGTGCAGTAATGAGCGTGTTGTAATGTAATGTGTCAATGGGACAGTAGGAGAAGGGGATGGAGAGAGATGGAGAGAAGACAGGGAGCATAAGATAAGATGAGAAATGGGGGAGGAGAGAGGGGGGGCCCGGGGGTATTTGACAACTGGCAGTCTGCCCCATGCCCCCCCCCCAAGTGGATGAACAGATGCTGCGACAGAAGAGAGGGATGGATGGAGGAGAGAAGAGGAAGGGGGGGATTCCCAGGGGGATAATATACAAGCTCAACACGACCTGTTTCTGTAGGAATACTGCCCTCCTCCACGTCTCCATCCATCCCTCCATCCTCTACCTCTCCATCCATCCCCCTCTCTCTCTCTCTCTCTCTCTTTCTCTCCCTCTCTTCCTGGCAGATACAGAGGCTCAGTGTTTTCTGGTGAAATGACCTTCAGGAAGCTGCCCTATGACCTCTGACCCCTGCAGTGTTTGACCTGAGCTGGTGCGGCTGTGAAGCCCTGACCTTTTAATTCTCCAGGGGGCTGACACAGCACACAAAGCTGTGTGACTGTGTTTGTGTGACTGTGTGTAACTGTGTGTGAGAGAGTGTGTGTGTGTGTGTCTAAATGATACACACTACAATATAGTACACTACAGTACACAGCACAGTACAGTATACTACAGCACAGCACAACTCACTACAGCACAGTACAGTATACATCGATCAGCCATAACATTATGAATAGTAGTGAATAACACTGATAATCTCCTTATCATGGCACCTGTCAGTGGGTGGGATATATTAGGCAGCAAGTGAACATTTTGTCCTCAAGGTTGATGTGTTAGAAGCAGGAAAAATGGGCAGCGTAAGGATCTGAGCGACTTTGACAAGGGCCAAATTGTGATGGCTAGACGACTGGGTCAGAGCATCTCCAAAAGTGGTCCAAGGAAGGAAAAGTGGAGAACCGGCGACAGGGTCATGGGCGGCCAAGACTCATTGATGCACGTGGGGAGCGAAGGCTGGCCCGTGTGGTCCGATCCAACAGACGAGCTACTGTAGCTCAAATTGCTGAACAAGTGAATGCTGGTTCTGATAGAAAGGTGTCAGAACACACAGTGCATCGCAGTTTGTTGCGTATGGGGCTACGTAGCCGCAGACCAGTCAGGGTGCCCATGCTGACCCCTGTCCACTGCCGAAAGTGCCTACAATGGGCACGTGAGCATCAGAACTGGACCACGGAGCAATCGATAAAGGTGGCCTGGTCTGATGAATCACGAGTTCAAGGTGTTGACTTGGCCTCCAAATTCCCCAGATCTCAATCCAATCGAGAATCTGTGGGATGTGCTGGCCAAACAAGTCCGATCCATGGAGGCCCCACCTCGCAACTTACAGGACTGAAAGGATCTGCTGCTAACGTCTTGCTGCCAGATACCACAGCACACCTTCAGAGGTCTAGTGGAGTCCATGCCTCGACGGGTCAGGGCTGTTTTGGCGGCAAAAGAGGGACCTACACAATATTAGGCAGGTGGTCATAATGTTATGGCTGATCGGTGTACTTCGGCACACTACAATATATCACAGGGTAGTACAGTCCAAATCCACACACTACACTTGTGCACAGAGCAGGCTTTGGTCAGACAACACTTCCATGGGTACCGACACTCTGTGCAGTGTGCGTGTCCGTGTAACTGTAACCTCACACAGTGTGCTCTCAGGTCATGGCGTGTCTGTGCAGCACACTGCTTTACTGTGATGAAACCGGTACAGTATAAGTTTGCTGCCACTCAGACCAGTACACAACAGAGCTGTGTGACACTGCACAGCCTGGTACTGCGCAACGCACTCTACTACACTAAACAACAGTACACAGTAAACTAAAGCACAGTAAACTGTAGTACTTACTGTAATGCACTGCACGACAATGAGAACAACACAAACAATCACAGCCCCAGCAACGATGACAGTAACGACACAGTGCCGCGGTGGTACTCACATTGTTCAGGAATGTGGATGGCGGCCCCCGATGGCGCGGGAGCAAGGGAGAGGAGGAGGAGGAAGAGGAGAGGGAAACAGCGCCCTGCTGTGGACACACACTGACACTGCGACATGCTCCCCAGGACTGCTCACACTCCCATCAACGCCCTCACACACGCACACCCCGGCACACGCACACACACACACACTCTCTCGCGCTCAGGCACAGGAATCAGTGGTTAGGAGCAGAGGGAGACACTGGGAGCTGCTGGGTCCCTCCTCTCTTCTGCTCTTTTCTTTCCTCTCTTTTCTCTCCTCTGTTCCTTCTTGTAGAAATCGAAGGTGGCCGGCAGACCTCTCTCTCTCTCCCGCTGCGTGCGTCTCTGTATCTCCACCTCCCTCGTGGTCAAGCAGGCCCTCCTGCTATCTTCTCACACTCTGCCAGAGAAAAACAAAAAGAGAGAGATAAGAGATGGTTAGTGCAGAGGGGAGGGGAGGAGGAGGAAAGGGAGGAGGAGGGGGTGAGGATGGGCAGGGGAGAGATGTCAGAGGAGATAGCAGAGGCAGATGTGCAGAAACAGAAACAGAGATTGAGGTGATGGAGAGGAAAGAGTGACTGAGAGTTAGAGATGCAGAGAGATAGAGAGATGGAGAGAGGGAGGGAGAGTTTCAGGCAGTTCCTTCAATTGAATATTAAAGCTCATCTATCAGGAGTGAAAACAGGACAGTCAGTTTATTCTGGAGAGAGGGAGAGAGAGAGAGTTGGGAGGGAGAGGAGAGAGGTACACACAGCAGACTCCACACAAGGAGCCTGCTGCTCTCCCTGCTGCAGCTGCTGTTACTATTGCTGATCCCAGAGCATCTATACATGTTCAGTATTGAGAGAGTGGGACCTGTTCTCATGATGGTTTCGGCCTGTGAGACATATTTATTGTGTTGTGTTTCTCTCCTGGGGGCCCCTGGGTCGCATTGCTGTATTCTCTAGTCTTCTCTGTGCTGAGCTGCAGGGGGGGTGCAATTGACAGCTGAACTGATACTATCCCCAGGCTCCCCTCCCCCACCTCCCCTTAATTACATCTCCTTTCACAGATAAATGTATTCTCTCCTTTTTTCCTCTCCCCGTGACTTTCTCGCCTTCCCTGCCCATCCCTCTTTCCCTCTGCCTTTCCCTCTTAACCATTTCTACCACTTTCCCTCTCCTCCCTGGTCCCTGCGCCCCATCCCTCACTCCCCATCTCTCTCCTCCCACAAGTGGACGGGGGCTGGGGTCCGGGTGGAGGTGGCGGCTGGGACCGGCTCAGAAGACGCTCACCGTTGGGATTATTGTTGCACTGACCCTGACCGGCCTGACACGTCCACGACATCACAAGAGTCACAACATCGATGTCAACACACAGCCGCACAACACAGATAACGCACTGCAGCTGTGAGAGGAGAGCCGCACAGGTGTCAGTCTGCACAGGTGTGTGTGCTGTGTGACTGTGACACAGATGGACAGGCTGACAGACAGAGAGACAGACAGACAGAGAGACAGAGAGACAGACAGACATGTTGAATGAAAGCCTGTGCTCTATCCCTCTCTCTCTCTCTCTCCCTCTCTCCCTCCATCTTCTCATTCTCTCTCTCTCTCTGTGTTCCGCAATGGAGTATACGCAATGTGTATTTAGGGCAGGTGGGGGCTGGGGTGGTAAATAATTAACAAAGTGGGGCACAGACTGACCCTGAGAGGGGCTGGAGGGGCGGGGGGGTAATTTGTCCCAGGAATCCCCTTCTCTCTCTCTCACAGCTGGAGCTGATGAATATTTAAACACACTGAATATAAAACTGACACACTGACACACAACACACAGGCACACAACATACTGACACACTGCACACAACATAATGACACACTGACACACAACATACTGAACACTTTGTGTGACTTTGTAGCGCACACACTGACACACTGACACAACTCTAACGTGATCCACAGTCAGTGATGGCAGGAGTGTGTTTGGGTTGAAAGAGAGAGAGAGAGAGAAAAGGGGAGCGATCGATGATTTGTAGGCGCAGATACTGTTACTGTAATTCAACACAACTCTGCTGCTCCAATCTGTCTAGACTACTCTGTTCCTCTCTCTCCCTTCTTTCTCTCTCCACTGTCCTCCCAGTCTCCCTCTCTTCCCTCCCTGTCTCACTCTCTTTTCTCCCTCTCTTCCTCCCTGTCTCTCGCTCTCCTATTTCTCCCATTTCTCCCATCCTTGCACCCCATTTCTTTCTGTCCCCCCATTTGTAATTAATTTTCCAGCACTCTCTCTCCTCACATCCCCCTCTCTCTTCCTCTCTCGCTGTCCCATGTCCTCTCTCCTCTCCTCTCTCAGTAATTATCTCTCCCTCGCTCTCTCTCTTCCTCTTCAGTGCACATTACTGGTGTTTGTAGGTTCCCTGCTGTGGGACTGAATCTATCCATCCGTACCCCCCTCCCTCCCTGTCTCTCCCCCTCTCGCTCTCTCCAACGCTACCTCTCTACAATCCTCCCTCTCCATTTCTCCCTCTCTGACTCTCTCATCCCTCACTCTCTCTCCTGTCCTCTGACTTGTCCTCTGTCACTTCCCCTCCCTTTCCATTACTACCCACCCGTCTCTCCTGTCACCTGTCCAGCTCTCTATCCCTCTCCATCCCTGTCTCTCTCTCTCTCCCTCTGTGCTGTGGTCAGTGAGTCAGAGGAGAGGTGACCATTGAAGAACAGAGTCAGTACAGACACACGGAGTCCAGGGAGTGTGTGTGTGTGTTTAAATGTGTGCATGGGTGTGTGTGTAGTGATTGTTTGTCAGGGTCAGTGTGAGACACACACACACACACACACACACACACACAGTGACACACTCAAACCAACACTGACACGCTTACAATACTCTGACTGACATGCACAGACAGTGACACACAGACACAGTCACACACACACACCCCTACACACAGTCTGTCTGTCTTTATCTGTATATCAGTCTCTCTATCTAGACATCCGTATCATTTACAGCCTCAGTGCATCTCTCTCTCCCTCTCTCTCTTTCTATCAATCCACGTGTCAATAATACACATCAGAGCCTGAGAGAACAAGACAAAGAGAAAGAGAGACACGTGTCGCTCTGTCTCTCCCCACCCCTCTCTCTCCCTCTCTCCGTGTCTTGGGTTAATATCCCAGTTGGCTTGCAACAAAAAAGAAGAGAATAAAGGTCGTCGAGGGCAACCGCCCACTCCACTCTCCCCGTTTCCATGACAATGGTGTCTCCTGGGCTCCCCTGACCCCCCCATCCTCTCTCCCTCTCTCTCTCTCTCTCTCTCTCTCTCTCTCACCCCCTCTCTGTCCAGCCTGACTGGTACTGAAACGGACTGCAGGAGATCTACAGGCCAGAGACAGGGATGAAGAGAGGGAAGGGAGAAAGAACAAGTGAAACAGAGATAGAGCAGGTGAGAGGGAGGGAGAGAGAAGGAGGGGTGGAAGAAGAAGAGGGAGAGCAGGATGATGAGTCAGGGAGGGAGAGGAGGGTGGCTTTACCAGTAACCCTGCTGACAGGATTTTGTATTCAGGGAGAAATCAAACCAACAATGACATCAATTATTAGGGAGAGAGAGAGAGAGAGAGAGAGAGAGAGAGAGAGAGAGAGAGAGAGGAGTTATTGATTTGACCTTTGTCCTCTTGCCGGATCAATCTGGTTCAGACTGGTCACTCCGGCATACTGAGACCCTGACACACACCGAGACCCTGAGACCCTGAAACACACTGACACAATGAGACACACTCAGACACACTAAGACCCTGACACACACTGAGACACTGAGACTCCGACACACACTGAGGTATTGAGACACACTCAGATACACTGAGATCCTGACACACACTGACAGAATGAGACACACTCAGACACACCGAGACACTGACACTCTGAAAGTGACCGACACACTGAGACTCCCACGCTGGCACCCTGACCTAAGACACGCACTGAGACACAGATCCGGAGAGACAGGGCAGGAACCCATGGAATATTTTTAAATATACACATACATATATATATATATATATGTATATATATATACATATATATATATATATATATGACGATAAACACTTTCACAGACACCTCTGTCTGTTTGTCTGTCTCTGTCCCTGTCTCTTGTTTATCTTTGCTTCTCTCTTTTTTTGCCCAAAAGCAACAAAACAGTTGAATAAAGAACGAGTGAATAATTAACAGAGAAGAGGTGTTGTGAGGTACTCGTTAAAGAGAGAGAGAGGGGGATGAAGAGAGAGAGAAAGAAAGAGATCAAAGAGAATCTCCATCTTTTTCCCTCAATTATTAATGAGCTGCAGTGAGAGAGAGAGAGAGAGAGTGATGGAAAAAGAGAGAAAGAGGGCGGGAGAGAGGGTTGTTAAACATCTCCAGTGTTGTTGTCCCCCGAGGCAGACTGCATCAACACACACAAGCATCCCTGTCTGTGTGTGTGTGTCAGTCCCTGTGTGGCCTCCTGTCTGTGTGTGTGTGAGCATGTCTCTTTCAGTCTGTCTGTCCCTCTGCATGAACACAGAGCTGAAAGTCAATTAAAATCAATCATTCAATCAATCAAGCACTCAGTATGAACACTGACTGGGACTCACTCTCTCTCCCTCTCTCTCTCCCTTTTCTGGGAACAGAGGAACGACAGCTAGAATCTGTACAAGCAATCAGAGAGACATGATCAGATATACACTTTAGCTATTAGTGACATTACTGATGACCCCGGTGCTGCAACTTCAGTCACTGAAGCTATTAAAGCTCTTACTGTGGCTACTGCTGCTTTTACTGTGGCTGCTGCTACTATTACTGCAGCTACTGCTACTATTACTGCAGCTACTGCTACTATTACTGCAGCACTGCTGCTTCTACTGCAGCTACTGCTACTATTACTGCAGCTACTTCTACTATTACTGCAGCTACTGCTACTATTACTGCAGCACTGCTGCTTCTACTGCAGCTACTGCTACTATTACTGCAGCTACTTCTACTATTACTGCAGCTACTGCTACTATTACTGCAGCACTGCTGCTATTACTGCAGCTACTGCTACTATTACTGCAGCTACTGCTGCTATTACTGCTGCACTGCTGCTATTACTGCAGCTACTGCTACTATTACTGCAGCTACTGCTACTATTATTACAGCACTACTGCTATTACTGCTGCTACTGCTACTATTACTGCAGCACTGCTGCTATTACTGCAGCTACTGCTACTATTACTGTGGCTACTGCTGCTTTTACTGTGGCTGCTGCTACTATTACTGCAGCACTGCTGCTATTACTACAGCACTGCTACTATTACTGCTGCACTGCTGCTGTTACTACAGCACTGCTACTATTACTGCTGCACTGCTACTATTACTGCAGCTACTGCTACTATTACTGCAGCTACTGCTGCTATTACTGCTGCTACTGCTACCATTACTGCAGCTACTGCTACTATTACTGCAGCACTGCTACTATTACTGCAGCTACTGCTGCTATTACTGCAGCTACTGCTGCTATTACTGCTGCTACTGCTACTATTACTGCAGCACTGCTGCTATTACTGCAGCTACTGCTACTATTACTGTGGCTACTGCTGCTTTTACTGTGGCTGCTGCTACTATTACTGCAGCACTGCTGCTATTACTACAGCACTGCTACTATTACTGCTGCACTGCTGCTGTTACTACAGCACTGCTACTATTACTGCTGCACTGCTGCTATTACTGCAGCTACTGCTACTATTACTGCAGCACTGCTGCTATTACTGCAGCTACTGCTACTATTACTGCAGCTACTGCTACTATTACTGCAGCACTGCTACTATTACTGCAGCTACTGCTGCTATTACTGCAGCTACTGCTGCTATTACTGCAGCTACTGCTACTATTACTGCAGCTACTGCTACCATTACTGCAGCACTGCTACTATTACTGCAGCACTGCTGCTATTACTGCTGCTACTGCTACTATTACTGCAGCACTGCTACTATTACTGCTGCTACTGCTACTATTAATGCAGCACTGCTGCTATTACTGCAGCTACTGCTACTATTACTGTGGCTACTGCTGCTTTTACTGTGGCTGCTGCTACTATTACTGCAGCACTGCTGCTATTACTACAGCACTGCTACTATTACTGCTGCACTGCTGCTGTTACTACAGAACTGCTACTATTACTACAGCACTGCTACTATTACTGCTGCACTGCTACTATTACTGCAGCTACTGCTGCTATTACTGCTGCTACTGCTACCATTACTGCAGCTACTGCTACTATTACTGCAGCACTGCTACTATTACTGCTGCTACTGCTACTATTACTGCAGCACTGCTACTATTACTGCAGCTACTGCTACTATTACTGCAGCACTGCTACTATTACTGCAGCTACTGCTACTATTACTGGGTGTGTGTCTGTCTTTGTGTGTGCTAGTATACCGATCAGCCATAACATTATGACCACCTGCCTAATATTGTGTAGGTCCCCCTTTTGCCGCCAAAACAGCCCTGACCCGTCGAGGTATGGACTCCACTAGACCTCTGAAGGTGTGCTGTGGTATCTGGCACCAAGACGTTAGCAGCAGATCATTTAAGTCCTGTAAGTTGCGAGGTGGGGCCTCCATGGATCGAACTTATTTGTCCAGCACATCCCACAGATGCTCGATTGGATTGAGATCTGGGGAATTTGGAGGCCAAGTCAACACCTTGAATTCGTGATTCATCAGACCAGGCCACCTTCTTCCATTGCTCCGTGGTCCAGTTCTGATGCTCACGTGCCCATTGCAGGCGCTTTTGGCAGTGGACAGGGGTCAGCATGGGCACCCTGACTGGTCTGTGGCTACGCAGCCCCATACGCAACAAACTGCGATGCACTGTGTGTTCTGACACCTTTCTATCAGAACCAGCATTAACTTTTTCAGCAATTTGAGCTACAGTAGCTCGTCTGTTGGATCGGACCACATGGGCCAGCCTTCGCTCCCCACGTGCATCAATGAGCCTTGGCCGCCTATGACCCTGTCGCCGGTTCTCCACTTTTCCTTCCTTGGACACTTTTGATAGGTACTGACCACTGCAGACCGGGAACACCCCACAAGAGCTGCAGTTCTGGAGATGCTCTGACCCAGTCGTCTAGCCATCACAATTTGGCCCTTGTCAAAGTCACTCAGATCCTTACGCTGCCCATTTTTCCTGCTTCTAACACATCAGTTTGAGGACAAAATATTCACTTGCTGCCTAATATATCCCACCCACTGACAGGTGCCATGATAACGAGATTATCAGTGTTATTCACTTCACCTGTCAGTGGGCATAATGTTTTGGCTGATCGGTGTATATGTGTGGTCTGTGTCCAGGAGGATGTGGAGATGAATGCACACTGACGCACCATCACCACAGCAATCCACACAGCCACCCCTCTGTCTCTGTCCCTCCCATCCTCAGTCCTGATCTCTGTGTCATACTGTGTCTCAGTGTCTCAGTCTCTCAGTGTCTCCGTGTCTCAGTCTTTCTGTGTCTCAGTGTCTCAGACTTTCTGTGTCTCAGTGTCTCAGTCTTTCTGTGTCTCAGTGTCTCAGTGTCTCTCTGTGTCTCAGGGTGGTGTCAGTGTAGTGTGTGAACTAACTTTTCCTTCTCTTTCTCAACATCAGACTGATTCCTGCCTACGCATTTGTGGAAACTCCTCCCTCCCTCCATCTCTCCCTCTCTTTCAAACTGTACTCTATACAGTACTGCTATGACCAGCTGGAATAGACCTGGAAAACACACTCTGCCACTGCTGCTGCCCCCTCACTACCTCTTCCGCTCTCCCACTCCCTCCCTCTCTCTCTCTATCACTCCCTCTACTGCTCCCTCTCTCTTCTGATTACAGCTCCAGTGTGTGTGTGTTGTGTGTGTGTGTGTATCACTGTATCTGTATCAGTTTGTGTGTTTGTGTTTCAGTGCCAGTGTATTTGTATGTGCAGCAGTCCAGTCTAGTGTGTTCCAGGGCTGATGGTGTGCACTGCTATGTGTGTTGTGTCACAGTATGTGTGTCTCAGTGTGTGTCGTGTCGCAGTGTGTGTGCCCTGCGTGTGAGTGATACTGTGCATCCTCCCTCTCTCTCTCTCTCTCCCCCCGTCGATACCTGATCTCACACTCAGCCTCCCTGGTGCTTTAATAACCCCCTCCATCCCGCTGTCGCCATGGCAACTTCCTGACTCCAGCTACTGTCGCTGTACCCCTCCCCCCATCCCCCACCTCCCTCCGTCTCTCCTTCTCTCCCTTCCTCCCTCCATCTATCTCTCCCCTGCATCTGTCGTTACTTCATCTTCACCTTTCTGTATTTTGCTTTTCTTTTTCTTCTGCCTCTGTTCTCGTTTTCATGTGTAGATGAACTGGAGGTGGCGATGGCTAAATTCTCTCTCTGTGTCCCTCTCTCGTCCTCCCTCTCTCTCTCTCTCTCTCTCTCTCTCTCTCATCCTACCTGTCTCTCTCTGTGTCAATTGCTCATCCTCTCTGTTCCTCTCTCATCCTCTCTGTCTCTCTCTGTCCCTTTGTCATCCTCTCTCTTCCTCCCTCTCTCTCTCTCTCTGGGTGCCTTGCTCATCCTCTCTCTCCGTCTGCCTCTTTCTCCATCTCTCCCTCACATCTGTCATCTCTCCTCTCTCTCACACACTTTCCCTCTACTCCTCTAACCTTTCCCTCTTCCTCTCTCCTTTCCTCGACCTGTTTCTCTGAGATCCAACCCCCCATCACCCTCCCTCCTCTGCACTCCCTCGTTCATCTACCTGTTTCTAAAAGATACAGCCTGTTCAGCAATAAATAGACTCTCACAGGTACAGCACCTGTCTATTTATGAAGCCTACACACGCTCACACACACAGAAACACACACATGCTTTACAAAGGAACACACACACTTACACAAACACATTCTCACATACACACTCACACATTCTCTCTCATACAGTCACACTCTAACCCACAGTCAGAGAGCACAAACACATTGTCTCACACACACAGATTGTCAAACACTCTCTCTCTCTCTCTCCCTGGGTCTCAGTGTCAGTGGCTGGGGGGGCAGTGTGTGTGTGTGTTTGTCTCTTTCCATCCCTGTCTCACTCCCTCCTTCTCTTGGTCTCAGTGTCAGGGCTTGGGGGCCGGTATATGTCTCTCTTCTCCTCTTCTCTCTCTCTCTCTCTCTCTCTCTCTCTCTCTCTCTCTCTCTCTCTCTCTCTCTCTCTCGTTCTCGCTCTCTCAGGCTGTTCCTGTGTAACCCCGTCACCAGCTGGTAGCGTGACATGAAATGACAGAATCGCATCCCTCGCTCACATTGCTCCGAGGAGGAGAGGAAAGGAGAGGGAGGGAAAGGAAGAATATGGGCAGAGGGATGTGGAGGAGGAGAGAAGGCGGTGGTGGTGGGGTGGGGGGGTCAGTTAGTCTTTATTTGTCTCTTCCTCAGGGCGAAAAATGACAAACCTGTGGAATAGATAGTGATACTGATGCAGCAAACAGGGACTCGCTGACCGTGTGTCTGGCCTCGGTGTGTGTGTGTGTGTGTGTGTGTGTGTGTGTGTGTTTCAGTGAGTGTGCGTCTCTGTGTCTCTATCCCCATGTGTGTCTCTCTGTGTGTGTGTGCGTGTCTGAGTATGTGTCTATGTGTGTCTGTGTGTGTGTATGTCACTGTGAGTGTGTGTCTCTGTGAGTGTGTGTGTATCTGTGTGTGTGTATGTCACTGTGAGTGTGTGTCTCTATGTGTGTGTGTCTCTGTGAGTGTTATGGGTCTGGAAAATTTACATTAAATAAATAAAAGACACAGAGAAGAGCTGAGGAAATGTCTCTCTCAGCAGCATTAGGACAGATCCGCACAGACAGACAGTGGGACGCAGGCTGGACACGGGATGTCCACCCCTCGTGAGTTTCACACAGGACAGGGACAAACAAGGAGTCAAGGAGAAACAAGGATGGCACTGCGGGGACACCGTCTGCCAGCGCTCTGTTCCAACAGCCTGTGGAGTCTCAGACGTATGAGATAAAGCAGCTCGACTGCAGATTTGCACACTGTTCATCCCTTTCTCTCTGTCTGATACTCTCTCTGTCTCTCTCAGTCTCATATCCACAGGAAGACTAAGCCATCACTCCCCCCACTTCCAAAAATCACAAAAGGCACGAAACACAAACACACACGCACCTAAGACGTCCCAGTCACTGACACACTTTGCTACGCAGCTGGTGTACGAGACCCTGACCGTCCTGCAACACACTGCACCCTGGGATACACAGAGAGACGAGCGGACAGAGCGAGGGAGAGGGGGAAACGGACAGAGAGCGAGAGATGACTACTCCTGTCAAAATATTGTTTATCTTTTGATTTTGATTGCTTTAAAATTTCACTCAAAGCAACAACACAAACAAACCAATATTTGGAGACACAGCTGCCAGCCCTGGAGAGAGAGAGGGAGAGAGAGAGGGGGAGGGAGGGAGGCAGGCAGACAGCCTGGAGCAGAGAGTGTGAGGTCTTTCTTAGGGGAAGAAGAGAGGGGACAGCAATGACAGATAGAGAGAGAGAGAAAGAAAGAGATTCTTTTACTAAAAGTTTTCTCAGTTTGGTTTAACTACCAGAACCACATCAAATGACTGACTGAGAGTCACGAGAGAGAGAGAGAGAGGGTTAGAGGAAGAGTAGAGAGTGGGATGGAGGAAGGGGGTAGAGATACTAGGAAAGAGAGAGATGGTCAGAGATTGGGGAGAAAGGGGTGAGGGGGTGGAGAGAGGGAGATTGTAAGAGAGATTGAGAGAGAGGGAGAGAGAGGGAGACAGAGAGAGTGAGAGCGAAGGGGGGTGGAGAGAAGAAGATGCCCTAGTTTTGTGAGAAAAGTTGATGCCTGTAGCTTGGAACTGTCACGGCTCTCTGATGTTGACACACAGTAACACACACCAGCACTTTGTAACGCACACACACACACACTGAGATCTCTGAGAGACGCACACAGTGCTGTACAGATTCTGACTCTGGCCTGATACCCCATAACCCCCCACCCCCGGCTCTGTTAATTATATAATTGGGTAATTACCTCCCTCGTTAAGCTCGTTAGCAGCTGGATGCCAGCAGGGTCTCAGTACTGGAGAGTCAGGCAGTCAGCTGTTCATTGGCACAGTGTCCACACTGTAATACACTGACTCCACTACAATACACTGCACTATACTGCACTATAATGTACCAATACACTGTGATAGACTGCACTGTACTGTACCGATACACTGTATACAGTAACCTCACAGTGACACTGACAAGACTTGCTTTTCTCCACTCCCGCCATCTTCTATCGCTCTCTATCTCTTTCTCTACCTTCACCTCTCTCTCTCTCTCTCTCCCTTCCTCACTCTCTTTCCAATTCAAATATAAATTAAAGTTTGCTTTGGAGGCAGAACTACGTATGACAGGTTTTACCAGAACACACCGACTTAACGCCAACCAATGGACAACTGAACACCAGCCAAAAACCACACAGCCAGATAAACCCTCCCTCTCTCTCTCTCTCTCTCTCTCTCTCTCTCTCTCTCAGGCCCTTGTAAGTAGTAGGACTTGTGAAGTTGAAACACAGTGCATTTGTATATAGACTCCCCCTGCCCCCCCTTTCCTCTCATCACTCTATCTCTCTCTCTCTCTCTCTCTCTCTCTCTAGCCTCCTTATTTTTTATCTGATTATTCTGAGCCGCCCTCAACTCTCTCTCCCCAACTTCTGGTGTTTCCCTCTCTGCTGCTAAATCTGCAGTAATCTTCAGACTTCAAAAAAAATTCAAAATATGTCTCATGCAGATAAACCAAGTCTCTCTCTCTCTCTCATTGCAGTTCAAATCCAGAACAGACTGTTAGGTTATCCAGGTCTGGTCACAGTGTTAAGTTAGGCAAGTGGACACCATCTCTCTCTCTATCTCTCTTTTTCTCTCTCTTACTCTTTCCCTCTCCTCTCCCAAATTCAAATTTTAATTCAAATTCCTTCCCAGATCTGAGCTGGGTGTGGGAATCAGTCAGAACAGCCGAGCTAAGACTCCACACACACTCACTGACACTGACACACAAACGCACTGATATGAACACTGACACACACACACACACACACACACAGTTGTACACACGCACTGACACACAAACACACTGATACGCACACACTCAAACTGACATATTGTAGATGCACAAGTACTGCAGACACACATACATTCTGACAGAAGACAGGAGGGAAGAGAGAGAGAGAGCAAGAGAGAGAGGAGGAGGGGGAGTGGGAGTGCTGGGGGGGGTAGTTAAAATAAATGTGGAAACATTGCCTAATGGTCCAGTGTAGCGCGAGAAAAGGATTGGGGCAATTAATGCAAATTGAACCCAGCCTCGTTAAGAGTGACAGTGACAAGGCCAGAGGACACTCTTAAAAGGGTCTGTCTGTCTCTGTCTCTCTCTCTCTCTCTCTCTCTCTCTCTCTCTCTCTCTCTCTCTCTCCTCCCTGACTGACTGCTTTATTTATGTATGTATTTATGTGTTAACCCCTTCCCCCTCCCTTCCTCCCTCGCTCCTCTCTACAAAGCGTCGGCCTGCATCCATTTATTGCCACACCCCTCCTTCTCTCCCTGTCTCCTTCTCTCTGTCTCTCGCTCAGCACAGCAGAACAAGGAGTGTTTGTGGGACCTGTAGCACACACTGTCTGCAGCGTCTCCTCACTGTGCTTGTACTGCTGCAGTGCTGTGGACTGGCAGTGTTTCTGTAACCTGTCAGCTGCCCTGGATACAGGCGTCTGCTGCTAAATAAATAATACAATCGCCATCCCTCCTTCCCTCTCTCCCCAGTGTTGTGTCTTTGTTATCGAAGCGGAGACCTTCACCAGAGTAAGACCTGCCTCTGGAGTGTGTGAGTGTGTGTGTGTTTGTGCATGCGGGGCCATCCCGGGTACAGGCGCCTAGCGCCCCAGAATATCAAAAGGCCCTACAATACGACATAAATCAAATTTTTTAACAAAAAGTGCTTTTGCACTGCGCACGATATGATGTCTCCGAGTGGAGTGCCTGAGGATTGTGGGTAGCCCCGAGGATTGCTGCCAGCCTCAGTAGCCTCAGCAGAGAGGAGCTCTTCAAAGTGACTCAAACCCCACCCCGGGTCCACCGTGTCTCAGCGGTTCTGAGGACTGGCCATAATGAGCCTCAACCACGAGGCCAGTGAACGCCTTTCTTACGATGAGGTGATAGAAGACTTTCCTCAACGAAATTGAGGTGTGTCCAGTTACACAATAAAACAGCAGAAACTGTCACTTTTGGTGTTTATCCATTACAACAGTTTTTATGTGGAAGTTTTTTTTTCTTCAATATATTCCATTTGGTGCAATATTGACACTGTGTTACTGTTTCTATTTATTATTGTAATCGTGTGTTCACATTGCAATATTTCAGTTTGTATTTCTTAGTGAATTGTTTTTAATGTGCACTGTGCAATACAGTATTTTCAGTTCTGAATATTGTTGCTGAGGATGTTTTTTACCTAATGTGTTTATTAGTTGTTGCTGTTAGTTCAATGTGCACAGAGCACTATTTACATTTGCATTTATTACTGAATCTATTTCTTCAACATGCACAGTTTGTGTGTCTTTTAGTTTTACCTAAACATTGTAAAGAAGGGCATCACTAACATGTTTTGCAGCGAGGCTGGGGCCCCGCAGTCAAAACTTGCCTTTAACCCCCAAAAGAATAGGGCTGTGTGCATGTGCTTGCCGGTTACTGTGCGTGTGTGTGTGTGTGTGCATGCGTGTGTGTGTACAGTCTCGTTGCTGCGGTGTGGAGTTGCCGACAGCTTGTCCTGGCACCCCCCCCCCTTGGGTCGCCAGTGTCATCACCTGACCGGATAGCACCAGTAGAGGAACCACGCAGAGCACTGACATCAATACAGCTCAGCACAACACAACACGGCACAGAGCAATACACAACACTGCTGTGTGCAGCGACACAGAGGCTGACCAGACAGGTTCACTTAACACCATGGCCACACACCAACTGTTACTACAACATCACTACTGCTAGTACTACACCTGTCACTACTACTGCTGCTACTGTTACAATCACTAGTTGTGAGACAGGAGAGAGAGAGGGGGAGGGAGGGAGGGAGGGAGGGAAGGAGAGGGAGAGACGGGAGGGAAGCTGTAGTGTGTAACAGGATCAGAGTCTCAGACAGGAATTACAGACAGACTCAATGGAGTCTGAAGAGCCGACTATAATCACCTCCCACTGACACACACACACACACACACTCTCTCACACACACTGCTGACACACACTGACTCACTCACTCTCACTCAAACTGCACATTTGAAACAAAAACGGGAAACACAATAACTCTCCCTGTCACAGAATGCGGAGTGTGACACAGGAGTGCAGTATAATGCAGTAAAGTGCAGTATGATACAGTATAGCAGAGAACTGGATGTTCTCCTCCCTCCCTCTCTCTCTTGCTCTTTTCCTCCCTCTCCTCCTTCTCTCACACACAGGTGAGAGCAACTCCCTCTCCCCTCTCCCCTCTCTCTCTCTCTCCCTCTCCCCCCCACCCGGCTGGCCGCTCTTCCTTCGCCCACTCACTCAGACTGTAACTCACTTATCAACAACACCCTTCCCTGCAACAATCGCTCCGTTCAGGCCAAGGGAGGGAGAGAGGAGAACAGGAAGAGGAAGGAGGGAGGGAGGAGGGAGGAGGGAGGAGGGAGGGGATAGGAAGAGGGGGAAACGACTCTTTCTGTCCTCCAGGACAAAGCCCCTATTCTGCCCTGCAGTCCCCCGACCCGGCAGGACCAGTCATCACAACTTGGAGTTCCTGCTAGTGACTCACCAGCCAGAAATACCCCTCCTCCAGCCATCCCTCTCTGTCCACTGCCACCTCGCTGTCTCTCTCTCTGTCAGTCTAGGCAGTGTTCCCCCTCTCTCTCACTCCCTCCCTCTCTACAGGGTGTGTCTGTGCACAAAACAGACACTTTTACACAGGGGTGAGGGTCCGATTCTCTGTCCCTGCATGAGCAGAGAGAAGGTCAAGTCTCCCTCCCTGTCATTGCCTTTCTTCCGTTCACTCCGCCTCACCGTCTCTCTCTCTCTCTCTCTTCAGTTCAGTTCAGCTCAACACACAGGTTGTCCCCTGGAGTTTAATAACTCTCTCCATCTCTCTCTCATCCCCATCTCTCTTCCTCCATTTCCCTTCATCTCTCCTCCCTCTCCCTGCCTCCCTCCCTCGCTCCTCTGGTTGCTGGTCCAGATGCTGTACTCCAGTAATGTATGCTGGAGCTTCGGCCCCCATGGTGTAGAGTGTGTGTGTGTGTGTAAGTGTTGTGCATCTGGACTGACTCTCTCTGCCTACTGCATTGTTTTAATCAAGGTAATGCAGTCACATCCCCCTCTCTCTCTCGCTCTCTCTCTTCCTCTCCCTCTCTCTCTGGCCATCACTCCTTCTTCAATTCTCTCTCCGCTCCCAGTGCAGTTAAAAGTCCACTGAACAGGACTGGAGGGGGTGTGCAACACTAACTGACTGACTGACGCACTGACTGACTGACTGATTGACTGACTGTCACACTGACCGACTGACTGACTGACTGACTGACACACTGACTGACGCACCGACTCATTGATACACTGTGTGTTTGCTTGTAGAGTGACAGCAAGGCCTGTGGATCGGCTGTATTGATCGGTCAGTGAGCACAACACTGGGATTAGTGTCTCCCTCTCTCTCTCTCTCTCTCTCTCTCTGTCTCTCTCCTCCTTGCCTTCCCCCGGACCATCCTCTTGTCTCTTCCACGTCTCAATGCCTCTCTCTGTCATTCTTTGCCTACAATCCCCTCCTCCGCTCCCACCTGTTTTTCTCTACAGTTGCTCCTTCCCTCACTATCTTGCCTCCTCCCTCTCTTTCTCTATCCCCTTCTCTCTACCTCTTTCTCTTTGGTCCACCCTGTCTCTCCCTCCCCCCCCTCTCTCTCTCTCAGTGACCTTGCTCTCTCAGTCTGTGCCAGTGAATATATTACAGCTGGACAGAGTCTCTAAATTAAATCACACACCCTCCTTTCCCCCGTCTCTCCCTCTCTCTCTCTCTCTCTCTCTCTCTCTCTCTCTCATCCTCCTCTCCCCATCTCTCCTTCTGAATGGAAGTCTGCTTTCCTCTCCATCCACCTCCCTCTCTCTGTCATTACAATAATAATGTTAGTCGACATTTATCAAGATTGCATATCAGTCTATGTGTACCAGTCTGTGTGTGTGTCAGTCTGTGTGTGTGTGTGCCTGTGCGTCTGTGTGTGATTGTGTGTGTGTGTACCTGCAGTCTATACAGTCCAGATGAATAATTCAGTCTCAGATACATTTTTAATCAGCAGGGTTTCAGACACAAAGCCCTGCAGCCCATTGCAACCTGACTGACACCCTGTGGTAAAAAACATAGTACAGAACAGCACACTGTAGTGTAGTACAGAACAGCACACTGTAGTGTAGTACAGCACAGCACAGCACAGCACAGCACAGCACAGCACACTGTAGTGTAGTGTAGTGTAGTGTAGTGTAGTGCAGCATAGCACACTATAGAGCACAGCACACTGTAGTGCAGGGGTCTCCAACCCTGGTCCTGGAGAGCCTCAACCAATCCAGTTTATCTTATTATAGGTCACCCTAAATCACCAATTTCTAAATACTAGGAACACATGTGAGTTATTAATCAATTAAGCAAATCATCCAAGGTTGCTCTTGCTCAGAGAGGCTGCAGGTATTCTGATAATTGCTTAAATGGTTTCTAAATTACTGAATTTACCAAACCAAAGCTTCACTGATCAGACTGAAATACTTCTAGGTGTTTTTAAATTGGCAATAGAAGGGTGACCTCTAAAACCTGCTGGATAGGGGCTCTCCAGGACCAGGGTTGGAGACCCATGCTGTAGTATAGTACAGCATAGCACACTGTAGCGTAGTACAGCATAGCACACTGTAGTACAGTACAGCACAGCACACTGTAAGGCACAGCACACTGTAGCGTAGTATAGTACAGGGGTTCTCAGCCCTGGTCCTGGAGGACCCCCTACCTTGCTGGTGTTTGTTTCAACTCAGCTCTCAATTTGTTAATTGAACCCTTAATTGAACTAATAGTTTCCTAAATCAGAACCTTTTCATTATTTTAAACAGTAGGGGTTTTCAGTTAAGTATAGAATTGAAGAAGGCCTATTATCTTGTTAAGAAACCAACTTTGTATCAGTTACACAATATAAAAAGTAAAATGTAAGCAAATGATTAAGGGTTCAATTAAGTGATTGAGAGCTCTGCTGGAAGAAAAAACAGCTGGGTAGGGCGCCCAACAGGACCACGGTTGAGGACCACTGGAATAGTAGAGTACAATATACTACAGTTAATTAGAGAACAATCTAGCGTAGAACAATGCAGTACAATACAGTGTAGTAAAGCAGAGCAATACATTATAGCACACTACAGCGGAGTGCAGCACACTACAGCATAGTGCATTGATCTATAGCACAGCTCTTTGTCCTGGGGATTACATTCATTGTATTTTGTACTGATTGTACTTTTTCATGCTTTTTTAATTAATCTAAACTGTGTCACCCTGGATAATAATAATAATAATAATAATAATAATAATAATAATAATAATAATAATAATAATAATAATAATAGACTATGCTAGGCTCACTGGACTGTGCTGACCTGTAACACGGGACCCTGCACTGGCCAGGAGAGTTCTGTATGCATTTCCTGTCCGTGTTTATAAACACGCAGGCCGCAGGGGCACAGGGGGCTGGTTTAGACAGCTGTTTCTGTGTAAACTGCACTATAGAACAATGACCTCTGTACAATCACAGAGACACACAAACACAAACATTTACAAAACCAGACACCTTTACAAACAACTGTTACATCTTTGTCCACATAGAGTCTGCAGCTATTTATCTATTGCTGTACCTATTTATCCATTCATCTACTGATTTATGTGTGTCATTATGTCTGTGTGCCTGTGTGAGTGTGTTTGTGTGCCTGTGTGTGTGTGTGTGTGCACGTGTGTGTGATAATGCATCTTCTCTCAGTGAATGAGTGTGTGTGTACAGACATAAAACCTCCACAAGATCTCTGTCTCTCCCTCCCTCCCCACTTCTCTCTCTCTCTCTCTCTCTCTCTCTCTCTCTCTCTCTCTCTGTATCTATCTCTCTTTTAAATTCAAATTAAATAATGGGGTTCCCTCTTACAAGATCAGACGCTTTGCCAAAGCACTGAGACACATCAAGGGCCATTTCCCTCGGAGTCTCTCCCTGCTGACCAGACCTCACCGCCCAGTCGGACATCACAAACTGACAACACTGAGCAGACACCAATCTGCAAGGTAACAAGCTACACACTGCACAGTTACACACTCACACACTGACACACTGCCACTCACTCACACACAGTGACACACACAAACACACGCTGCACCCCTGCCCCTCCCTGAATCTCTCTCCCTCCCTTCCTCCCTCTCCCTCTCTCTCTCTTTCCCTCCCAACCCTAGCACTCGCCATGGTGGTCTCTGCATCCCCCTCTCCTCCCTTTTTCTCCCTCTTCCCCCCCCACCTCTCCCTGTTTCTCCAATATTCTGTCTCTCTCTCTCTCTTTCTCTCTCTGTCTCCCTCCCTCTCTCTCTCTCTCTAGCCCTGCCTCTGCATCCCTCTCAAACGCTCATCGCCATAGCAATAAGCCACTGAGTGTGAGTGCAATTTAGAATAATCGTCAAGAGTCAATTACACAGGCTCTGTACCTGCTCACTGCACCCCCACCCACCCCACCCACCCCACCCCCACAGCACACACTCACACCGCAATTCAGCCGCTGACTGACTGGACACTGGACTGTATATCTACACAACGCAGCAGCAACAATCGTGACATGAAAGAGAGAGAGAAAAGGTGTAAACCGTGGTCCACTGCCTCGTCATCATCACTGATCATGCCGTATTATTGATACATTCATATTGCGATGCTGATCATCGTGTGGTGATGCGGAGGGGGAGTCCCCTGCTGACACAGCGGCAGTGTTGCGCTGTTGTGTAGGTGCCATGTCAGTCCCCTCGGCACCGCAGCAGAGACAAAGTGAAGCTGTCTTACCTTGGGTTGTCTTCAGCGGCGTGCCGTCTGCCTGCGCTGGGTCTCTCCCTCACTCTGTCTGTTTAATTCTTCTTCTTTCTGTCTGTCCCCCTCTCTCTCTCTCTCTCGCTATCTCTCTCCTTTTCTCTCAATATATTCTCCCTTCTGGTCTTTATTGATGCAGTGACACACCCCTCCCACCCTCCTGCTCTCTGATTCGTCGCTGGTTAGCAGTGACATCATCCCTCTGCCTCTCTCTCTTTCTAATTTCTCTCTATTCCCTTGTCGCCTTCTACTCCTCCCTCTCCCTCTCTCTCTCATTTCTCCCTCTTTCTCTCTCTTACACTCTCTCTCATTCCCCCATTTTCCTTCTGTCACCAGACACATTTCATTACATGATATAAATATCCATGTATGTATGTATATGTAACTGCATGTAAGTGTATGAATGTGTGTATATCTATATATAATACTGCA
Source organism: Amia ocellicauda (assembly GCF_036373705.1). Taxonomy (NCBI): domain Eukaryota; kingdom Metazoa; phylum Chordata; class Actinopteri; order Amiiformes; family Amiidae; genus Amia; species Amia ocellicauda. Next base: position 49,158,883 of record NC_089856.1, read on the forward strand.
ACATATAATATAATATAATATCTATATCACTTAATATTCCTATTGTATGAATGCATGTATTTAATGGCATTGTGTGGTATTGTATTTGATGGTATGTTGTGTTTGTTATAAACGGTGTGCAGCATTGTGTGTCTGTACGTTAAATTGTGTCTTAAAATCTATTATTGATGGGTCTGTGAAATGAGCTCAATTCCTCTGTCAAGCACTGACACTCTGACACTCTGACACAGACACACTGACACCCTGACACTCTGACACCCTGACACTCTGGCAGTCACACTGACACTTCCTCCCTCTCGGACAGATGGATGTCAGTGTGTGGTGGCAGTGTGCTGGAGCTGTGTGTGTGTGTGTGGGGGGGGGGCTGTGTACAGTACCGTGCAGTGTAATTCAGTGTGATACAGACAGTACTGTACTGTATAATACAATCTAGTGTGTAGTGCAATTAGGAAGACAGAAAACAGGCTCACTGGGCTGCACTACTTTGTATATTGCTTGCATACCGTGCCATACTGCACTACACTGTGCAACACCACACCCTGTAAAGCACACTGAGCAGCAGTGTGTGTGCAGTTTCCACACTGAGCCAACACACAGCCTGCAGACACAAACGCAGTCCCCACGGCAGTCAACACACAGATACGCTCACACACACACAAACACACACACAGACACACACAAACACACACGCGCACAAAACTTTTAAGAGGATTACAGAGATTCCAAGGATTTTACAGTAAAATCTGGATTTTACACAGTACATCACAGTCACACTGAGAGAGCTAAGAGCACAGAGAGAGAGAGGGAGATGGAGAGAGAAAGGGAGAGGGAGAGAGAGAGGGAGAGTGCAGATGCTCAGTGTTAAACAGGAAGTCCATGTCGCCCGGACAGTTAGTGCACTTATGCAGTTTATTTTAATAATCATTTCACTGGCTGGCTGATCTGCAGATGGAGATTGATTGGCCTGTGGCTCCTCCCCCCCTCTAACTCTAGAGAGAGAGAGAGAGAGAGAGAGAGAGAGAGAGGGAGACAGAGAGACAGGGAAAGAGAGAGTGGGAGAGAGAGAGATGGAGAGAGACAGACAGAGAGGGAGACAGAGCAGGAAGAGACAGACAGGGAGAAAGAGAGAGAGACAGAGAAGCTCTAAATGCGTTTACTACTACAATGACTCAGCTGGTTATGACAGGAATCAGTTAGAAAGATAAAAAGAGAGACAGAGAGAGAGGATTAACGAGAGGAAGAAAAAGTGAGAGGGGAGATGAACGATTGGGAAGGAGAGAAGGAGAGGAGGATGGAGAATATAAACAAACAGAACAATGTTACCTGCCTGTCCCTTTCCCTCCTTCCCTCTCTCTCTGCTGGGTGTGTCCATTCCTGGGCCAGGCCAGTGCCGCCTCACTCACAGTTCCGGTCCAGCCTCACTCTTCCTCACTCACAGTCCAGCCTCACTCTTCCTCACTCACAGTCCAGCCTCACTCTGTCTCACTCACAGTTCCGGTCCAGCCTCACTCTTCCTCACTCACAGTCCAGCCTCACTCTGTCTCACTCACAGTCAGTTCCAGCCTCACTCTGTCTCACTCACAGTTCCGGTCCAGCCTCACTCTTCCTCACTCACAGTCCAGCCTCACTCTTCCTCACTCACAGTCCAGTCTCACTCTGTCTCACTCACAGTTCCAGTCCAGCCTCACTCTTCCTCACTCACAGTCCAGCCTCACTCTTCCTCACTCACAGTTCCAGTCCAGCCTCACTCTTCCTCACTCACAGTCCAGCCTCACTCTGTCTCACTCACAGTCAGTTCCAGCCTCACTCTGTCTCACTCACAGTACCGGTCCAGCCTCACTCTTCCTCACTCACAGTCCAGCCTCACTCTTCCTCACTCACAGTCCAGTCTCACTCTGTCTCACTCACAGTTCCAGTCCAGCCTCACTCTTCCTCACTCACAGTCAGTTCCAGCCTCACTCTGTCTCACGCACCGTTACACAACACACACTCAACAACGACAATGCAGAGCGACACAGTGCTGTCCCCTCCTCCCCTGTCCCTCCGCCCTTCTCTCCCTCCCTCTGGCTCGACCTTTCTACCGGTAAGATGGTCAGTCTCTCAGTGAGTCAGTTGGAATCGATTGGTGTGTGTGTGTGGGTGTGTGTATGTGTGTTTGATATAACAGACAGTCTTGATGTGCTTTAGAACATGAGTAATGGAGAGCAAGAGAGAGAGAGAGAGATAGGGTGTGTGGGGTGAACCGAGGAGAGAGTTAATGGGAGAAAAGTTCTAGAGGGAGATGGAGATGGGGGATGCAAGTAAGAGAGGCAGAGGGAGAGAGTGGGGGCGAGAGATGAGATGGAGAAAGAGAGAGAGGGAGAGAGGGAGAGAGAAGCCAGCCTGTAGAGATGGCATTGTCTTAGGGGGGCTCGGTGCTCTGTCTCTCTAACACGATCTGACAGAAACTAAGTGAAATTAAGAAACACTAAAGAGACTAAAAGGTGAATTGAATACAGAAAGAGATAAACGAATGAATAAACGGAGACACAACTAGACACAGAAGGACGAGAAGCAGCCGGAGATGCAGGACAGAGAATCCATCCTTACTAATCCTCACACACTAACCTTTACCTCAAACCCCATGTGTGTGTGTCTGCGTGTTTGTGTGTGTGTGTGTCTGTGTGTGTCTGTGTGTTTGTGTGTGTGTGTCTGTGTGTGTCTGAGTGTATCTGGTGTGTGTGTGTGTGTCTGTGTGTTTGTGTGTGTGTGTGTGTGTGTGTGTGTGTGTGTGTCTGAGTGTATCTGGTGTGTGTGTGTGTGTGTGTCTGTGTGTGTGTGTGTGTGTGTGTGTGTCTGTGTGTGTCTGAGTGTATCTGGTGTGTGTGTGTGTGTGTCTGTGTGTCTGTGTGTTTGTGTGTGTGTGTGTGTGTGTGTCTGTGTGTGTCTGAGTGTGTCTGTGTGAGTGTGTCTGGTGTGTGTGTGTGTGTGTCTGTGTGTGTCTGTGTGTGTGTGTGTGTCTGCGTGTTTGTGTGTGTGTGTGTGTGTGTGTCTGTGTGTGTCTGTGTGTATCTGGTGTGTGTGTGTGTGTGTGTCTGTGTGTGTCTGGTGTGTGTGTGTGTGTGTGTGTGTGTGTGTGTGTGTGTGTCTGTGTGTGTCTGAGTGTGTCTGGTGTTTGTGTGTGTGTGTGTGTGTGTGTGTGTGTCTGTGTGTGTCTGAGTGTGTCTGGTGTGTGTGTGTGTCTGTGTGTGTCTGAGTGTATCTGGTGTGTGTGTGTGTGTCTGTGTGTTTGTGTGTGTGTGTGTGTGTGTGTCTGTCTGTCTGTGTGTGTCTGAGTGTGTCTGTGAGTGTGTCTGAGTGTGTCGAGTGTGTGTGTGTGTGTGTATGTGTGTGTGTATCTCTTGGTGTGTCAGTGTCTCATTATGTACAGAATACTTTAATTCACTGTCTCTGACTGCAGGGCCTCTAAATTAAAACACAAGTCCAACAGTGCCCCGCCCCGCCGCAGGGTCACAGCTTCACTCACAACCTGCGCTACTGCCGGGAAACACATTAACACAATTAAGACCATTACACTAATTACACCACCGCACCTCCTCCCTCCCTCTCGCTCTCTCTCTCCAGTTCTCCATCTCTCCCCTCCCTTCACATCTCTCTCTCTCTCTCTCTTTCTCCACCATCCCCCTCAACCTCATCCCTCTCTCCCTCTCTCACAGGGTCAGTGTAGAGACTGCAGTGATCCGCAGTCATGCTGGCTCCAGTTCAGCCCGTCTCCCTCTCTCCATCTCTCTCTCCCTCCATTACTGCACATTAAAGCAGACAGACATTTATCACACAGCTGCCCTGCATCCAATCCATTTAATTGTCTATTCATATATATATATATATATATCAAGGAGACTTTTCAATTCAGAGAGAAGGACAAAGAGCAGTCAGATACAGTAATTTATTTCTTATGACTGGCTCTGTACAGTATACTACAGTAAACACCAGCTCAGTACAGTATACTACAGTGAACAGTACAATATAGAATAGTTTATTACAGTACACTCACATAGCCCATTGACTGTACTACTGCACAGACTGACCCTATACACTATAGGAGAGTCACTACACAACAAAACAGACTATATACACTATAGCACAGTCACTACACAACAGACTGTATACACTATAGCACAGTCACAATACAACAGACTGTATAAACTATAGCACAGTCGCTACACAACAGACTGTATACACTATAGCACAGTCACTACACAACAGACTGTGTACACTATAGCACAGTCACTACACAACAGACTGCATACACTATAGCAGTCACAACACAACAGACTGTATACACTATAGCACAGTCACTACACAACAGACTGTATACACTATAGCACAGTCACTACACAACAGACTGCATACACTATAGCACAGTCACAACACAACAGACTGTATACAGTATAGCACAGTCACAACACAACAGACTGTATACACTATAGCACAGTCACAACACAACAGACTGTATACACTATAGCACAGTCACTACATTACAGACGGTATACACTACAGCACAATCACTACACAACAGACTGTATACACTATAGCACAGTCACAACATTACACAACAGACTGTATACACTATAGCACAGTCACTACACTACACAACAGACTGTATACACTATAGCACAGTCACTACACAACAGACTGTATACACTATAGCACAGTCACTACACAACAGACTGTATACACTATAGCACAGTCACAACACTACACAACAGACTGTATACACTATAGCACAGTCGCTACACAACAGACTGTATAAACTATAGCACAGTCGCTACACAACAAACTGTATACACTATAGCACAGTCACTACACAACAGACTGTGTACACTATAGCACAGTCACAACACAACAGACTGTATACACTATAGCACAGTCACAACACAACAGACTGTATACACTATAGCACAGTCACTACACAACAGACTGTATACACTATAGCACAGTCACTACACAACAGACTGTATACACAATAGCACAGTCACTACACTACACAACAGACTGTATACACTATAGCACAGTCACTACACAACAGACTGTATACACTATAGCACAGTCACTACACAACAGACTGTATACACTATAGCACAGTCACAACACTACACAACAGACTGTATACACTATAGCACAGTCGCTACACAACAGACTGTATAAACTATAGCACAGTCGCTACACAACAAACTGTATACACTATAGCACAGTCACTACACAACAGACTGTGTACACTATAGCACAGTCACAACACAACAGACTGTATACACTATAGCACAGTCACAACACAACAGACTGTATACACTATAGCACAGTCACTACACAACAGACTGTATACACTATAGCACAGTCACTACACAACAGACTGTATACACAATAGCACAGTCACTACACTACACAACAGACTGTAAACACTATAGCACAGTCACTACACAACAGACTGTACACTATAGCACAGTCACTACACAACAGACTGTATACACTATAGCACAGTCACTACACTACACAACAGACTGTAAACACTATAGCACAGTCGCTACACAACAGACTGTATACACTATAGCACAGTCACTACACAACAGACTGTGTACACTATAGCACAGTCACTACACAACAGACTGTATACACTATAGCACAGTCACTACACAACAGACTGTATACACTATAGCACAGTCACTACACAACAGAATGTGTACACTATAGCACAGTCACTACACAACAGACAGTGTACACTATAACACAGTTACTACACAACAGACTGTATACACTATAGCACAGTCACTACACAACAGACTGTATACACTATAGCACAGTCACAACACAACAGACTGTATACACTATAGCACAGTCACAACACAACAGACTGTATACACTATAGCACAGTCGCTACACAACACTGTATAAACTATAGCACAGTCGCTACACAACAGACTGTATACACTATAGCACAGTCAATACACAACAGACTGTGTACACTATAGCACAGTCACTACACAACAGACTGTATACACTATAGCACAGTCACAACACAACAGACTGTATACACTATAGCACAGTCACAACACAACAGACTGTATACACTATAGCACAGTCACAACACTACACAACAGACTGTATACACTATAGCACAGTCACTACACTACACAACAGACTGTATACACTATAGCACAGTCACTACACTACACAACAGACTGTATAAACTATAGCACAGTCACAACACAACAGACTGTATACACTATAGCACAGTCACAACACTACACAACAGACTGTATACACTATAGCACAGTCACTACACAACAGACTGTAAACACTATAGCACAGTCGCTACACAACAGACTGTATAAACTATAGCACAGTCGCTACACAACAGATTGTGTACACTCTAGCACAGTCACTACACAACAGACTGTATACACTATAGCACAGTCACAACACAACAGACTGTATACACTATAGCACAGTCACAACATTACACAACAGACTGTATACACTATAGCACAGTCACTACACTACACAACAGACTGTAAACACTATAGCACAGTCGCTACACAACAGACTGTATAAACTATAGCACAGTCGCTACACAACAGATTGTGTACACTCTAGCACAGTCACTACACAACAGACTGTATACACTATAGCACAGTCACAACACAACAGACTGTATACACTATAGCACAGTCACAACATTACACAACAGACTGTATACACTATAGCACAGTCACTACACTACACAACAGACTGTATACACTATAGCACAGTCACTACACAACAGACTGCATACACTATAGCACAGTCACAACACAACAGACTGTATACACCATAGCACAGTCACAACACTACACAACAGACTGTATACACTATAGCACAGTCACAACACTACACAACAGACTATATACACTATAGCACAGTCACTACACAACAGACTGCATACACTATAGCACAGTCACAACACTACACAACAGACTATATACACTATAGCACAGTCACAACACTACACAACAGACTGTATACACTATAGCACAGTCACAACACTACACAACAGACTATATACACTATAGCACAGTCACAACATTACACAACAGACTGTATACACTATAGCACAGTCAGTACACAACAGACTATATACACTATAGCACAGTCACAACATTACACAACAGACTGTATACACTATAGCACAGTCACAACACAACAGACTGTATACACCATAGCACAGTCACAACACTACACAACAGACTGTATACACTATAGCACAGTCACAACACTACACAACAGACTGTGTACACTATAACACAGTCACTACACAACAGACTGTATACACTATAGCACAGTCACAACACAACAGACTGTATACACTATAGCACAGTCACTACACAACAGACTGTATACACTATAGCACAGTCACAACACAACAGACTGTATACACCATAGCACAGTCACAACACTACACAACAGACTGTATACACTATAGCACAGTCACAACACTACACAACAGACTATATACACTATAGCACAGTCACTACACTACACAACAGACTGTATACACTATAGCACAGTCACTACACTACACAACAGACTGTATACACTATAGCACAGTCACAACACAACAGACTGTATACACTATAGCACAGTCACTACACTACACAACAGACTGTATACACTATAGCACAGTCACAACACAACAGACTGTATACACTATAGCACAGTCACTACACTACACAACAGACTGTATACACTATAGCACAGTCACAACACAACAGACTGTATACACTATAGCACAGTCACTACACTACACAACAGACTGTATACACTATTGCACAGTCACTACACTACACAACAGACTGTATACACTATAGCACAGTCACTACACAACAGACTGTATACACTATAGCACAGTCACTACACTACACAACAGACTGTATATACTATAGCACAGTCGCTACACAACAGACTATATACACTATAGCACAGTCGCTACACAACAGACTATATACACTATAGCACAGTCACAACACTATACAACAGACTGTATAAACTATAGCATAGTCACTACACAACAGACTGTATACACGATAGCACAGTTACAACACAACAGACTGTGTACACTATAGCACAGTCACTCCACAACAGACTGCATACACTATAGCACAGTCACTACACAACAGACTGCATACACTATAGCACAGTCACAACACAACAGACTGTATACACTATAGCACAGTCACTACACAACAGACTGTATACACTATAGCACAGTCACTACACAACAGACTGTATACACTATAGCACAGTCACTACACTACACAACAGACTGTATATACTATAGCACAGTCGCTACACAACAGACTATATACACTATAGCACAGTCACAACACTACACAACAGACTGTATAAACTATAGCACAGTTGCTACACAACAGGCTATATACACTATAGCACAGTCACTACACTACACAACAGACTGTATACACTATAGCACAATATAGTATAATATAGCACAATATATATATATATATATATATATATATATATATATATAATATAGGCTCTGTGCAATACAGTACAGTCGACACACACAGCTCAGTCACTATATTATACGCCACTGCACTGTATTCAATATGTAGGATATCGCTTCCATGTCCTGTTCTTATACACACAAACACTCTCTCATACTGACATGCACACCCACCTTGCGCACACACACACACACATACACACGCACACACGACTCACCGACTCACACTCACACGGGTCTCACGGGTGTCCTGGGCAGGTCCAGTCTCGGACAGGGCACTAACAAGGCATTCCCGGGTGCAGGCTGCCCCCGTGTGGCGGGAGAGAGAATAACAGGCCGAGTCCAGTCCAGTACAGACAATTCTAAATAAAACACACAGCAGGCAGAGAGCAAGAGAAAAGAGAAAACAACACAACAACACAACAACAAAACAACACATTATATTAGTATATATCTGTATTATATATAAATAAAGAAACTACAACACAAGACGTGCAGTGCTCCACAGTTCCCACCAGAGCAGGAGGTACAACACACGACACACAGGTAGCGCACACAGTTACAGCATACGACACACAGGTACAGCACACAGTACACAGGTACGGCACAGGTAGAGCTGGTACACTGATAGCTCTGAGAGAGGCAGGTGGAGAGAAGGAGAGATGGAGCTCCACAGTTCCCACCAGAGGGCGCCACAACACAGCACAATCTCCTCGTCAGTGACAGACTGCACACAAACAGCACACAGGTACATCACACAGCACACAGGTACAGCACACAGGTACAGCACACAACACACAGGTATAGCACACGACACACAGGTACAGCACACGACACACAGGTACAGCACACAGCACACAGGTACAGCACACAGGTACAGCACACGACACACAGGTACAGCACACAACACACAGGTACAGCACACAACACACAGGTATAGCACACGACACACAGGTATAGCACACGACACACAGGTACAGCACACAGCACACAGGTACAGCACACAGGTACAGCACACGACACACAGGTATAGCACACAGCACACAGGTCCAGCACACAGCACACAGGTACATCACACAGCACACAGGTACAGCACACAGGTACAGCACACAGGTACAGCACACAGGTACATCACACAGCACACAGGTACAGCACACAGCACACAGGTACAGCACACAGGTACAGCACACAGGTACAGCACACAGGTACATCACACAGCACACAGGTACAGCACACAAGTACAGCACACAGCACACAGGTACAGCACACGACACACAGGTACAGCACACGACACACAGGTACAGCACACAGCACACAGGTACAGCACACAGGTACCGCACACAGCACACAGGTACAGCACACAGGTACAGCACACGACACACAGGTATAGCACACAGCACACAGGTCCAGCACACAGCACACAGGTACATCACACAGCACACAGGTACAGCACACAAGTACAGCACACAGCACACAGGTACAGCACACGACACACAGGTACAGCACACGACACACAGGTACAGCACACAGCACACAGGTACAGCACACAACACACAGGTATAGCACACAGCACACAGGTCCAGCACACAGCACACAGGTACATCACACAGCACACAGGTACAGCACACAAGTACAGCACACAGCACACAGGTACAGCACACAGCACACAGGTACAGCACACAGGTACAGCACACGACACACAGGTATAGCACACAGCACACAGGTCCAGCACACAGCACACAGGTACATCACACAGCACACAGGTACAGCACACAAGTACAGCACACAGCACACAGGTACAGCACACAGGTACAGCACACAAGTACAGCACACAGCACACAGGTACAGCACACAGGTACAGCACACAAGTACAGCACACAGCACACAGGTACAACACACGACACACAGGTACAGCACACGACACACAGGTACAGCACACAGCACACAGGTACAGCACACAACACACAGGTATAGCACACAGCACACAGGTACAGCACACAGCACACAGGTACAGCACACAGGTACAGCACACGACACACAGGTCCAGCACACAGCACACAGGTACATCACACAGCACACAGGTACAGCACACAAGTACAGCACACAGCACACAGGTACAGCACACAGGTCCAGCATACAGCACACAGGTACAGCACACAAGTACAGCACACAGCACACAGGTACAGCACACAGGTACAGCACACGACACACAGGTACAGCACACAGCACACAGGTACAGCACACAGTACACAGGTACAGCACAGGTAGAGCTGGTACACTGATAGCTCTGAGAGAGGCAGGTGGAGAGAATGAGAGATTGAGAAAGAGAGAGAGGGAGATTGAGAGAGGGAGGTGTAGGCAGAGAGGAATGGAGAGGGAGGGAGGGAGAGCCTGTGGGTTTGAGCTGCGGTCCCTCCACTGGGCTGCAGGGCTACAACAATAAACAGGCCTGACAGAGATGAATGGCAGGGAAGGAGAGAGGGAGAGGAGGATCGACAGACAGAGAGAGAGCGATGGAGGGAGGCCAGAGCCCCACACTGAGACGGACTGCGTCTGGAGCACAGATTATTATTCCTGCTGTCTGCAGTGTGAGTACTGTTGCCATTACTGTCCGTGCAGAGTTATACAGACGCTACTCAGTGCTGGAAATGTGATGATGAAGATTCAACTCACTCTGTAAAGATATGTCAAACACTTACAACTTTAATTTAATACTTAAATACTGCACTGAGATAAAACATGTAACAGCACTATTCTACTGCACTGTTACTACAGCCCCTACTGTAACAGCACTATTCTACTGCACTGTTACTACAGCTCCTACTGTAACAGCACTATTCTACTGCACTGTTACTAAAGCCCCCTATTGTTACAGCACTATTCTACTGCACTGTTACTAAAGCCCCCTACTGTAACAGCACTATTCTACTGCACTGTTACTACAGCCCCCTACTGTACCAGTACTATTCTACTGCACTGTTACTACAGCCCCTACTGTAACAGCACTATTCTACTACACTGTTACTACAGCCCCTACTGTAACAGCACTATTCTACTGCATTGTTACTACAGCCCACTACTGTACCAGGACTATTCTACTACACTGTTACTACAGCCCCTACTGTAACAGTACTATTCTACTGCACTGTTACTACAGCCCCTACTGTAACAGCACTATTCTACTGCACTGTTACTACAGCCCCCTACTGTAACAGCACTATTCTACTACACTGTTACTACAGCCCCCTACTGTAACAGCACTATTCTACTACACTACAGCCCCAGCACTATTCTACTGCACTGTTACTACAGCCCCTACTGTAACAGCACTATTCTACTACACTGTTACTACAGCCCCTACTGTAACAGTACTATTCTACTGCACTGTTACTACAGCCCCTACTGTAACAGCACTATTCTACTGCACTGTTACTACAGCCCGTACTGTAACACAAGATAGAGAGTTTAATTCAGTGTTGTCCACAGGGTTACATACAGACAGACATACTGACAGGCACACACACACACACACACACAGACAACAATACTGACATACAGATACACAGATATTGACAAATCCATGCAGACACAGCAATCACTGAGTGTGAGCATGTGCAAGTGTGTGTGTGTGTGTGTGTGCATGTGTGTGCGTGTGTGTGTGAGGCGCTGTGGGGCTGTGTGTATGCAGTGAGTGTTCAGTATAGTATCTATTCAGTGCAATGTGCTCAGTAGAGTGCAGTGTTCAGTACAGTGTGTTCAAATTCAGGGAAACATTCCAAAGCAGCTTTATTGCTCGATCACAAGACTATGCCAGTGCCCCCTCCCCACCAGCATGCCTCCCTCTCTCCCTCTCTCCTGCTCTCTCTCCCTCCCTCTGTTCCTCTGCTCCCTGCCTCCATCTCTCCCTCAATCCACAGCACAGTCTGTTAAAAGATCTAACACAGTAAACAGCTCTCCGTCTTCCCCTCTCTCTCCCTCACTCCATCTTTCCCCCTTCGCCCCTCTCTGCTCTCTCCCTCTCTCTCAATGGAGCAGTGAGTCAGGCAGAGGGAATGTGGCTTACTTACGAGAGAGGGAGAGAAGGGGAGACGGAGAGAGGGAGAGAAAGAGAAGGGGAGAGAGAACGGAAGAGGGAGAGAAGGGGAGAGAGGGGGAGAAGGGGAGAAGGGGAGAAGGGGACCTCTCTTTTCCATCGTTCTCTCTCTCCTCAATCACCACTACACACACGGGGATTAACTTTTATTGCAAAACCTTTCCTGTTCCTGTTCCCAGTCTCAGTCCCTCACTCCCTCGCTCCCCATTTGCCTCACTGTACAGTGTGTGTACTGCGTAGTGAGTGTTACAGAGTGTGTGTACTGTGTAGTGAGTGTTATAGAGTGTATGTCTCTCCCTGTCTCTCTGGCTCGAGGTCCTTTTACAACACAACTGCTGGAACACACACCTCTCTCTCTCTCTCCCTCTCTCTCAATTAAATTTCAGTTTCAATTTCAAGTGCTGTATTGGCATGATTGATTGAGACAATATTGCCAAAGCAATGATAGAACACTCCATCAACAATCAACATGTAAGACAAGAATACAAGAAATACAATTTACATAAACTCTCTCTCTCTCTCTCTCTCTCTCTCTCTCTCTCTCTCTCTCTCTCTCTCTCTCTCTCTCTCTCTCTCTCTCTCCGGTCAGGCATACTTCTTCACATTCTTTGGACAGGTTGGTGTTTTTTTATTTCCCCAGCTCCCCCAGGCTGTGTACTGAGCTGTGCTCCCATTTGCAGTTAGAGAGAAGAGAAGAGAGAGAGAAAGAGAGTGGGGGATATTGAGAGACAGAGGAAGACAGGGGAAGAGAGAGAGAATGATGAAAGAGAGAGAGAGAAGACCCTCCCATGAGACTCTCACAGAGAAACCAATTAACACCAATTAATGACCGACAACAACCACTAAACTGAACCTCAATAATCAAGACACACACACTGATATTGATTCAGTGAAACACACACACACATAGTTGTATAATCAGCAGAGCTATTTTTAATAGTTTGAGAAAGGGATGTGGAAAGAGGGGGAGAGACAGACAGAGAGAGACAGAGCGATGGAGAGATGAGGGATAGAGGGATGAGGGAGGAGAGGGGCAGTGTGTCAGTGTGTCAAGAGTCCTGTGATACAATCCGAATAGAAGCTGTAGGGTACTGTGTCCACACACACACTATAGTATAGCCAGTATAGTATATATACCTGTTTATCATTTTACCACTACACCATTACAGCTACACTAATACACTGTTACACTACTACACTGTCACACTATACACACTGTCATACTGTACACACTGTCATACTGTACACACTGTTATACTATGTACACATTGCCCCCTGCAGCTGTCCTGCCCTCACTGTGTTCTTATCCTTGTTTATATGTCTGATTGAATGAGCTCAAGGTTTAATTGGTGCCGTGGAAGCTGGTGCCCTGGCTTTGAAGTGACCGGTGGGAGGCCAACAGCAGGAGCAGGGCTGTGCTTCAGTCAGTGAGCACTGTAATAATCATGTTGCCTTCCTCGTCACCATCATAATCATCATTAGGTATATAATTGTTATTGTTATTATGTTGGTGTGGTGCTGCTGTGATTTAATATGTTACTCAGGGGCTGTGTGTTATTCTCCTTTGTAGCTATGTAGTGTCACTTTGTGTTGAGCGATGCTGTGTTGTGTCACTTTGTATTGAGTGATGCTTTGTTGTGATGCGTTGTGTTGAGTTATGCTGTGTTGAGTCACTTTGTGTTGAGCAATGCTGTGTTGTGATACGTTGTGTTGAGCGATGCTGTGTTGTGATGCGTATTGTTGAGTGATGCTGTGTTGTCACTGTGTTGAGTGATGCTTTGTTGTGATGCGTTGTGTTGAGTTATGCTGTGTTGAGTCACTTTGTGTTGAGCAATGCTGTGTTGTGATGCGTTGTGTTGAGCAATGCTGTGTTGAGTCACTTTGTGTTGAGCTATGCTGTGTTGTCACTGTGTTGAGTGATGCTGTGTTGTGTCACTTGTGTTGAGCGTTGCTGTGTTGTGTCACTTTGTGTTGAGCGTTGCTGTGTTGTGTCACTTTGTGTTGAGCGATGCTGTGTTGTGATGCATTGTGTTGAGCGATGCTCTCTCTCTCCCTCTTTTTCCATAAGTCACGTACACACTATTCAAAACTGTCCTTCCTTCTCTCTTTCTCTTCTCTCCGCCTCTCTCTCCCTCTGACTTTTAGAACTTTTTATTCACTAGTTCTCAACTTTCATAGTTTCTGAGCATTGCAAAACGACAGAAACTGTAAACATCAATACCGACTCTCTCTCTCCCTCTCTTTCCATGCCTCCCCCCCCTCTCAATTTCCATCCCTCTCTCAAACGTTTATCTGTTCCCAAACTTAACAGTGTCTGCATGACTGCGTGTCTGTGTGTCAATGTGTGTGTGTTGATGGAGAGGCATGCAGGGTGATAGTGAGTATGTGTGTGTATGCATCAGTGTGTGAGTATGTGTGTAACTGTGTGTGCACATGTGTGTGGCTGTGTGTGTGTGTCGGTGTGTCAGAGGGTGTGTATCAGAGTGAGTGTGCATCTGTCAGTATGTGTATGTCTGAGTATCAGTGCATGTGTGTATGTGTCAGTGTGCGTGTTTGTGTGTCAGTGTGTATGAGTGTGCTGTGTGTGTGTCAGGGATTGTGTGCATGTGTGTGTCAGGGATTGTGTGCATGTGTGTGTCAGGGATTGTGTGCATGTGTGTTTGCTGTGTGTGTGTGTGTGTGTGTGTGTGTGTGTGTGTCAATGTGTGTGTGTCTCAGGGCATGTGTGTGTCAATGTGTGTGTGTGTGTGTGTCAGGGCATGTGTGTGTCAATGTGTGTGTGTGTCTCAGGGCGTGTGTGTGTAATTGTGTGTATGTGTGTGTGTGTCAATGTGTGTGTGTCTCAGGGCATGTGTGTGTCAATGTGTGTGTGTGTGTGTGTGTGTGTGTGTCAGGGCGTGTGTGTGTCTCAAGGCGTGTGTGTATAATTGTGTGTATGTGTATGTGTGTGTATGTGTGTGTGTGTGTGTGTCTCAGGGCGTGTGTGTGTCAATGTGCGTGCATGTGTGTGTGTGTGTGTGTCTCAGGGCGTGTGTGTGTCAGTGTGTGTGTATGTGTGTGTGTGTGTCTGAGGGCGTGTGTGTGTGAATGTGTGTGTGTGTGTGTGTGTGTGTGCGCGCTGTGGTATGCAGAAACAGGTTGTAATAACGCTCAGGGCAGCTCTATAATTAGGGGCTGACAGGACTGAGAGAGAGAGATGGGGGGCAGGGTGATTATTGGGGGGGCAGGAATGTGGGGAATTACAGGAAGCGATTCCTCAGTCCTCCTCCTGCCCTCCATCACTCCCCCTCTCCCTCTCTCCCTCTATCTCTCGTTCAAAATGTTCATTTGCAAACTCAAGTTCAACTTGTCCCAGCACAGACCAACACAACACAACACAGCACAACACTGCTGCTCACAGGGCTCAACCCTGCCTCAGATACATCACTATTCTCCCTCATCCTGAACCCCGAGCCTCCCTCTCTCAAGTTCAATTCAAGCTTTATTGTCACGACCTCTTTCTGGTGCTGCCAATGCGTGTGTAAAACAGAGGTTATACGATACAACAACAACAATAATGATAATACATTGGTAAATATTTAAATACATAAAAAACGATAGTAGAGTAAATACGCAAATAAGTTTAATAATAACAATAATAAACCAATTATACAAATAAATACATTAAAACCAACTCTCTCTCTCTCTCTCTCCCTCTCCCTCTCCGTCTCTCCGTCTCTCTCTCTCTCTCTCTCTCTCCCGGGCGCACTGAATTAGACCAATATCCACTTTTAATTACTATTCAAAGCAGTTAAATTCTGGCTACATTTAAGAAACAGTGACCCAGACTCCTCCACCACGAGGTCAGCTGGGCCGGAGGCTCACTACACAAACACACACTGACACACATTGACACCAACCAATACAGCCCAGTGGACACCTGACCCGGCCCAAGGACGACACACAGACAGATCCTCACGAGGTAACGGCTCAGAAAGCACAACCTGGTCATTGAGACAGACCCAACTACCCAGAGAGGGCCGACCGGCACAGATAGACCGAACTGCCCAGAGAGGACAGACCATGCTCAGACCCAACTGCCCAGAGAGGACCGGCTGGCACAGACAGACCTGACTGCGCAGAGACGACCAGCCGGCACAGACAACCCTGGCTGCCCTGGAGAGAACTAATGTTCATAGTGTTTAGTTCAGAAAATTACCCACATTCTTAATGCTATTGTTTTATTGTATTATTATAGTAATATTTACATGATTTATCTATTGAATAATTTATATCTCAGTAATTGTAATTTTTGTACAGTTTGTTTAAATGTATTAATCTAGTTTTATTTGTATAAATTGAGCTGTTTATTGTTTGTAATTGTTGGCCACAGATATATGTGTGTATGTGTGTACACATGTGAACTGTTACTGTGACTAATGCTCTGGCAACCCGCACTGCGCTGCTGCCAATATAGCATCTGATCCCAGACCTCCATGTGAATGACAGGACAGAGAACATTATTAATGTATTACAGATACTTGTGCAGTTCAGTTGGCAGCCTCTGCAGTCTTTGACCTTTGACCCCTGTCCAAAGACATGATCAAAACACCCCCCACCTCCCTGCGCAGCCCAATTAACACCGAACACCCCCAGAGCCACTCTCCCTTGTTGCTTAATTGGAGCCTCTTAACGAGGTTAACAAGCTGCCCTGGCTGAACACAGTAGAGTGGGGGGTGAAAGGGTTCATAACAAATGAGTGGCAGTAGAAAGAGAAGAAAAGAAATCATTTCAAAACACAATATAATAAAAGTAAACAAAGAATAGAGGCACACACACACACACACTCACACACACACACTCACACTGATACACTCACTCACACTCACGCACACACACACTCACACACACACACTCTAATACAGTCTATGAGTGCGTTTTATGAACATGCTACAGACAGAATCAGAGACAGTGTGTCCGAGGGACTGTTCATTCCAATTAGCGTCTCACTAATTGCCCCTGTTTTGTTGGCACCTTGCAGGGGGTGCTGGGGGGGTTAGGTGCTGGGGGGGAATGGGGGCATCGCTGGGGCAATGTGATATCAATCAAAGCTCAATTAGAGGCAATTAAAGAATGAATGGCTGAAGGCGTCGGAGCAGAGACTCGCCCGGTGCAGCCCTGAGAACGTCAGCGTCCATCAGAAAACAAACACCAAGCAGTGAGTGAGAGCTGCAGCAACTCACACAAAACGATAACTCCACGCTTAACAACTGTCTACCATTACTATTGGTACTACTGTTATAATTATTGTTACTATTAGTAGTAGTAGTAGTAGTAGTAGTAGTAGTAGTAGTAGTAATAATAATGGTCCTTTATCATGCTTAGCAGTAGTAGCCACAGCAATAGTAATAGCAGTGGTACTCAGAGTGGCTTTAGTGCTGACAGTAATGTAACAACACTAGGGAGGAATGTGTAACATCGGTACTAATAACAACAGCAGTAGTAATAACAGTGGCATCTGACTCCCTTTAAATTCTCCCAAAATAGCTGTTATACAATGGCAGCGACTAATAAACTAAATAAAGAATATGCAACACCACTTAGTAACACGTTAACATACTAATTGCCACAGACACAGAGACAGACAGTCAGACACACACACACACACACACACACACATTCTCTCTCTCTCTCTTGTGACCGGGAGCTGAACACGGCCCTGTGGGCTTGACGTCAGGAGGCAACAACAGTGAATGGTGGTCACCCAGGGTCACCCCCTGCCCCCCGGCTGGCCTGTCTCCTCTGTTTCATGAACTCTTATATCTTCCTTATTGTAGACCACAGCCATACAAAACACCAACATCACAAGACAGTAACGAGTCTCCGGCCTCACTGCACTGCAACACACAGGGGCACAACAGTGATGTGGGGGCTGTACTGTAGTAACAGTGTAGTAGAGCAGTGCTGTAGTAACAGTGCAGTAGAGCAGTGCTGTTACAGTAGGAGCTGTAGTAACAGTGTAGTAGAGCAGTATTGTCTCAGGGCTGTAGTAACAGTGTAGTAGAGCAGTGCTATATCCCTGCCCTACACCCCCACGCTCTCTCTATGGTAACACACACAACCCCCACCAACTCCATTGTTCTCCGTTGCCATGGCGCTCTCCATTGTTCCAGCGGCGTGTTCTGGGACACCTGAGAGGTAATCCTGTAACCATCCGGCAACCAGACACGCCCCCCGGCCCCCGCACTCACACACTGACCCCCCACGTACATACACAGTGCATGCACACACACACACACACGCAGGCACACACACACACACACACACACTGTGAGTACCACACACACACACACACACACATGCGCAGTCAGGACCAGGGTGAATGAGATACACAACCCCACAGGATCCCCATCAACACTGACTCCCTCAGAGAAAAAGACATAAAGAAGGAGAGAGGTGCGGATGGGGATCTAATTAGAACCAGGCCTGTGTGTAACATTGTATCTGTGCTGTCTCTGTCTCTCTCAGCACACAGCACGGCCACAGTGACACCCACAGACACACAGCGTGCCACACAGGGTGGGAGAGGGGGCTCTGCCCCAAACACACTGCCCTCAGGGATGCCCTTCCCAAAGACTCAAGGCCCCGACCCCTGACCCCTGACCTCAGCTCACCCAGCAGGGACAGCAGACTCCCACCCTGCCGCTGGAGGAGCACAGACAGTAGAGGGCAGCACAACACAGCCCTGCTGCCCCACGCCGAGAGAGGAACAGCCCCCCGGGCCCGACACTGCGCACTGTGTACACAACACACACACACAATGTCTGTCAATGTCAAATGCATGATGTGTGTGTTTATTGTTCCAATCGCCTGTTCTTGAGCGCTGCCATTAAAGCTTCTCAAATTGAATTGATTTGAGAGAGGGAGAGAGAGAGAGAGAGAGAGAGAGAGGCTGTGTTCTTTGCTGTGTGAGTTAATGGGCTGTGGGGATAGCTTGGGGAGTTGGAAGCCATTAATAAATGATATTATTAGTCCAGGAAATTATATAATGACATAGTTTGGCTGTATAATGTACTGTAGTGTACTGCGCTGCACTGGGTTTAAATACACTGCACTGTACTGAACTGGACTGCACTAGACTGGACTGCACTACACTGGACTTCACTAGACTGGACTACACTGCACTGGACTACACTGGACTGGACTGGACTGGACTGGACTGGGCTGGACCGCACTGCACTGCACTGGACTGCACTGGACTGGACTGGACTGGGCTGGACCACACTGCACTGCACTGGACTGCACTGGACTGGACTATCTGTCCCTCTCCCCTTCCTTCGCTCTCACTCGCCACTCAAGGACATTCACTTTCCCATTCATTAGCCACTCCAGTGCAGCTTTGCCTGTGTGTGTTGGATCATTATACAGGCTAGTTTGGAGAAGTGTTCTGCATATGATGTTTCCATTTTTATTTCATATACATTTTCTATGCACTTATATTTTCTGTTTGCTTTGAATGTGTGGAGTAAGTTGTGTTTAGAACATTTATTAATTCCTACTTCAAAGTGTCATGACTGCAAGATTTAAAGCAACTTGTGAAAGGTGTGAGGGGTCTGAATACTGTTGCAAGGCACTGCATACTTCAGGAGAATAACACACACGCACACATACACACACACACACACACGCACACGCACACACCAGTGTTTGAGCACTAAGTATATACAGTATATAACTAAATATACAGTAGACAGACAGACTGATAGATACACACATTTAGAAAGAAAGACTGGCTGACACGCTGACTGACTGCCTGACTGTTGCAATGTCTTCCTGACACACTGACTGGCACACTGCCTGCCTGGCACAATGACTGCCTGACTGATAGGCACACTGACTGCCTGGCACAATGACTGTCTGACTGATTGGCACACTGACTGCCTGGCACATTGTGTGAGTTGATGCGAGGTGAGGCAGGTAGGCAGCCAAAGCTATCTTTTCTTTTTCCGTTTGTTTTCTTTTTCTTTTTAATTCTGTGAATCTCATTAATCAGACTCAGCTGTTCCTGTTTTCACTGCACACGGCCTGTCAGCCGCCCCAGAAAATCACGTCTGGATCCAATCAGTTCTCTCCCTCCTTCCCTCTCTCTCCCCCTCTTGTCTTTGTTGGGTTTCCAATCATTCACAAACACCTGCCTTCACTTTGCTGTGATGTCATATGTTTTTCTCTAAACAGATGAATACCATTATTATTATTATTTTAATTATGATTATAATGATTATTAGGGCACCAAACACTCACTCACATACTCACACACTCACACACACACTAACTCTCTGACACACTCACACTCTCTCTCTCACACACACACACACTCTCTCTCTCATACACACACTCACTCTCTCTCTCACACACACACAATTACACACACCTCATTCTCACTTTCACTCTCTCACTCACTCACTCTCTCTTCTCTCTTTCTTTTTACCACATTCCATTTCAACTCCTCATTACAAACCACGCCAGGCTGTCACTCACACAATACTAGCCAGATCTCTCTCTTTCTCTCTCTCTCTCTCTTTCTCTCTCTCTCTCTCCCCTCCCCTGTTCATGCTTCTCCCCCTCCCTCTTTTCCAATATCTTTACTACTACTACTGTCATTACTACTGCTACTGTTAGAACATAAGAACATAAAAAACTTTACAAAACGAGAGGAGGACATTTGCCCCATCGTGCTCGTTTGGTGTCCATTAATAACTAAGTGATCCAAGGATCCTATCCAGTCTGTTTTTAAATGTTCCCAAATTTTCAGCATCTACCACATCGCTGGGGAATTTGTTCCAGATTGTAACAACTCTCTGTGTAAAGAAGCGTCTCCTGTTTTCCGTTTTGAATGCCTTGTAGCCCAATTTCCATTTGTGTCCCCGGGTGCGTATATCCCTGCTGATCTGGAAAAGCTGCTCTGGTTTGATGTGGTCGATGCCCTTCATGATTTTGAAGACTTGGATCAAGTCCCCACGTAGTCTCCTCTGTTCCAGGGTGAAAAGGTTCAGGTCCTCAGTCTCTCAGTAGGACATTCCCTTCAGACCTGGAATACGTCTGGTTGCTCTCCTCTGAACTGCCTCTAGAGCAGCGATATCTTTCTTGAAGTGTGGAGCCCAGAACTGTCCACAGTATCCAGATGAGCTCTAACTAGTGCATTGTACAGTCTGAACATCACTGCCCTTGTTCTCAATTCTACACTTTTGACAATATACCCTAACACTCTGTTTGCTTTTTTTATTGCTTCCCCACATTGTTTGGATGGAGAAAGTGAGAAGTCCACATAGACTCCTAGGTCTTTCTCATGCGATACTTCATCTAGTTCTATTCCTAGTTACTAGTTACTACTATCACTGCTGTTACTACTGTTGTTACTATTACTTCTACTGTTACTGTTACTACTACTTCTACTGTTACTATTACTGCTACTGTTATTGTAACTACTGAGTCTACCAATGAGACCCATTCTTATTCCTGTGCTTTAACTGCCTGCCACCAACAATATCATTGAGAAGAAGAACAATAACAATATGAGTAGTATTCGAAGCGCAGGCAGCCCAGCTCCATTGTGCAGCACTGTGAACTCAGACTCTCTGAGCTGTGACCTCACCGTCCCTGAGCTGTGACCTCATAGTCTCTGAGCTGTGACCTCACTGTCCCTGAGCTGTGACCTCAGAGTCTCTGAGCTGTGACCTCACTGTCCCTGAGCTGTGACCTCAGAGTCTCTGAGCTGTGACCTCACCGTCCCTGAGCTGTGACCTCACCGTCTCTGAGCTGTGACCTCACCATCCCTGAACTGTGACCTCAGCGTCTCTGAGATGTGACCTCACCGCACTGTACAGCATCGCCGCAGCAGTGTGTGTACAGTACTACAGTGTGTGTATAGTACTGCAGCAGTGTGTGTACAGTACTGCATCAGTGTGTGTACAGCAGTGTGTGTACAGTAATACAGTGTGTGTACAGCAGTGTGTGTACAGTACTACAGTGTGTGTACAGTACTGCAGCAGTGTGTGTACAGTACTACAGTGTGTGTATAGTACTGCAGCAGTGTGTGTACAGTACTACAGTGTGTGTACAGTACTACAGTGTGTGTACAGTACTGCAGCAGTGTGTGTACAGTACTACAGTGTGTGTATAGTACTGCAGCAGTGTGTGTACAGTACTGCATCAGTGTGTGTACAGCAGTGTGTGTACAGTACTACAGTGTGTGTACAGCAGTGTGTGTACAGTACTACAGTGTGTGTATAGTACTGCAGCAGTGTGTGTACAGTACTACAGTGTGTGTACAGCAGTGTGTGTACAGTACTACAGTGTGTGTACAGTACTGCAGCAGTGTGTGTACAGTACTACAGTGTGTGTATAGTACTGCAGCAGTGTGTGTACAGTACTACAGTGTGTGTACAGCAGTGTGTGTACAGTACTACAGTGTGTGTACAGTACTGCAGCAGTGTGTGTACAGTACTACAGTGTGTGTATAGTACTGCAGCAGTGTGTGTACAGTACTGCATCAGTGTGTGTACAGCAGTGTGTGTACAGTACTACAGTGTGTGTACAGTACTGCAGTAGTGTGTGTTCAGCAGTGTGTTTTCAGAACTGCAGCAGTGTGTGTACAGAGAGGTGGCATGCGTCCCATACAATGACCACCTCCACACGCTGGAGTGACACGGGGGACAGGCAGTCCTACCCTGACAATCACATGTTGATAAACAAAACAGGTCCCAGACAAGGCCATTACCGGGCTGTGTGGACTGACAACCAGCATGTTCCTCACGCTGCTCTGCGGGCAGTGTCTGTCTGTCAGTCTGTCCATCTGTCCCTCAGCACATCTCCCTGTCTGCACCTTTCTCTCTCAGTGTGTCTCTGTCTGTCTCTGAGCTCTGACACGGACACTCCCGCACATGACACGGCTCAGACTGACTAACCAGCATCTCAGCTTCAGACCTTGAGGAAGGTCTCACATGAGTTCCTCTGATGAAGGAGCACGGTGAGATATTGCACAATACACTGCGGGGCCGTGTTCTCTGTTCATGATGGAAAGAGTGCAGAAAGAATGAAAGAGTGCCTCAGGATTCATCGTTCATGGGAAAGAGAGGAATTCCTTGCGCCTCTGAGGACCCGCTTGCTATATAAAGAGGTAAGATGTTATTTTTAAACATGTGCTTCTGTGACAATCCTCTCAGCACAGAGAGCAGAAAACTGCTTACAAGCCAGCTGGGGGGTCTGCTGGGACAGAGGACATAAACACACACTCACTGACACACACAAACTCACTGACACACACACACACGCATACACACACACACACACACACACATGCACTCACTGACACAGAAACACACAGACACAAACACACACACTCACTCACAGGCTGGGGCTCCACCAGTACGGCCATTAAAGTCATTATTACTATTAATATTATCTTTATTATTGTTATTATTATTATTATTATTATTATTATTATTATTATTATTATTATTATTATTATTATGACTGTCATTACCATCATCATCATCGTTGCTTATTATGAAATACCTGGGTTATTACAGAAGCGCTCCAGCCCCTCTTTACCCCCTCTTTAATTGCCTTAACGAGCTACAGTTACGTGGGGACACAATTACTGCACACAGGACCCTACTGTGTCCCCCAGACCACACCTCCTCCCCCACCTTTCTCTCTCTCTCTCTGTCCCTTCCATGCACCCTTCCTCCCTCTCTCCCTCTCTCTCCAGAGTCTATGCTGATGTCTCTGTATTTTTAAGGGCAAAATTCAAAACAACACATTTTAAATTCAAATGGAAAATTCAAATAACCTGCAGAAGCCGATTCCTCTGGTGTCACTCTGGGGTTTTAACTGTCCCTCTCTGACATGGTGTGGATGAGTGTGTGTGACTGTCATTGTGCGAGTGTGTGTGTGTGTGCGCGTGAATGATTGTGTGTGTGAATGAGTGAGTGTGGATGAGTGTGTGTGTGTGAATGAGTGAGTGTGTGTGAATATCATTGCGTGTGTGTGTGAATGACTGTATGTGTGAATGAGTGTATGAATATCATTGTGTGTGTGTGGATGAGTGTGTGACTGTCATTGTGTGAGTGTGTGTGTGTGTGAGCATGAATGATTGTGTGTGTGGATGAATGAGTGTGTGACTGTCATTGTGTGAGTGTGTTGTGTGAGCATGAATGATTGTGTGTGGATGAGTGAGTGTGTGACTGTCATTGTGTGAGTGTGTGTGTGTGAGCATGAATGATTGTGTGTGTGGATGAGTGAGTGTGTGAAAATCATTGTGTGTGTGTGGATGAGTGTGTGACTGTCATTGTGTGAGTGTGTATGTTTGTGCATCTCTCCCCCCCTCTGTTGTCCTCCCTCTCTCTTCTCTCTGTCCCCATGTATCACTCTGTCAGCCTCTCCCTCTCCCCTTCCCCCGCCTCCTCTCTCTCTCTCTCTGGACTCATCCTGCATTCTCATAAGCCTCATATACAAGAGTGGTGGAGAGAAGAGAGAGATAATATTGTAACGACTGCAGGTTTCTTCTTCGTCGCAGCTAATAATGGAGGGGACATAGGATTCAAACAACATGAACTTTATTGAACACAGTGCAATTTCAAGCCGGAGCGAACCTCTTCCTCTACACTCCCTCTGCACTTCGCTCACTCATCTACTTCGAACTCCCCACAACTCTCCTCACACGGGAACCCGGGCACTCCTATTTATACCCTCTGGCTCCGTGACTGGCTTCTCCAATCACGGTGCTTCCCGTGTTCCCGCGCAGGGCTAACCCTTAACCCCGGAACTAAACCTGGTGTAACGCAAGCACGCGCACCATATGAACACAACCCGCAGCATGCACACTGCAAACCGCCTCACCCCCCAATACACAGCGCCCCCCATCCCCCATTAACAGTCAATTTGTTGGGTCGCTACAATACGATGATGATTCTATAAGTATTTATTTTAATGTTTTATACTTACTATTTTCTATATTGTAAGATCACGTCAGGCGTATTTCATTTTGAATTGAGAGAGAGGAGAGAGAGAGACAGAGAGAGAGCATTCATAGAGCAGTTATTCATGTTCTTATTGCTCCTGTTATATTGCGTTACGATTGTAATTATTTTATTATGATTGCAATTGTTTATCTGTTGAATCATGTATTGTTTGATCTACTCAGTCATTGCTTTTTTCCAGACTAAAAAACTATTGTTTAAATGTAGGTATTCTACTTTTATTTATGTAAATTGGCCATAAATATATGTATGTTTATATGTGCGTGTCTTTACATGTGAAACTGTATTTATCACCACTGCTCTGCCAATAAAGCACTTTGAATTTGAATTTGAGAGAGAGAGAGAGAGCAAAAGTGTGGAAGGCAGCCTCTGAGAAAGAGGGATAGGAGGAAGAAGGAGCTGCAGGAGGAGAGAGAAAAAGTGAGGGAGAGAAAGGAGGAGTGTGACTGCTGACAGAGAAAAAAGTGTTCTCTCTCTCTCGCTCGTCACTCGTCTGTCAGAGATGGACCGAGCTTCCTTCCCTTCACTGTCCGCCTGTGTTTATTCCTTGGAAGGCCCAGAGAGACAGAGAGAGAAAGGGAGGAAGAGAGAGAGGGATAAACAGAGAGAGAAAGGGAGGAGGCAGGGAGAGGTCGTTCATTTCCGTGTGGAAATCTGCACAGGAACACTGTTTGATGTGTGAACAATAAACCTTTATTTGACAAAAGCATGCACTGACACACCCACGGGTTACACACACACAGGTTACACACACTGACACACCCATGGGCTAAACACGCTACACACACTGCACACACGCACATGCTACACACACCCAAAGGCTACACTGACACACCCACAGGCCACACATGCTACACACACTGCACACAAGCACACGCTACAGAAACTGCACAAAAGCACATGCTATACACGTTTCACACACGCACAGGCCACACACTGTACACACATACATGCTACACACACTACACACACGCACAGGCTACACACGCTACACACACTGCACACACACAGGTTACACACACTGACACACCCACAGGCTACACACAGTACACACACGCACATGCTACACACACTGCAGCCATGCACAGGCTACACACCCTGACACACATGCACAGGCTTCACACACTGACACCCCATAGGCTACACATGCTACACTAACACATACCGACACACTGTGTTCACTGAGTAGAGACACACTGAACACTAAGCAAACCACTGTGTATGCCAGAAACACTGACGGACTGCACCTGGAAAAACACACAAACACAGACTGAGACACACACAGACACAGGTAACACACAGCAAATAAACATTGCGACGTATAGACACAGTAACACCAGCCTGAAACATTAATGACAAACCCAAGGCTACCTTGTGTAGGGTGTCTATTACACTCCCCCCTGTCCCTCCCTCCCTTTCTCCCTCCCTCCCTCCCTCCCTGTCTCTCTCCCTCCACACCTCTCCTCTCGGTCAGCAAACGGGACAGGCTGACTCCTCCCTCCATCACAGAGGACAGGAGAGAGGGGAGGGGAGAGAGAAAGAGTGAGGGAGAGAGAGAGAGCGCGAGGGGAGGTGGCTATATTTAGAAGCTATCAGCAGAGGGAGCAGGCTTCTGAATAGTTCTCGATCGTAGAGAGAGGGGGAGAGAGAGAGAAAGAGAGAGAGAGAGACGCACTGCACTAAGCCATACCAACACTATGGGAACAGAGGTGCACACTAACAGGACAGACAGACGCGCAGACACACTGAGACACTGACGCACTGGGAGACAGTAACACAGACAGAGAGACAGAGACAGCATAACACACAGGGGGAGAGAGACCTGATGGACACACTGTAACAGAGACGCACACACAAACACAGGGTGTATCGGACAGACACCTAGACACGGCGATACACACACAGACACACGGACCATGAGACACGGTAACACCGACGCCCTGTAAGAGAGACAGACACACTGACAGACGCAGGGTCACGCAGCCCGGCAGACAGACAGAGAGAGGGACACTGAGACGGGAGCTCTGCGCAATGGGACTGTACAAATTCCCACCCAACGGGTAGACAACGGGAAGAGGATCCGCAGCCACCCTGAGCCCGGAGTCCAGCCATGAGCAGCGACCCGCACTCAGCCACAAGAACCGTCGGCCCTTTCTGATCTCACTCCAGTCTCCGTGGGGAGCAGGGAGAGCCTGGATTACACAACCCACCGTGGAAATGACATAAACAACTTCAGCACGACGACGACAGCCACCTCCACTATTACTATGACCACAAGTGTAACACAACTACGGGACTACCGCAACAAACTGCAACTACACAACTACTAATGGAAGGAAGGCTTTCTCTCCGCTGACTAAACCAGAGCTTGCAGTCATTCATGTAACCAGTTTAATAATAAGAACTATTATTATTATTATTATTATTATTATTATTATTTTTATTATAAGTCCCTCTTGAACACTGGCAGAAGAGAGGACAGGAAAGGAGAGGAGAGGACAGGAGAGGAGAGGAAAAGACGGAGCGAGGGATTGTGTGTGCATCTGTCCAAAGGAGGACGGAGGGAGAGAGGGACAGAGGAGAGATTACAACCCTAATCCTTAATCACACGGCCACCTCCACAGCATGATCTGAGACAAGGTGAGAGAGAGAGAGAGAGAGAGCGAGAGAGAGAGAGAGAGAGAGAGAGAGGGAGCGGTGGAGGGGGGGTTTCCCTGAGTTGTGTTGTGTTGTGTTAAGTTGTGTTAAGTTTACAACAGATTCCAGCCGGCCAGTAAATCCCCTTGTTGAACTTGAATTATGATTACGAGAGAGAGAGGTGGGGGAGGGATAGGAGGGGGAATAGAGGGAACAAGAAGGAGTAGGGGATAGAGAGAGAGAGAGAGAGAGAGAGAGAAGAAAGTGGGGAATAGACAGAAAGAGGGATATGGAGGAGGAAGGGGATGGAGGGAACAAGGGGGAAGGGAGGACACAGAAAGAGGGGTACATGAGAGAAGAATTTAGAGATAAGAAGAGTGGAGCAGAGGGAGGAAGAGAGAGGGAAGAAATGGAGAGACAGAATGAGGAGAGAGGAATAAAGAGAGAGGGGGGAAGGAGTGAAGGACAGAGAAAGATAAAGAGACACAGACAGAGGTGAGACCTGCAGAGAGAGAGGAATAGAGACAGATGGAGCTAAGAGAGAGAGGCAGAAACACAGGGAGTGAGGGAGAGAGAGAGAGAGAGAGAGAGAGAGAGAGAGAGAGAGAGAGAGAGAGAGACAGTGATGAAAAAGAGCAGCAATGGACAGAGGGAGAGAAAGATAAAGACAGAGAAACATGGAACAGAGAAAGAAATAAAGGAAGAATAATTAAAGAAAACAGGGAGAGAGGGGGCAGGGGGAAATGAGAGAGACATAAACTTAAAAACAGAAAAAAGAGAGAAATGGGTGAACCTTTGAATACAATGTGTCTGTGTGTGTGTGTGTGCAGTGTGAGTGTGTTACAGTGACAGTGTGTGTGCCACTGTGCAGTGTATGTGTGTTTGTGTGTGTGTGTGTGCAGAGTGTAATATGCATTTCTATATCTCTCTGCCCCCCCCGAACACACACACACACACACACACATCGAACAGAGCGCCATTGTTCTGCATCACTGCGCCCCCATCGCCACCCAAACAACAACAATGAAAGCAGCAGTAGCAACAACAACAGCAACACAACACAGCCCCACATTTATGGACTGACTGACTGGCAGACGGCTTAATTGCAGTAAAAACTCAATTAGCGTATTACCCTAACGAACCACAGTAATTACTACACTCTGTGGAAGTGCACTGTGATGCAATGACAGGAGCTGGGAGAACTGGAAATGTTCCCTTGTTGTTTTTATTTAAATCTACTCTGTTTGTGTTTGTTTTAAGTTCAGCTGTGCAGTGACAGTGTAGTGTGGTTTCAGCACAATCTCCTCACACAGGTGGCAGGTGTGAGCGGCGCACATTGTGCTGTGTTTTCCCGCGTTATGGTGCGTTGATAACGGACAAACTTGTGTGAAATGTACACATCACTTCTCTGCCCCTCTATCTATCCTTTCTCTCTCCATGTGAGTGAGTGTGTGCATGTCTGACCCTCACAATGTCGTGGCCTTGTTGTGTTAGTGTGCGTCTTTAAGTTTACATTCAGTTCATGTATGTTCCTCATATGTTGTGTGGGTGATGTGTTCGTTTATTGTGCAGTGTTGTGCTGCGCTGTGCTGCACTACACATTGTGAAACTGTGCTATACTCTACACACTAGACTGTACTTGTACTCAACATCAGTCTGAAGTTGGTTAATACACCTAATACGCCAGTACACTGTGGAATAGTGTAGTATAGTGTAGTATAGTAGAGTATAGCGATAGCAAACCCTCCTCCCTCCTCACACTTACTAGTTAAGTGAAGCAGTAACACTACAATTTGTTGAAGTAACTGTGACACTAATTGTAATGCACTGGGAAGGGGCTGCTTTCTGACGCACCGTTACATCAGCCTCTGTACACAGAACAGCTGCAGGTGACCTTTGACCCCTGTGCGTAATGGCTTCCATTTGCAGGGAAATGCAGCACAGCCAGCCTGCCCTCAGCACTGCACCCTGCGAAGCACTGGAGTGGAGCGCAGTGTTGTTGTGCGCTTAAGCAGAGAGTGTGGCTTTTGTTTTGTGCTTTATGTAAGGATGTTCTGTGTTGTGTTGTGTTTAGCGTTGAGCCCTGACAACAATCCCCCTCTCCCTCCCTCTCTCTCTCTGTGTTGTATTGAATGACCAGGTTTGGCACAGTGTTCAAAGTCTACAATAATAGACTGTCTCTCTGGCTTCTGTCACTCATGTAACAGCTCCATAGTGTGTACACACACACACAGCACACAGACCCACAACCTGCACAGAGGCATCACACGAAACCAGACACACACACACATACACCCCGCACAGACCCACAACCTGCACAGAGGCCTCAGGTGAAACCGGACACACATATACACACACACCGGTGACTGACTGACAAACTGACACACTGACTGACACACTGACACACTGACTGACTGACATACTGACTGACACACTGACTGCCTGTCTGCCTGCTACACTGTCTCCCCTCAGTCTTGTTCACAGGCCTGTCAGTCAGTGTACAACTGTCTCTGTCTCGCTCCAGGGAACACTAATTGGGCCCTAATTGCGCTGCTGTGTGGCACTGAGCTGTAATGACCCCCATTGTACTCTATTGTGCTGTACCCTGTAGTGCTGTGTCGTCCCCAATTGTGCTGCGCTGTGGCTCGGGGTTGTGTAAGTCCGGTGTGTAGGGGAGTGTGGCTGCTCTGTTACAGCTCTACAGAGGCTCTCTGTTCTGACTCCATCCCTCCATCCCTGCACCCCTCCACTGCTAAACCTCCCTGTTCCCACCCCTCCGTCTCATCTACCACTGCATCCTCCCTCCCGCCCCTCTGCTCCGGGTCATCCCACAGGTGTTCTATGAATAGTACAGTTCGTTGCTGAGGGAGGGGGGGGATGGATGGGTTGTCACAACATTCACGGTAACACACTGGACATGTAAACACAGCTGGACACTCCCCCCTCTCGCCTCTCCAGCTGTTTCACAAACACATCTGGAATTCTTCGTTCAACAGTTACACACCCCGACTGCTGTCTGTAACTGACAGAAAAAGGTCCCCCACCTCTCTTTCCCAATTCAATTCAATTCAAGGGTGCTTTATTGGCATGAAAAACAGGTCTGCATTGTTTCCAAAGCAGTTAATATTACATACATACATTGAAAAATAATAAATAAGTCAGGGTTTTTCATAAAATATCTTATGGTTAAAAAAAAAAAAAAAAAATAGTACAACATAGTTTATAAATAAAATCTTCATATACATGTACATGTACTTTATTTATAGCTAACAAGTTTACAGCCTATGCTCGTGTATGTTTTCACAGTGAGCCCCTCAGGCTGTGGCAGCGGCTACATATTGGGCAGCCAGGGGGGCTGTGTGTCCCTCCCCCGGGAGGAAAGCTATTTTTTTTCCATCTATCAATTCTGTAAAAGATGTAATAATATTTATGAATTTATTAAAGAATATTTTGCTAATTTAGCTATGTTTACTGCAGTGGAGGAGGAAGTGCATCTCTGTCTCGACCTCTCCTGTCTCACAGTGTGTGTTTATAGAATTCAGCATGCAGGGTCTGGATTGGATGTTTGTCCCACCTGGTGTAGTCCTGTTGACTGAGTGGACCCAATATCTTACTACCGCACAGCGCAATGGGCTGGATCACACTGTCAATTAGTTAGCCATATTTTGACTGGGATATTAATTAATCTTCTTCTGATTGCATAGAAAGCTCTTCTTGCTTTGTCTTTGAGTGCCTTCACTGCCAGGTTAAAGCCCCTGACAGTCAGTCAGGCCCAGGTAAGTGTAGTGTGAGGTGTGTTCTAGGGTAATGTTGCCTAGCATGAAGTGATATTTGTTTCCCTGAGGTCTGGCCTTTTTTGTGGAAGATCATGATCTTTTTCTTCTTCATGTTGACTTGTGTTGTTAAGGGTGAGGCCACCCTCTCTCTTTCTCTTTCTCTCTTTCTCTTTCTCTCTCTCTCTCTCTCTCTCTCTCTTTCTCTCTCAGGGGCTGTTTTATGGCCTACAGAATTCTAGTGTTTTAATTTAGGCGCACGGTATACAAGGAAAGGTGTATAGGTAGCAGTGCTGGTAATTTATGATGTGAAAACAGCATCACCTGGTGGTCAGGTGGGGTAAGGATACCTGTGAGTGTCGCTACGGCCCTAGCTCTTGTAGTGCATTACAACATTTTTACACAAACAACAAGTGTGCTGTTCAGTATTGTAGAGAGAGTAAATTGTGGAGAATGTGACAGACAGACATGTTGAAGCAGACTGGAGTGTGCCTTGTGAGTCATGATTTGGACATGTGGATCTTTGTAAGCCACACACACACCAGGCTCCTACCAGCAGCTGATGGTGGCTGCTCAGGAACACAGTCAGAGGTCAAAGGTCACGTCCGTGCACGCTGTTCTTTGGGGATGGAATCACACGCATGTGCTGACAGACTGTGAGACTGAGTGGGGAGTGTCTGAATCGGAGAAAGTGTCAGAGAGCGAAAGAGAGAGAGGGGGGATGAGGGTTTGAGAGAAGAGAGTGAGAATGTGAGAGAGAGAGAGGGTGGGGTCAGATATTGACAGCTGACACAGTGGGAAACTCAGTGCACAACACAGCACAACACTATATGACAACAGAGCATCACAGAAGAGCAATGCACGCAAGACAACAAAGCAATACAGTACAGCAACACAAACACTTTAAAACACAGTAGAATACGATATTGCACAGCACAGCAGAACCAGCTCAAACCAGTAGAGCAACACAATACAACGCAACATGAAAATACAACGCAGCGCCAGTGGCGATGCTAGACCCTTTCAATTGGGGGGGCCTGGCTAGGGCCAGTTGTAATATTAGGGGGGCCATCAATTTGTCCACGTTTCTGGAGTGCGGGGGTGTATTGTCCGCTATTTTAAAGGGGGGGCTGGGGGGTGCTGATGGTGTTTTGTCCGCGATGTTAGTGGTGGGGGAGGTGCTGGCGGGGTCTTTTCTCCTCTCCTTGGTGCTGGGGGGGGGGGTTTGCTGCTAGTTATGGGGGCCACGGGGGGGCAAGCTTGCTGTCACGGGGGCACTGGCCACCCCTGGCCCCCCTCAGAAACACCACTGTGCAGCACAAGACAGTCAATTAAAACCCAATACATCGCAGTACAGATCAATCTCAACATTGAGTAGAGAAAGCCGGAGACAGCAAGAGAGAGAGGGAGAGAAGGAGATAAACTGCCACAAAGCAACACACAACACAGCCCATGCCCCCTCCTGCGCCCCCCCGGCCCCCTCTGGCCCACCAGGCGGTCTCTCCTGAATCTCTGTGGAAAAATGCTGCAGGAATTCTCTTTCACATGTCACGTGTTTCACGTGTAATTATTGCTGCCGATCCCAGAGGCTTCATGATCAAAGCTGTGGAAAAGAAAACAAAACTGTCCAAGAAAATGGACAGGCTGTAACAGAGTGAGCCAGGGCAGGGCAGGAGTGAGCGCAGGACGGCTGGAGTTGACATGTACCTTCCCGTGGTCTGTGTCTGTGATGTGACTGTCCTGTGGCTGAGATATCGACTGTATTGCTTCTGCTATAATAGTCTCCAGTAAGAGCTGTAAGCATTACAACAGTGCAGTAAAACAAATCACTGCGGAGTTAAATGGAAGCACTACAATGAATGCGTTACAATAAGTGCATATCCCAGTTCACAGTGCGGATATAAGACGGTACGTGGAGGGAGGGGGGGCAGAGGTCGCAGTAAACAACAGGAGGTCTAACAAGCATCGTGAGTAAAAGGGAGTCAGGGACTCTGCTGTTCTGACCTCATTGGGAAGGTCGTCCCACCACTCAGGGGGCGGGGTGTGGAGGAGGGGGAGTGGAGAGTCTTCTGGTGCCGGAGGACCAGAGAGGGACTGGGGGGAGGGCTGTGTGCTAGGGCAGGTGTGGAGCGTTGTGTGTGTGTGTCTGAGCCTCTTCTCTCACCATCCACACATGTGCTCCCACCTCTCATCTCTGTCATCCCTCACTCCCTCTCTTCCTCTCCCTCCTTCCATCTCCCTCTCCATCAGTGTTTATTTGGGCAGGGATGGTCTCACGCTCAGAGCCCCGGGTTTGGTCAATTTTGTGGTCAGACTTATTTATTTAATCATGTTTTTGATTATTATCAATATTATGATTCGTCGTTTTTAAACATTCTCTTGTTTGGAATGCTGTCTCTCTGATAAGCCAGGTCGGGGGTCGGGGGTGGAGCGGTCAGCGTGCTGTGAGAGAGTGTGTTATGTAATCCTGTCACAGTGACCCAGGGGAGGTGAGGGGTGCGCTGGGGGGGGGGGGGTGTGACAGGAACGGTTGGTTGGTCTCCACGGTGAATTTACAGCTGGATGCTGGAGAGACACAGCACACTGAGGCACACTTAACAGCCCTGAGGGATGGCCAGTGCTTTACAGCCCTGAGGGATGGCCAGTGCTTTAGCACGTATCGACTGCTACTGGCTGCAGTGCCTAGAATCTGTAGTTTATCTCACTTTACTGCCGCTCCACACTCTTTACTGTGATTCGCCCCCCAAGTCCAGAGAGGGAGAGGGGGAGAGGGGATAACGAAGGAAGAGAGGAATGCCCCTGCAACAAAATTAGAGCCTCACTCTCTCTATTTTCCAGTATCTCCCTGTCCCTCTCTCTGGGTCTGATGGCCTGGGAACACAGAGCAGTGCAACGCAGCTGAGTGTGTCTCTAATTCCCAGAGCAGTGTGGGAACCTGGGGGGGTGAGGGAAAGGAACCTGAGAGAGAGAGAGAGAGAGAGAGGAGGGGATTTCAGGGAGCGAAGGAGCGAGGCTGGGAGGTTAGAGGGGTGTGTGAAAACAGAAACTGACCCGCTGCAGCAGCTGAACACCTGATCAATCACTGACACAACACCTGACCAATCACTGACACAACACCAACACCAAGACAGTCACACTGAGCTGAACACCTGATCAATCACTGACACAGCACCTGATCAATCACTGACACAACACCTAATCAATCACTGACACAACACCAACACCAAGACAGTCACACTGAGCTGAACACCTGATCAGTCACTTACACAGCACCTGATCAATCACTTACACAACACCTGATCAATCACTGACACAACACCTAATCAATCACTGACACAGCACCTGACCAATCACTGACACAACACCAACACCAAGACAGTCACACTGAGCTGAACACCTGATCAATACTGACCAAACACCCGACACCGAGACACAGTAACACTGAGCCGAACACCTGACCAATCACTGACACAACACCAACACCAAGACAATCACACTGAGCTGAACACCTGATCAATCACTAATAACACCAACACCAGGACAGAGTCACGATGAGTCTGAATGAACTGATCACCCAACCAATACTTTGAAGACACTTGACACCAACACACAGTTAGTAACACACTAACCAGTCAACTAATCAATACCTGCCAGTGGCTGATGAGCTGCTGATCCTGACAGATCAACTGCATTACAGACACTCAGAATCACCTCTCCATCCCTTTCTCCTTCCATTCCTCTCTCCATCTCTCACAGCAATGGCCAACCACACCCGCTCCTGGCTGCAGGCTCCTCCTCTCGTCCTGGTCCCGGTGTCCACAGCAGTGACAGTGATGTCGTCGGAGCCCCTGTCCGGTGTGGGGGGGTGGAACGGCAGCGTGGATGGGGGCGGGCCATCCCCGTCACCCCCCCTGCAGCGCGACGTGGCGCTGGCCCGGGCGGAGGTGGGCGTGCTGGCCACGGTGCTGCTGGCCGCAGTGCTGGGGAATGGGCTGGTGCTGTGGGTGCTGCTGCGGCGCCGGCGCAGGCACCGGGCGCCCATGCACTGCTACATGATCAACCTTTGCCTCGCAGACCTGGCCGTGGCCTTCTTCCAGGTGAGAGGGACACGCCCGTCCATGCCAGCGTCTGACTGTGTGTGCCTGTCCGTGTGTGACAGGTCATGGCCTTACATCTCTCCTTCTCTCTCAACCCATCGCTCTCTCTCTCCCTCCCGCTCTCAATTTAATTCAATTCAAACTAAATTCAAAAGGTTGCTTTACAGTCATGACTAACCCATCTCTCTCCCTCTCTTACTACCCATCCTTCTCCCTCCCTCTCTCCCTCCCTCCCTCCTTCCAGGTGCTCCCTCAGTTGTTGTGGGACGTGACGGAGCGGTTCCTGGGCCCGGACGTTCTGTGCCGGGCGGTGAAGTACCTGCAGGTGCTGGGCATGTTCGGCTCCTCCTACACTCTGGTGGCTATGACCTTTGACCGGCACCAGGCCATCTGTCACCCCATGGTGGCCTTCCGCAGCGGCGGGGGTGCGGCACACTGGAGCCCCCCACTCACCGTGGCCTGGGGGCTGTCCCTGCTGCTCAGCGTGCCACAGGTGTGTGTGTGTGCATGTGTTAATGGGTATGAGTGCGTTAATGTGTGTGTGCGTGTGTTAATGGGTATGAGTGCGTTAATGTGTGCGTCTGTGTGCGTGTGTCTGATTGAAAGCGTGTCAGGATGTTTTGTATAAGTGTGTGTGTGCGTGTGCGTGTCTGCATGTGTGTGTCTCGGCCTGCGTCACACTCTCCTCCTCTCCCCAGGTGTTCATTTTCTCCAAGTCTGAGGTGGCCCCCGGGGTGTTCGAGTGCTGGGGCCGCTTCGCTGAGCCCTGGGGCCTCAAGGCCTACGTGACCTGGATGGCGCTGGCCGTGTTCGTGATGCCGACGCTGGTCATCAGCGCCTGCCAGGTGCGCATCTTCCGCGAGATCCACAACAACATCTACCTCAAGTCCGAGAGGGTGTCAGCCGAGCTGCAGAAGAACCAGGTCACGCTGCACTTCGAGAACTGGCCCGGGGGGTCAGGAGACGGAGGAGGAGAGGGAGCGGCTCCACCCGCCCCCCCGCACCCCCCAGGCGTGTCCAAGGCCATGTCCAAGACCGTGAGAATGACGCTGGTGATCGTGCTGGTGTACGCACTGTGCTGGTCGCCCTTCTTCATTGTCCAGCTGTGGGCTGCCTGGGACCCCAACCCCCCAGACCAAGGTGCCACAGTGACACACTGACACACACACACTGACACACTGACACACACTCTGACACACTGACACACTGACACACACTGACACACAGACACTCACAGACACACACTCACAGACATCATCATGTTGTCCTTTGTAACTGAAGTTGACTTCCACTACTGCTATGTGGGACACACTGTCTGCTACACACAGAGACACAGAGAGCCGAGCCGTGTGGGCCGGTGTGCCTCCTCAGACGTGTCGCCAGTTGTTTCTCGATTCGTCGCTCCTCAGACAGCCGGACCCCTTCATGGCACTGTTGTCTTCAGGCAGAGCGATTTGCAGCAGTAGCCTCAAGGGAGTGACTGTTGATATAACAGACACATAAACACTCACACACACCTGTGACACGCACACACACCACACACCCCTGACACGCACACATCACACACCGATGACACTCATACACACTACACACCCTTGCTGGACTGTAGCCACAGAGAGACAAGGCAGTGACACTGTGCCCTGTGTTGGGGTGTGTTGTGCTGTGCTGGGACAGCTGAGCGAAGGGAGACAGAAGGTGTTGAGTTCAGCCCTGGGCTGGTCCCTCAGACAGCAGGTCCCTCAGCGCAGCGCTGTTGACACCGCAGTCTTCCTGCAGGCAGAGACGCGCTGATCCCTGCACAGTCACCACCCCCCCACTCTCTCTCGCGCGCTGGCTCTTTCTCACTCTGTTTACTTCATTAATCCACTCATCTCTGCTCCTGCTCTCTCCGTTGGCCGGTAGCTGTTGTTCTCTCTCCCTGACGGGTTCTCTTAGTGTAAATACTGACAGTGCACTGGAGCCGAGGTGAAGCAGGAGAGGGCTGTGGGAACAGAGCAGAAACAGCAGTTCAGTAATCATCCCCTCTGCCCCTCTGTCCCACTCACCTTCTCCCTCTCTCCTCTCTTCCTCTGTTACCCTCCCCAGGTGTGGCTTTCACTATCCTGATGCTGCTGGCCAGTCTGAACAGCTGCACGAACCCCTGGATCTACACGGCCTTCTCCAGCAGCGT
Organism: Amia ocellicauda; assembly: GCF_036373705.1. Lineage (NCBI taxonomy): Eukaryota > Metazoa > Chordata > Actinopteri > Amiiformes > Amiidae > Amia > Amia ocellicauda. Next base: position 49,197,211 of record NC_089856.1, read on the forward strand.
GTCTCGGGACCTGGCTGGCCTGCTATGCTGCCGAGGAGGCCGCCGGCGCTGGGCCCCGCCCCACCGCAACTCCCTCCCCGAGGACTCCAACACCACGGCCACCTCGTCCACCAAGGACAGCCTGTACTGACCCCCGAAGACAGACAGAGAGAGAGACAGCGCACCCCCCCACCGCTGATACCCAGGACAGCCGACACTGGGGACAGACAGACAGAGACAGAAACGGCACTGACCCCATGGCGGGACAGAGGGAGAGAGGGAGAGGGATGGAGGACAGAGGGCTGGACCGAGGACAGAGGTCCGGACCAAGGACCTGCGCACTGAGACCCCCGGCTGTGCTACCAAGGACTGCCCATACTCAGGGAGAGAGCCAGATAGAGGGACCACAGAGGGAGATACTGTGTGTTGTGACAGAGAGAGAGAGAGAGAGAGACTCTGATTTTTTCCCCATCATATTTGTCCACGAACATACACACTCACACTGACACGCACTCTCTTAAAAACACACACACACACACACACACACACACATTTATATACTGATGCTACAGACTATGCCATATGTAACCCGTGGAATAATACAAATACTTAGCACAAAACTGAGCTTCCTCTAGATGCCCTAAATATTGGAAAGATGTGTGGAATGACAGAGAGAAATGGACAACACAGCATGGAGACGGCAGTCTGAGAGAGCCAGCAAGACACAGAAACAGGGACGTATACTCTGGAGACTCAAGCAAACCCCCCTACGCAGGCTGAAGAAATGTGCTGAGAGGAGGACAGAGGGACACCCTGCCCTGAGACACTATCTAACACTGACTGGTAACTGAGGTCTGTGAGACTTGCTAATAGAGACATAGAGACACTGACAAACAGATACACAGAGACACCACACACTATGAGACACACACTGGACTGACAGACTGAGACCATAAGACACCAGCACCCCCCAGAGAGACTCTAAGAGACACAGTGTACTGAAAGACTGACACACTGAGAGACACAGAGACACTGACAGACTTAATCCGGAACAGCTTGGACACCATTTTCATTGAGGACTGGGAATGCAAAGTCACAGAGAGGGGACTTAGTGTGCAATCTCCCACAGAGGGATCTCGGAAAAACAACAACATCCACCTCCGTCCAGGCAACTCACAGGAGCTCACATTGTGCTTTTATTGTTTGTCTTAAATATAAAACCTCACACGGTGTCCACATAGGAAGAATCGCCCTGGATAAGGGTGTCTGCTAATAAATAAATACGAATAATGTCAAAAACTGTTACATGATGCAAGTGTATATCGGGTATGAACAGCTGACACACACACAGAGGACATATGGACCTCCAGTAAGTGTATACACACACAGCTGTACACTGGTGCCACACGCAGCAACGCAAACACACACAAGTGCCTGTCCGCCCCTGCCCCATCATCACACTCACAAAAGCCTGCCACCCTGGCACACTGGCCCACAGTCTCTATGTGTTCATTTACATTGTTTTTCGCAGTCAAATGCTGAGCTGTGTCCAGAGCTGGGGGTCCAGGGTGGTTCTGGAGTTGGAACTGAACTGTCATGTTTACAGGATGGGACTGGGGATTGGCTGGAGTGCTGGTGGAGCTGCAACCAGGCAAAACAAACTTACCCCCAGCTCTGACTATAAACCAGTGGGTCTCGGCCCTGATCCTGGGAGACACAGTCCAGTCCAGCAGGGTCTCAGGCCTGGTCCTGCAGAGACACAGTCCAGTCCAGTACAGACCAGGAATGAAAACACACTGGCTTACAAAAACACAACAATATTTTTCTAGCTTCTCAGGTTATTGATCAATATGCAACATTGTACAACATGCAATAATAACATGTATAATAATATAAGCAATAAAGAGAGATTTATAATGATCATCATGATAACAGTAGCAATCATAATGCAATATGTTACATCTATGCAAAGCGTGAGGTGGCTGTGTATTGTGTATGTGGTTGTGTAGACCGTGGGCCTACACAGACCGGTGAGTGAGTGGAGGCAGGTCTCTGTCACCAGTGTATTATATTAAAGCCTCGGTAAACACCAGCATTTTGAGTCTGTTATCGGTTGTGTGTCCTGACTGTTCTGTGCTTGTTGTCTTATGTGTGGTGTGTCTTTCTTGTCTATTTTGCATGTTGTGATTTACTTTAAACTATGCTCTACAACATTCCCCCTACAGAGACCCACACTAAATAACACAAAACAGCACTGTACATATCACTGTATCACATTATTTGCAAATACATAACACTATGTGACTCTATATCAAACTGTACAACACTGAAAAACACAATACAACTAACTATAGTGCTCTATAAAACACTGTATTACAGTGACCCACAGCACACAATACATTGATCTGCACTGTGTAACACTGAACAGCACTGTGAAACATTGCGTAACCCCAGAAGAAACTGAGCGAAGCTGTATTACACTGCTTATCTATAGAGCACATTGTGCTGCTCTACAACACTATTAACTGTAGAGCACATTGTGCTGCTCTACAACACTATTAACTGTAGATCACATTGTACTGCTCTACAACACTGGAACTGATGGGATTAATTAGCAGATCTATTTATTTACATCTTGTAATCTTCATGCAAACTGTTAAACTTGGCTGTGAGATTTCCCTTCAACCCACAGGGAGGGTTGTTTCTATTATATATATATATATATATATATATATATATATATATATATATATATATATATAAATAGACATATGTACACGCTTTTTTTCTTTCCCAAAAATGTGCTTTCGATTTCGGTGATGTAATTGCAGCTGACTTTTATGTGAGCTGACATCACCGCAGGCCTGTTTTATGATATGAACATCTTGTTCAGTTTAAGAGCACAGTGACTGGCAAACATGTATGTGAGTGTATGTGTGTGTGAGTGTGTGCAAGAGAAGACATCAATTTTACACAGACTTCGATCCCCTCCCTCTCTCTCTCTCTCTCTCTCTCTCTCTCTCTCTCTCTCTCTCTCTCTCTCTCTCTCTCTCTCTCTCTCTCTCTCTCTCTCTCTCTCTCTCTCTCTCTTTTTTCAATTCAATTCAAGGGTGCTTTATTGGCATGACAAACAGTTTAGTAGTGTTGCCAAAGCAGTTGATATTATATACATACATTGAAAAATAATAAAAGGTAAGAAAAAAAAAAATGAAACAGTAACATTATAATTTATAAATAAAATCTTAATAGTTTGTCAATTAGTTTGAGCCAGATTTTGACTGGAATATTAATTTTATAGAATCTTCTTCTGATTGCATAGAATGCTCTTCTTGCTTTTTCTTTGAGCGTCTTCACTGCCAGGTTAAAGCCCCCTGACGCACTAATAGTCAGGCCCAGGTAGGTGTAGTGTGAGGTGTGTTCTAGGGTAGTGTTATCTAGCGTGAAGTGGTATTTGTTTCCCTGAGGTCTGGCCTTTTTTTGGAAAATCATGTTTACTGCCAGGGCCCAGGACTGACAGTACTGCTCTAGTAGTGCCAGGTTTTGCTGAAGCCCTTGCTCTGTGGGCGACAGCAAGACTAGGTAATCTGTAGAGAGCAGGGATTTGACTTCTGTGTCATTTAAGGTGAGGCCAGGGGCATCAGACTGCTCCAACACCGTTGCCAACTCATTAATGTAGATGTTGAACAGTGTTGGGCTCAAACTGCAGCCCTGCCTCACTCCCTGCCCTTGAGTGAAGAACTCTGTTCTTTTGTTGCCAATTTTTACTGCACATTTGTTTTCGGTGTACATTGATTTTATAATATCATAGACTTTACCCCCTACACCGCTTTGAAGAATTCTGTAATAAAGTCCCTCGTGCCAAATGGAGTCGAATGCCTTTTTGAAATCAATTAAACAGGCAAAGATTTTGCCTTTACTTTTTTGGTGGACGTGTTTGTCTATGAGGGTGTGTAGGGTGTAAATATGATCTGTAGTGCAGTGATTTGGGATTTGGGTGATTTGGGACTCTCTCTCTCTCTCTCTCTGGTAGCTCATCAGCCCCAGAATTATTCCTGAATGATTCTAGAGAGTCAGTGTGTGTCTGTATATCAGTTAAGCAGTGTGTCAGTTGGTCAGTCAGTGTGTCAGGCTGTCAGTCTGTCAGTCCGTCAGTCAGTGTGTCAGTGTGTCAGTCAGTCGGTGTCACAGTTTTTATTGGCACTAATAACAATGTGTTATCTGTTGGAGAGAGACACAGGAAATAGGCACTGACTCTACAACAACATAATGCAAGAGAAAACTTTATTTACAAACCAAAATAAATAACACAACTCTCTCTTTAGCCCAAAATGAAAACAATAACTTGCAAAGTATCAATAGAGGCTGTAGTAATATTCAGACTCTCCACCAGTCCAAATACTACTGCTGCTGTCGGTCTATTCGGTGCCAAATTACCACCATACACCACAGTCCTACTGGGCTTCCATTGCATTCACTTCAACAGCTCTCTACACAGGGCTGCATCCCTAATTACATATATCCTTCTGAGCCAGCTTGAAAACACGCCCCTCAGTGAAGTCCCACCCAGATTTCCAAATAAGGAGAATTCTTAATTTTTTCCATATACAAGTCATATAGTATCAATGACTGCCACGGACGTGTAGGGGGTCCTGCTTCAAGAGAACATTTAAGGGTGTCGGTTTGAGGAAAATTAAATGAGGGAGATACAAAAATACAAAATAAATAAATAAGCAAATACATAAAACTATACATTAAGATTATATATACAACAGGTTTATTTCAGTATTTATGGTTGTACAGTCTGTTAGGTCTTGCTTTGTTTTTGTCAGTGGAAATTACTGGTGCACCTCTAGAGGCGCAGAAATACGAATACATAGATTACGATAATAAAAACAGTAACATTTAAACCTATATTGTGCTTACTGTTCCGTGATGGGACTGGACCGATTCCTTCACCCACCCACCGCCCAGCTCGTCTACAGGTCCGAGCACCAGAGTCCCGCACGTTCTACCCACCGTGCCGGGGTGTCTGTCAGTCTTCCGCCAAAATGCATGGCGTACACATACCATAGAAACGAAGGTAGTATTGGAAATCAAAGGAAAACAGGCAAACGGGTTTAACCTGCTATACTTGCAAAAGACAAAGCATAAATAAGGATCATATAGTTTAGTGACTGATTGTATAGAGCCAGTCTAGAGTCTCTCCATCTACCTCATCCCTTCCATTCTGCCCCTCTCTCTTCCCACTCTCTCCCCTCTGACCCTCTCTCTCCTCTCTCTCTCCTCTCTCTCCCCTCTGCCCCTCTCTACTCTCCCTCAGAGCTGCACACATACAAGATGAATTAATTAGTAAGAAGATAAACAGTGAGGGATCAGTGGAGAGCCATTAGCCCCAGAGCAGTGCTGAGACAAACACTGAGAGTCGGCTTTCACTGGAGGAGCAAAACTGCACCATAATTATACACACACACATGCGCTCTGCCGCACACACGCACTCAGTCCTGGGTGAGAGACAGTGACAGTGACAGTGCTGTGACAGTGGGAGTGGAAGTGAGAGTGAGAAAATTAAAATGAGAGTGAGAGAGTGACAGTCAGTGATCTCGCTCTCTCTCTCTCTCTCTGATTTCAATAAATATTTGGGGAACACAAATATATCCCCAGCTGTTGTATCCCAGAGCCTCCTGGGAGCTCAGAACAGCCGAGCCCCTCACACAACACACCCCCACTCCCTCAGCGCCGGGTCCCCATCAGCTCTAATCAGCCAGCCTGTCCTCATTCCTCAGCAGAGACTGTGCAAGACACACGAGAGCACTGAGCACACAGAGCAGCACTGACACACACTGACACACACACAGACACACACACACACACACACATGCACACAATATTCACACGATTCACAATATGAATAATACAATTGTATATTTCCTGTTCCATTCCCTCCACTCTCTCATTCACCCATTCTAGCCCAGTCAGCAAGGGAGGCCACGTACGTGCTGTGCCTTCCTCTCCCTCTCCCTTCACTGCCAGCTCAGCAATGACATCACAGAACTCTCTCTCAGCTGACTGCTATGACATCACAGAGCACGTACATTCTGTCTTATTGTGCACGTACATCTTATTGTGATTTATAATTCTATTATTATTTATTTTCCATATATGTATGTATGTATGTCTGTCTGTCCAATTGCTTTGACAATACAAATACAAATTGTCATGTCAATAAAGCACCTTGAATTGAATTGAACTGAATTGAGAGACAGACAGACAGAAAGACACAAAGAGACACTCGACAAAAACAACACACATCCCCCACACGTCTCCTGTCAAATGCCCAGCTAAAGAAAGGGGTCATTCAAATGTCAAATGTCAATTGAATGGGATATATTGTAAAGAATTCTACGTCACCCTGGATAAGTGTGTCTGCTAATAAATCAAGTCGTCATCACCATCATCATCATAAATAAACCACTCCGAACATTAACACATTACTCCTACCCATAACAGGGGGAAGGTTCCCTCAGAGGGCTGGCTACAGAGGACCTTCCTAGGATGGCCTGTGGAAACCCTACTCCCTTACCAAGATGGCCACTCCCACATCCTTGTTTCTGTGCAAAGCAGGTTTCCAAAGATCTTAAACCTTAAACAGCAGGGTCTCAGCCCTGGTCCTGCAGAGACACAGTCCTTGATCTTTTGTATGTTATTGAATTAAGGCTTTCATGCAAATTATCAAATTAAATTGAACACATTTTCAAAAATAACATTGTTTTTCGATTAATCCTTAAATAATCTTGTTTTATTGTTGTTGTTCTTTTTTATAACTAGACTATCCACGATCTTCCCTAACCCGGGGAGGAACAGCGCTGTAATACTGAAGAATCTTTTCATTTCACCCGGTTAGATGTTTTCCAGAGAAAGGACGGCCTGGGAATACACAACACACAACACACAAACACACACTCTATCTCACACAATCTCACTCATGCAAAAACTCTTTCTATCTCACACAAACACACATTCTCTCTCACACACAACACCACACTTTCTTACAAACACAATCTCTCTCTCACACACACAATCACACATCTCTCTGCGCGTTCACTAAGCCCGCAGAAGTCTGCACAAACGGGGTGATCGCCATCTTGTGGAAGTTTTGGAGAATCGCACCTGTTGTGAAATGGAGTTTCTGGCAGCTCTGAAAAGACCCGTCTGTGACAGTTCTATGATGCGAGGAATAATACTGTACCGTACCTCAGTATACTGTGCTGAACCTCACTGCACTGCACTGTACTGTACCACAGTACTGCACTGCTCGGTACCACACTGTGCTGAACAGAAGTTTGTCATAATCGTGGTATTATCAGTCACATCATCTCACTGGATTAATAATAATAAGACCAGGACACGCCTGCTTCTCAAAGTCTCACAATCATGTCTGTTTATTGAGCCGCATTGCTTCAGGATTGTCAAAGTTCAGAGTTACACAGGTTTGTGTGTGTGTGTGTGTGTGTGTGTGTGTGTGTGTGTGTGTGTGTGTGTGAGAGTGAGTGTTAGGGTAGGAGTGTGCGTGTTTGTAGGAGTGTGTCAGTGAGTTTGTGTTATAGTGGTAGTGTGTGTGTGTTAGTGTTAGGGTGGGAGTGTGAGTGTGTGTGTGTGCGTGTTTGTCATAGTGGGAGTGTGTGTGTGTGTGTGTGTGTGTGTGTGTGAGAGAGAGAGTGTTAGGGTGGGAGTGTGAGTGTCTGTCAGAGTGTGAGTGTGTGTGTGTGTGTGTGTGTGTGTGTTTGTCAGAGTGGGAGTGTGTGTGTGTGTGTTAGTGTTAGGGTGTGAGTGTGTGTGTGTTAGAGTAATAGTGTGTGTGAGTGTGTGTGTGTTTGTCAGAGTGGGAGTGTGTGTGTGTGTGTGTGTGTTAGAGTGATAGTGTGTGTGTTAGAGTGATTGTGTGTGTGTGTGTGTGAGTGTGTTTGTCAGAGTGGGAGTGTGTGTGTGTGTGAGTGTCAGGGTGGGAGTGTGTGTGTGTGTGTGTGTGTGTTTGTCAGAGTGGGAGTGTGTGTGTGTGTTAGAGTGATAGTGTGTGTGTTAGAGTGATTGTGTGTGTGTGTGTGTGAGTGTGTTTGTCAGAGTGGGAGTGTGTGTGTGTGTGTTAGTGTTAGGGTGGGAGTGTGAGTGTGTGTGTGTTAGAGTAATAGTGTGTGTGAGTGTGTGTGTGTTTGTCAGAGTGGGAGTGTGTGAGTGTGTGTGTGTGTGTGTGTGTGTGTGTGTTAGTGTTAAGGTGGGAGTGGGAGTGTGTGTGTGTGTGTGTGTGTGTTTGTCATAGTGGGAGTGTGTGTGTGTGTGAGTGTCAGGGTGGGAGTGTGTGTGTGTGTGTGTTTGTCAGAGTTGGAGTGTGTGTGTGTGTGTGTGTGTGTGTGTGTGAGTGTGTGTGTCTGTGTGTGTGTGTGTGTGTGAGTGTGTGTGTGTGTGTGTTAGAGTGATATAGTGTGTGTGTGTTGGAGTGTGTGTGTGTTTGTCAGAGTGGGAGTGTATGTATCGAGGGGGATTAGAGTCTGAGAGCGTCAGAGAGGCCGGAGGTGAAGGAAGAGGCGACTGGAAAGAATGAAACCAGTAGAAATAAAATTAAAGGGAAACTTCAGCCCAGCCCTGTTACACCCCCCCACACACATCCCCTCTCCACCTCTCCTCTTCCCCTCTCCTCTCTCTCCCTCCTCCTCCTCTCTCTCTCTCTGTCTCTCTGTCTCTCTCACGGTGCAGTGTCAGTCCTTGGCCAGACGCAGGTAGACGTTGCTGCAGCAGCGCCCCACACTGGCGCACAGTGGGGCCACCAACACCTCCAGCAGGCTGGACCAGAGCGAGCGCAGCGGGGGCATACTGACTGTACACAACTGCACACACGGCATCACACACCTGCACAGACAGGAGGTGGTTAATATACACTGTTCACAGACACACTGACACACTGACACACTGACTGTCTGACTGACTGACTGACTGACTGACTGATACACTGACTGACTAACACACTGCCTCACTGACTGACACACTCACTGACTGGCTGACACACTGACTGACTGACTGACACACTGACTGACTGACTGACTGACTGATACACTGACTGACTGACACACTGACTGTCTGAGACACTGACTGACTGACTGACACACTGACTGTCTGAGACACTGACTGACACACTGACTGACTGACTGATACACTGACTGACTGACACACTGCCTCACTGACTGACACACTGACTGACTGGCTGACACACTGACTGACTGACTGACTGACACACTGACTGACTGACACACTGACTGTCTGAGACACTGACTGACACACTGACTGATACACTGACTGACTGACACACTGATTGTGTGACTGGCTGACTGACTGACACATTGCCTGACTGACACACTGTGTGACTCCTCCACTCTCTCTTTCTGTACCAGATGTGGACGCAGCTGAGGCAGGCGAACAGGAATCCAGCCAGCAGGGACAGTGGCACGGCGCACAGCAGGGACACGCCACGGTAACACCACAGCCGCGTCGCTTCGAACAGCATGTCGCTCCACGTCCACACGCGGTCAAAACTGTGGAAGGACGCCGGCTCCCCCAGAACATCGCTGAACTCCACCTGAGACAGTGAGAGGATAGGGAGTGAGGGAGAGAGGAATCTCACACAAAGAGGCTGTTACTGAGTGAGGGATGGACACACACAGACACAAACACATAGAGACACACAGTGACAGACACACAGAGAGACACACAGACACACTGAGACACAGAGATAAACAGACACACTGCAGTACACCACATAACAGTACAGTACACCTCTCTCAATTCAATTCAATTCAAGGTGCTTTATTGACATGACAAATACATTTGTATTGTCAAAGTGATTGGACAGACATACATACATACATACATACATGGAAAATAAATAATAGCGTTATAAGTCACAATAATATTCTGTACATTAAAGTACAGAAAGACAAAATGGAATAAAATATAAATGCTCTTTTATACCTAGAAATAAAGAAAATAGGTTAACTATTTCCAAATTCCTTTTTTGAAATGCAATTACACTACAAACGAATATTTCCAATTTATTTACAGCCGGTGCTCGTGTGTCACTGTGCTCCTCAGGCTGTGGCAGGTGCTGACATATTGGGCAGTCAGGGGGGCTGTGTGTCCCCCCCCCAGGAGGACTGACCTTATTTCTCAGTTTTACCAAAGGTTGGGTAGGCATTCATTATTTTGTTAAGGAATGTGTCCCTTCATTTGGGCATATGTCTTGCAGTGCAGAAGGGAGTGCATTTCTCTCTCTCTCTCTCTCTCTCTCAATTCAAATTCAAATTCAAATTCAAAAAGAGCTTTATTGGCATGACAAGGTTATACCCATTTCGCCAAAGCAAGTACAGGGGGTTCCACTGCAAAACATTGAACAGTACAGTGGGCAGTAATACTGTATACAAACAATACACACAACACTTCTCTCTTTCTTTCTTTCTCTCTCTTGCTCTCTTTCTCTCTGTACCTTGAGGTGCTGGTTGACGCCCCGGGGGTCTCGGGGGTCGGGTTTGGGGAGCGGCTCAGCAGGCAGTGAGCCGGGGGCACTGGAGCGTGTCACAATGCCCTCGTCCCCGTCGATCCTGCACTCCTCCAGTGTGTCATCTGACAACATGGCGCACTGGGGTGCTGAGAGAGAGAGAGGACATTATAATACACTAAAGTATAGTACGCTTTACCAGAAACACTACAGTACTCAACACTACACCACACCGCAGTACAATACACTGTCACTACACCACACCGCAGTACAATACACTGTCACTACTCCAAACTGCTGTACAATACATTGTCACTACACCACACTAGTGTCATGCACTCACACTCGCACTCGCTGTCTCACACAGTAACATCACTCACTTCACTACAGCAGCACGTTGGTCCTCAGTCCCAGTGAAAGTCCTCTGTCTCGAACCCAGGTCTGCCTGCTGTCCTCTGCTGTCTCACACGCCCCTCTGTCAGTCTGTTTGTCTGTCTGTAGCACAGTCCCAAGCTCACAGCCTGAGAGGAGACAGGAACACAGTACCATACAGTACACTGCAATATACTGGAGCACAGTAGTGTAGTGCAGTGCAGTGTAGTGTACTGTAGTGTAGTACAGTGTAGCATAGTACAGTATAGTGTAGTGTTGTACAGTGTAGTGCAATATAGTGAGCACTAATGCACTACAACCAAACAACACAAACATACAGAACTCAAGTTTGTCTCCAGTTTCTATTTCTGTGCGAACTCAGCTTGCTGCCTCAGTGACATTTATATCAACAGCCTCCAGTGCACAGCGGAGAGAGAGGGAGAGAGTCTGTTTGCTGGCCTATATTTAGAGCCTCTCTCTGTCCAGACTTCAGCATACAGCCCCACAGCCCCCACACCCACCAGCCCACTCACTCACTCGGCTCCTGTGAAGGGTCACTGCTGAGTCCCGCTGCGGGTGAAGAGGCCAGAGACGCCGATGGCAGCCCTTGGTCGCAGTCCCAGCGGTGGCAGGGTGTGGAGAGGGTCCTGTCTGCGGGATCTCTGTCCGGGGGTCCAGGGAAGGAGCACTGTGGCTCGCTGGCTCCCCCTGTCTGTGAGGAGGGGACCTGGCCGGACTGCACGCGGCACACGCAGGATGGGGGGGCAGTGAGCCAGGGCCAGAGGGGCTATTTTGGGGAGAGGAATGGGCAGGGTGGGGCAGCAGGGGAGAAGGTATTGTGTTACTTGTTAAAGTTCCCTCTTCACTCTCTCTCTCTCTCTTACTCTGCATGTGTATGTGAGTGTGTGTGTGTGTGTGTAGCAGTCACTCCCACATTCTCCCCGGCAAACCCTTCTCCCCTCTCTCCGCCCTCCCTCCGTCCTGAACCTGCAGGGCTGTAATCCCCACACCCACACGTGTCCATTCACAGAAACAGGGATAAGGGTCTTTGTCTCCCTCTGTTGGACATGGTGAGGAACTGCACCCTCTGTAATGAGGAACAGCAGCTGAAATCCTGAATCGCCGTGGATTGTGACATGCCGATCTGGCAGACCTTTCTGTCATCCACAGACACAGGCTGGAGAGCAGGAGTGTGTGAGGGTATCGATATCATTAAACACATGTTCAATCAATAGCCTACTGTCAGCACCGCATTTCCTCTTGTGCCTTAACCCAAACCCGTTCGCTGCGCATCTGACTCATATATCGGGCTGAACTGTGGCTGCCCAGGCACTCTGTCCTGCCGCTCTCATGGACCAGTCGGTGCTCCGCTGCCCTTCTGTGGTGGTGTAGTGTTACTGCACCCAGAGTGTGATGGACACTTGAGTGTCTCTGCAGGACCTGGGCTACACAGAGTGGATTCCCTGCAGTGGAGCGGAGAGATATAAATACCGGCAAGGGTCAGGCGTCCAGAGTACTGACAGGAGAAAGAGAAGGGGTCAGAGAGAGAGAGAGAGAGAGAGAGAGAGGGGAATGTACGGGTGCTTGTGTGCAGGGCAAATAAATCTTTAATTAGAACGGGATTCTTCCTGGAGATCGTCAGCTACTCCAGTTACCCCCAGCAGCCCTGGGCTCCTTATTTACTGGGACAGAATTGGAACCTGGGGCTCTGAGTCCTGCAGCCTCCCAGGACTGGGCAGGCATGACTGACACAGACCGGAAGACGGACCGGAAGACGGAACGGAACACAGACTGGCACTTGGACAGGCACATGGACAGGCACACAGACGGACAGACAGCCACTGCCCTGCACACTGCAGACACACAAAGAAACACAGCAGAGACACACAGCTGACATACAGCAGAGCAAACAGCATTCGTACATATTCTCTCTCTCCCTCACACACACAACACATAGCACAATACTACAATAACACAGTACCTCTCCTCCGAATATGTGGGCTCGCTGTCTGCTGGGCGCGCAGTCACAGGTTAATGAGTGACAGCTCCACGCTGTGGACTCTAACACTCGGAGAGGGAGTGCCTGGAGGAGCCGTGAGCCTGTCTACACACCCACACACTGTCTTCCCTTCATCCACAGGAATGAAGGAGAGAAAACAAAGCAAAAGGGGGAGCATTCAGACCAGCTTTACAGAAAACATAGACCCCACCCTGCTTGTCTTTCTGTACATCAGGCTGTCAGTTGGTCGGTGTGTCTCAGTCCCCAGGTCCTTCAAAGGAGACAGAGACAAACACCCCCTGGTCTCATCCCTTCTCTCCGTCCATTAATCCAGCACAGACTAATAATATCAATGATAATTATAATTATTATTTTGCAGTGAATGCTTTGCATTGTCTCTGCACTGTAACTGTTATTAATTGTGCTGTTTTTCTGGGGAGTTTCTCAGCCCAGAGTTCAGACTCAAGGACATAAATAGAGTGAAGCTCTGTTGCCCTTCTGTGGATACTGCGAGGAACTGAACCTCAAGAGAAATGGGGGTTGACTGCTGTGCACTGACACTATAAAGCACTGACCATGCCATGATTGAAACAGGACCAGGGCCGAGATCCTGCTGGACTGGACTGTGTCTCTCAGGACCAGGGCTACAGAGACTCAGAAGGGGCAGAGTGGAGTCACACAGGAGAGAGGATTCCCTGCAGTGGAGCATAAATATATCTATATATATATACAGTGGGGGAAAAAAGTATTTGATCCCCTGCTGATTTTGTACGTTTGCCCACTGACAAAGAAATGATCAGTCTATAATTTTAATGGTAGGTGTATTTTAACAGTGAGAGACAGAATAACAACAAACAAATCCAGAAAAACGCATTTCAAAAAAGTTATAAATTGATTTGCATGTTAATGAGGGAAATAAGTTTTTGATCCCCTATCAATCAGCAAGATTTCTGGCTCCCAGGTGTCTTTTATACAGGTAACGAGCTGAGACTCTCTTAAAGGGAGAGCTCCTAATCTCAGCTCGTTACCTGTATAAAAGACACCTGTCCACAGAAGCAATCAATCAATCAGATTCCAAACTCTCCACCATGGCCAAGACCAAAGAGCTGTCCAAGGATGTCAGGGACAAGATTGTAGACCTACACAAGGCTGGAATGGGCTACAAGACCATCGCCAAGCAGCTTGGTGAGAAGGTGACAGCAGTTGGTGCGATTATAATATTATATATTATTATATTGTTGCTGTTAATCAGAACAGTATTCTTTCAAAAAATCATTAGCTATTTATATGACAAATGTCTGACACCCAGTCACTACTGCTCAGAGACACAGGCTGACAGTGCCGTACAGTACAGTGACAGTGTGGTACAATATAATACATAGACAGTGTGGTAGAGTACAGTCACAGTCCAGTGACAGTGTGGTACAGTACAGTGACAATGTGTTACAGTACAGTGCAGTGACAGTGTGGTACAGTATAATACATAGACAGTGTGGTAGAGTACAGTCACAGTGCAGTGACAGTGTGGTACAGTACAGTGACAGTGTGGTGCAGTACAGTGACAATGTGTTACAGTACAGTGACAGTGTGGTACAGTACAGTACAGTGACAGTGTGGTGCAGTACAGTGACAATGTGGTACAGTACAGTGACAGTGTGGTGCAGTACAGTATCAGTGTGGTACAGTACAGTGCAGTGACAGTGTGGTACAGTACAGTACAGTATCAGTGTGGTACAGTACAGTACAGTGCAGTGACAGTGTGGTACAGTACATTGACAGTGTGGTACAGTACAGTACAGTGCAGTGACAATGTGTTACAGTGCAGTGACAGTGTGGTACAGTGCAGTGTCAGTGTGGTACAGTGCAGTGACAGTGTGGTACAGTACAGTACAGTGACAGTGTGGTACAGTACAGTGCAGTGACAGTGTGGTGCAGTACAGTGACAATGTGTTACAGTACAGTGTCAGTGTGGTACAGTAAAGTACACTGTCAGTGTGGTACAGTACAGTACAGTGTCAGTGTGGTACAGTGCAGTGACAGTGTGGTACAGTACAATACAATAAAGTGACAGTGTGGTGCAGTGCAGTATCAGTGTGGTACAGTACAGTACAGTGCAGTGACAGTGTGGTACAGTACAGTATCAGTGTGGTACAGTACAGTGCAGTGTCAGTGACAGTGTGGTACAGTACATTGACAGTATCAGTGTGGTACAGTACAGTGCAGTGTAGTGACAGTGTGGTACAGTACAGTACAGTACAGTGCAGTGTCAGTGACAGTGACAGTGTGGTGCAGTACAGTACAGTGACAGTGTGGTGCAGTACAGTGACAATGTGGTACAGTACAGTGACAGTGTGGTACAGTACAGTGCAGTGACAGTGTGGTACAGTACAGTACAGTATCAGTGTGGTACAGTACAGTACAGTGCAGTGACAGTGTGGTACAGTACATTGACAGTGTGGTACAGTACAGTACAGTGCAGTGACAATGTGTTACAGTGCAGTGACAGTGTGGTACAGTACAGTGACAGTGTGGTACAGTACAGTGCAGTGACAGTGTGGTGCAGTACAGTGACAATGTGTTACAGTACAGTGTCAGTGTGGTACAGTAAAGTACACTGTCAGTGTGGTACAGTACAGTACAGTGTCAGTGTGGTACAGTACAGTGTCAGTGTGGTACAGTGCAGTGACAGTGTGGTACAGTACAGTACAATAAAGTGACAGTGTGGTGCAGTGCAGTATCAGTGTGGTACAGTACAGTGCAGTGTCAGTGACAGTGTGGTACAGTACATTGACAGTATCAGTGTGGTACAGTACAGTGCAGTGTAGTGACAGTGTGGTACAGTACAGTACAGTACAGTGCAGTGTCAGTGACAGTGACAGTGTGGTGCAGTACAGTATCATTGTGGTGCGGTACAGTACAGTACAGTGCAGTATCAGTGTGGTACAGTACAGTACAGTGCAGTGACAGTGTGGTACAGTACAGTGCAGTGTCAGTGTGGTACAGTACATTGACAGTATCAGTGTGGTACAGTACAGTACAGTGCAGTGACAGTGTGGTACAGTACAGTACAGTGCAGTGTCAGTGACAGTGTGGTACAGTACATTGACAGTATCAGTGTGGTACAGTACAGTGCAGTGTCAGTGACAGTGTGGTACAGTACAGTGCAGTGTCAGTGTGGTACAGTACAGTACAGTGCAGTGTCAGTGACAGTGTGGTACAGTACATTGACAGTATCAGTGTGGTACAGTACAGTGCAGTGCAGTGACAGTGTGGTACAATACATTGACAGTATCAGTGTGGTACAGTACAGTGCAGTGACAGTGTGGTACAGTACAGTGCAGGACCGCTCTATCTGATCCATCTCCTTTTAGCTCCCTCCTTTCCCCCCCTTCCTTAGTGTCATCTTTCTATTTTGGGTCAGTAACGTGTTACTAAAATTAACCCCCCCCCTCTCCCTCTCTCCCTGTCCTTCTCCCTCTCTCTCTCTCTCTCTCTCTCTCTCTCTCTCTCTCTCTCTCTCCGTCAGGTGTCTGTGGCTGAGGGAGAGTGTCAGAGAAGTGTGTGTTTGGGGAGTTAATACACAGACACACCCTTGACCGCTGCCATGGACACTAGTGAGACACTAAGAGAGCTGTGGGGGACAGGGGCTCCCCACACTGTCCACTACTGATCTCTGACCCTGCACAGAGAGAAAGGGAACCCATAGAGAGAGAGAGAGAGAGAGAGAGAGAGAGGGAGGGAGGGAGTGAGAGAGAGAGAGGGAGAAGGACAGGGAGAGAGGGAGAGGGGTAGGAGGGGGCAGGGAGACTCTGGTAACGCATTCACCTGCTCTGTCTGTCCACCTATCACCCGACACCACCCGGGGGGGGGAGGGGGGAGAGAGAGAGAGACGTAGAGTAAACAGGCCCAGAGAGCGGACCTCCAGCCCTGCACCCTGCAGCACAGAGTCCGTGTGAGAGGGAGTGTGTCCTCACGTCAGAACACACAGTGACAGACGGACAGAGAGAAAGAGAGAGAGGGAGGGAAAGAGAGCGAGAGACAGGCAGCACATTGACCAGGTGAGACGGGCACCGGGGTGGAGGAGGAGTGGACTGAGGTGGGGGGGTTACTGAGGGGGAGGGATGGGGGGCTGCTTCCTGTGCTGTGCTGTATTGTGCCATACTGTGCTATACTGTGCAGTGCAGTGTGTGCCGTGCTGTGCCATGCTGTACTGTGCCATACTGTCCTTTCTGCACTGTATAGCATTTTACTGCTTCCTGTCCCTACAGCTCAGCTGTGTTTCTGAATGGGAGTTGTCTTGGACACAGCAATCAGACACTTAAAAAGATATGAACCACTAATTACTACTACTACTAAAACTACTACTACTGCTACTGCTGCTACTACTAATGTTGCTAACGCTACTACTACTATTACTACTAATACTAGTACTACTACTAATAATAATAATACTGCTTCTGTTTATAATAGTATTGCTGCTCCTATAAAAGCTCTTTCAGCCGTTAATCGTGCGTCTGCTGACAGTGTGACTGCACTCCCTCACTCCATAAATCACTGAGAGAGAGAGAGAGAGAGAGAGAGAGAGAGAGAGAGAGAGAGAGAGACTGCACTACTACTTACACTAACACTGCACTGGGTCAGAGAGATATGTTCCCTGCCTTCCTCGTGTTAAGGCATGGCCACAGTGTGTACAGATGAGAGGTGTGTTGTTGTTGTGTGTGTGTGTGTGTGTGTGTGTGTGTCATTGCTTTGGCGATATTTAAAATATCAGTCATGCCAATAAAGCACCATGAGAGAGAGAGAGAGAGAGAGAGAGAGAGCGAGCATGCAGAGTTCTGTAAAATATATTGAAAGTACAGAGAAATACACCAAACAATGCATGCAGGGCTGAATTAGGCCTTTCTCCACTGATTATTAGCATTCAAAAAAGAGCACTGAAATATTGTATTCAACTGAAAAATAGTGACTCTAACTCACTCCACTTCAAAGCCTTGCAATAGCATGCGCTCAGCCCAGTGAAGAGTCCCATCAGCCAGCTGGTCCTGAGACTCACTGAGCAGAGCCGCACTGCGCTCAGTCAGCTGCAGCACAGCACTGCACAAACAATGCCAATCCGACTGAACCAAATTATACAACACCTCAAACACTCCTATCTGCTATCGGACCCTCAATCGAAACTACAGCCTGGCAGAATACCTGGTAACTGTCAGAAACCCAAAGCAGAGGCAGATCCTGACCAAATACCGTCTCAGTGACCACAGCCTGGCCATAGAGACGGGCCAACACAGACAGACCTGGCTGGCCAGGGAGAACAGGATCTGTGGTCACTGTGAGACAGGAGAGGTCGAGACAGAGATGCACTTTCTCCTGACCTGTGAAAAATACTCCCAAACACGGGACAATTTTATAAATAAAATCACTCTCTCCATCCCACAATTCCCCAAAATGACAAACACAGAAAAACTGTCTGTCGTGTTGGGAGAGGGACACACAGCCCCACTGGCTGCCCAATATGTGTCCACCTGTCACAGCTGGAGGGACAGGATACAGTATATAGACACCATGCCTGCTTGAGGGAGGGGGGGGAGGGAACCTGTTCTGTTTGCATTTGTGTTGTAAGAGGGTGGAGGGTGGGGAGTGATATATAAATATATGCATTTCCTGTATTGTTTAAATATTGTTAAATTTTTTGTTTTTGTTTTTTTGTTCTGATAATGCTTTGGCAAAACTAATGTACAACTGTCATGCCAATAAAGCAATCTGAATTTGAATTTGAATTTGAGAGAGAGAGAGAGAGAGTCTGACTTGTGATTGCTGTTTTATTGCAGGCCTGGGAGAGCTATTCCCACCTCCCCCCATCCGTGTGAGCGTGTGTAGTGCGTGTGCAGGGTGTGTATGTGTGTAGAATGTGTGTCCTGTGTGTAGTGTGTGTGTGCTGCTGTGCAGTTGTGTAGCGCACTGCACATCTACACAGTTCCTGTACAGTGTGTGCAGTTACTGCAGAGTGTGTGTAGGAGTGTGTGGTTTGTGTGTGCAGTCCGTGTATAGTGTGTGTGTGGGGGACCCCAGCCATGGCCGAGCCCCAGGCAGGGGCCCCACAGGAGCCACAGCCCCCAGCCTCCGCCACCCCCCCGCCACAGGACCCCGAGCCCACACAGCCGGAGAAGCCCGACGCACAGAGCCCTCCCAGTGAGAAGGAAGTGGTCAACAGAGACCCCAAACAGCTCAACACTGACGTGGTCACGGTGAGGCACTGCATATACTCACTAAACACTGGTACTGTATACATTGTCACTGAACACACTAGCCCTCAACACACTCACTGCACACTGTTACTGAACACACTGGTCCTTGACACACTGGCACTGACCTCTGTCCACGCACTGTCCCTGTCCCCCCCCTTGCAGGTGGATTTCTCAGAGGTGTTCTTCGAGCCCGCAGGCCCCAGCACCCTGGAGCTGGTGTGGACCCTGTCCCAGCGTGTGTTCAGCGGCTCACAGCCCTTCTGCTACATGGTGTTGTCCACGCTGTGCGCGCTGCCCCTGGCGCTGCTCTGGGGGGCCATGTTCGCCTGCGCTGCCTTCTGCCAGGTGTGGGCAGGCGGGCCGTGCGGGCGGGGCTGGGGGGTGGGCGTGTACTGGGTGCGCTCGGTGGTGACGCTATGCCTGCGCCCAGTCTTCGACCCCCTGTTCAGTGCCATGGCGACAGCCTGCACCGGCCTAAGCATCACCATGGGCAAGAACAGATAGAGTCTGACGAACTGACCCCGGTACTGACACGTCAACACACTGACACAGATACACTGACGCACTGACACGTCAACACACTGACACAGACACACTGACGCACTGACCCCGGTACTGACACGTCAACACACTGACACAGACACACTGACGAACTGACCCTGGTACTGACACGTCAACACACTGACCCTGGTACTGACACGTCAACACACTGACACAGACACACTGACGAACTGACCCCGGTACTGACACGTCAACACACTGACGCACTGACACTGACACGTCAACACACTGACGCACTGACACGTCAATACATTGACATAGACACACTAACCACCTGACCGTGGTACTGACACGTCACTACACTGAGACAGACACACTAACACACTAACGCACTGACACCGATGCTGACACATCAACACACTGACACAGACACACTGATGTACTGACACCGCTACTGACACGTCAACACACTGACACAGACACACTGACACAGACACACTGACACAGACACATCTAGATCCATACACTGACACATTGACACAACTGGAACCACGTCCTAACACAGTCACTGACAGACTGGTTGCTCTGTTGCTGTGCTGTAACAGCACTGTCCTACTGTATTGCACTTACTGCAGCCCCTACTGTAACAGCCCTATTCTACTGCACTGTTACTACAGCCCCCTATTGTACCAGCACTATTCTACTGCACTGTTACTACAGCCCCCTACTGTACCAGTACTATTCTACTACACTGTTACTACAGCCCCCTACTGTAACAGCACTATTCTACTGCACTGCACTGTCTACTGTATTGTGCTTCTCTGTGAAGTGTGTTCTGACAGAGGGAAGTCAAGGAGGGAAAGTTTAATAAAATGTGATTGATTGATATATTGATTGACTGACTGAATTACTTAGTGTGTGAGTGATACAAACAAAGCGCACACACACACACACACACAGACAGAGTCACACTCATCATACACTCAGATATTAAACACACAAGTGAAATAAAGCAATAATACCAAACAAAGCATTAAAATCTATCATTTCTTTATTATTTTTAGCACTATTATCACTATTGTTACTATTACAACTATTGTCATTATTCATGTTTTTTTTGTTTTTATCACAATGATTGATCGAAGGCCCCTGATGTTACAGTGCCACTGCAGACAGTGTGGGTAGGGTGTGGGGGTGGGCTAAGTGGGAGTGACTGGACTGGAAACCATGACTGACACTGCGCTGCACACACTGCCGAGAGACAGAGACCAGTGGAGCGCCGATCAGTGTGGTGCAGACCAAGACAGACCGTTACAGACCGGAAAGGGACAGAACGGTGCCTTATAGATCAGTGAAGTACAGCGCAGGACAGTTTAGCAGAGGACCGGTACAGTGCAGTATATTACAGTGCAGCGCAGTCCAGGCCCGTTCACTGCAGTATATTCTAGGATGGTACAACTCTCTCTCCCTCCTGCTTTTTCTCTCCCTTTCCTTCTCCCTCTCTCCTTCTCTCCTTCTCTACCTCCTCCCTCTGTGAGTGTGTGTGTGTGTCTGTCTGCCCAGCTCCGGCCCCCCCCACCCCCCACCCCGTTTAAGTCTATATTGAATGTTTCAGGATTGTCTGGAAATCTCCCCCTCGTATCTCTCCCTCACTCCCTCACTCCTCCTCTTTCTCTCTCTCCACCTCTCCCTCTACCTCCATCTCCATTGCTCTCTCCCTCACTCCTCTTCCCTCTCTCTCTCTCACTCCTCCTCTTTCTCTCATCCTATCTCTCTACATCCCTCCTTCTCTTTTCCTATCTCTCCCTCACTCCTCCTAGCTCTTTCCTCTTCCCTCCCCCCTCCCTCCCTCAGTCGTGCTGCTCTGGCGTGTTTTTGAACAGCGCTCTCCCTCTCAGGCCGAAGCCCTTCCTCTGCGCAGTGGGGGGGGCAGGGGAGGCGGGGGTGGCGGGGGTCCGGCGGGTGGCGCTGGGGGGGTTGTCGGAGGTGTCCTCGGGGGGTGGCGCCTGGCGCAGCGACATCAGCTCCCGGAACACGGAGTTCATCTGCACTGTGACGTTCTGCCAGAGAAAGACAGCGATTCAGACCCCGGCTGAGGACACATGTCTGTCACTGTCCACTCAGGTCTGACACATGAAAACGCTGTTTCTATTGCAGTTCCTCAACGCCAGACCTGAGCGTCAAAGCGTTGTCAACACTGATGCCACTCAGACACGGCACTCAAGCATTTCTGAACTGAGTGACAAAACTTTACAATCACACCGCTGCACAATAACACTGCCACAAAACCATACAGCCACACAACCACACAGCACAATGTACGCAATGTCTCCGTTGCGCAGTCATGACGAGGCACCTTGTCCAGCTCCACGGGGGGTCTGTCTGGCTGCGCGCTGCTCCTCTCTGCGGTGACGGCATGCCGTGCATGGGGGACACCAATCCCCAAACTCTCCAGAGTGTTTCTACGCTCCTGCAGCCTGGGGAGAGAGGGGGGGGAGAGGGATGGGGAGAAAGAGAGAGAAACTTAAATGTATAATGACTATGTATTGTTCCCCGTTGTCCTGTTCCTGAGCGCTGGTCATGTCTGTAACTCAGTCGTGGCATTAAAGCTTTTTTGAATTGAATTGAGAGAGAGGGTGTTAGTATTGTGTGAATCAGTGTGTGTTTGTTGTGCAGTATGTGTAGCAGTGTGTGTTGTGCAGTGTGTGTGTACAGCAGTGTGTGTTGTGCAGTGTGTGTTGTACAGTGTGTGTACAGCAGTGTGTGTGTACAGCAGTGTGTGTTGTGCAGTGTGTGTGTACAGCAGTGTGTGTGTACAGTAGTGTGTGTGTACAGTAGTGTGTGTGTACAGCAGTGTATGTTGCATTGTGTATGTTGTGCAGTGTGTGTATACAGCAGTGTGTGTGTTGTGCCATGTGTGTTGCGCAGTGTGTGTTGCACAGTTTTACCGGTCACTGTCGGCGGGACCCCGGTGGAAGGGGCGGCCTTGCGCGGGTGGGGGGGGGGCAGGGAGCAGCAGGCGGTCCCCGAAGGGAGACGTTAACTTCCGGGTTGGGCTGCTGCCGCTGCGCTTCCTGGGCAGAGAAGCGCTGTCACTATTCACCCGCATGCTGCCGAGAGAGGGGGAGAAGGAGGGAGATATTTGCATTATTGTCATACGGGTGACTCTCACACAGCCCCTCCGCTGCCTCTGCTCCCTCCCCCTCCCTCAGTACCGGGTGCTATGCTCCCCCGCCGGCTCCTCTGACAGGTTGGTCACGCTGGCAGTCTTTCCCTCCTCCCGGCGCCCCCGCAGCTCCAACCGCCGCTCCGTCCTGAGCATCACAATAACAATCATAACCACAACAATCACAACCATCACAAACATCCCAACTAACATAACTATAATAACAATAATAACCATCATAACCACAACAATTAAAACCAGCACAACCATCATAACAATCATAACCATCATAACAATCATAACTATAATAACTATAATAACTATAATAACCACAACAATCACAACCATCATCACTATCATAACCAGCACAACCATCATAGCCATCATAACTATAATAACAATAATAATAATCATAACTATCATAACCAGCACAACCATCATAGCCATCATAACTATAATAACAATAATAATAATCATAACTATCATAACCAGCACAACCATCATAGTCATCATAACTATAATAACAATCATAACCATCATCAGCATCATCATCTGCAGTGATGACAGGCGAGTGATACAATGTTCAGTACAGGGCAGTGTCGCAGTGTTCAGTACAGGCCAGTGCCACAGTGTTCAGTACAGGACAGTGTCGCAGTGTTCAGTACAGGACAGTGTCGCAGTGTTCAGTACAGGGCAGTGTCGCAGTGTTCAGTACAGGGCAGTGTCGCAGTGTTCAGTACAGTGGCAATGTCACAGTGTTCAGTACAGGGCAGTGTCGCAGTGTTCAGTACAGTGGCAGTGTCGCAGTATTCAGTACAGGACAGTGTGGCAGTGTTCAGTACAGTGGTAGTGTCGCAGTGTTCAGTACAGGGCAGTGTCACAGTGTTCAGTACAGTGGCAGTGTCGCAGTGTTCAGTACAGTGGCAGTGTCGCAGTATTCAGTACAGGACAGTGTCGCAGTGTTCAGTACAGTGGCAGTGTCGCAGTGTTCAGTACAGGGCAGTGTCGCAGTGTTCAGTACAGTGGCAGTGTCGCAGTGTTCAGTACACGGCAGTGCCACAGTGTTCAGTACAGTGGCAGTGTTGCAGTGTTCAGTACAGTGGCAGTGTCACAGTGTTTAGTACAGAGGCAGTGTCTCAGTGTTCAGTACAGTGGCAGTGTCTCAGTGTTCAGTACAGGGCAGTGTCGCAGTGTTCAGTACAGGGCAGTGTCGCAGTGTTCAGTACAGTGGCAGTGTCGCAGTGTTCAGTACAGGGCAGTGTCGCAGTGTTCAGTACAGTGGCAGTGTCACAGTGTTCAGTACAGGGCAGTGTCGCAGTGTTCAGTACAGGGCAGTGTCGCAGTGTTCAGTACAGTGGTAGTGTCGCAGTGTTTAGTACAGGGCAGTGCCACAGTGTTCAGTACAGTGGCAGTGTCGCAGTATTCAGTAAAGGGCAGTGTCGCAGTGTTCGGTACAGTGGCAGTGTCGCAGTGTTCAGTACAGTGGCAGTGTCGCAGTGTTCAGTACAGGGCAGTGTCGCAGTGTTCAGTACAGGGCAGTGTCGCAGTGTTCAGTACAGTGGCAGTGTCGCAGTGTTCAGTACAGGGCAGTGTCGCAGTGTTCAGTACAGGGCAGTGTCGCAGTGTTCAGTACAGTGGTAGTGTCGCAGTGTTTAGTACAGGGCAGTGTCACAGTGTTCAGTACAGTGGCAGTGTCGCAGTATTCAGTACAGGGCAGTGTCGCAGTGTTCGGTACAGTGGCAGTGTCGCAGTGTTCGGTACAGTGGCAGTGTCGCAGTGTTCAGTACAGGGCAGTGTCGCAGTGTTCAGTACAGGGCAGTGTCACAGTGTTCAGTACAGGGCAGTGTTGCAGTGTTCAGTCAGCTGACTCACCTCTCTGGGACACTGATGTATTTGTTGGGTATGATGCCCTTGACTCCGCCCAGTTCTCCTCTCCACCAATCGCTGGAGGCCTTGCTGTGCAGGAGGAGTGTGTCTCCCTGCTTGAATGACAGCTCCTGGGGTGAGCGGCCGACATAGTCAAACATGGCTACAGCCTCACACTGCTCCGCCTCTGCAACACAACACACACACAGTGTAACACAATACACGACCCTCACTCACACTCTCACACTCATTCCCTCCCGGTCCCCTCCCCTCTCACCATCTTCACTGGGCGGGGGGTCAGGCAGAGCGTCAGGGTCGGCCTCCCCCTCTTCTGCGATGGGCTCAGGGAGCAGACTGTCACTGTGGAGACGCAGACACTGAGTAAGGACTGAGCAACGGTGTGATACCCAGACACACACTGAGTAAGGGTGTGAGACACTGTCACAGACACAGAGTAAGGGTGTTTGTTAAGACACACTGACCAGTAGTCGTCCAGAGTCATGCACTTCTCGTACAGGGGGCCGGGCAACTCGGCCAAGGGGGGCATCACAGTCTCGTGGTGCAGGATGATGGTCTTGACCATTGCATTGACCTGCGCCTGGACAGACACAGCGTCCACCCCCCCCGGCACGCAGACCAGCGTGGGGCCGAAACACACGGCCAGGTTATAGGGATCCATCATGTTTTCATCACTGTACTGAGACAGACTTAGGGAGGGAGAGAGAGGGAGGGAGAGAATGTTACAAACAATGTTTTAGAAAAAAAAGCTGAAATTGGAAGGGACAGTGAGAGAGAGAGAGAGAGAGAGAGAGAGAGAGAGAGAGAGAGAGAGAGGGAGGGAGGGAGGGAGGGAGGGAGGCAGCTCACTGGTTGAGGAAGGCGAACAGGTATCTCATGACAATGAGGACGGGGCGTGGCAGCGACAGCACCACCCTCTTAATGCAGCAGGCCCTCTCCAGAGAGTTCTCCACCTCTACACAGAGAGAGGCAGGGGCAGGGAGAGAGGTTAACAAACTGCAGCCTGCCGTACACTAACACTGCAGTATATATATGTGTGTGTGTGTTTGTGTGTGTGTGTGTGTGTGTGTGTGAGGAGTGCTGGCGGGGCAGGGCTTACGGACACACTCCATCAGCTCAGTGAACTTGTCCCCAGGGAATAGCGGCGTCTCCAGCCCCCGGAAATACAACTTCAGCACCCCAGCCACCGAGTCAATGTCATGGCAACCTTGCGAGTCTGTCAGGGGGTCCTCGCCTGCACAACGGACAACAACACACCATAAACACACTGTGAGGCACACTGTAAGTTATAATATCCAATACACTGTCCACACACTGTGAGTTATAGTGTCCAATACATCGTCAACACACTGTGAGTTAGTGTCCAACACACTGTCCACACTGAGGCATATTGTCCTATACACCATCAACACACTGTGAGGCACAGTGTCCAACGCACCATCAACACACTGTGAGGCATAGTGTCCAATACACCGTCAATACACTGTGATGCATAGTGTCCAATACACCATCCACACTGTGAGTTATAATGTCCAATACACTGTCCACACTGCGAGGCATAGTGTCCAATACACCGTCAACACACTGTGATGCATAGTGTCCAATACACCATCCACACTGTGAGTTATAATGTCCAATACACTGTCCACACTGCGAGGCATAGTGTCCAATACACCGTCAACACACTGTGAGTTATACTGTCCAATACACCGTCAACACACTGTGGGGCATAGTGTCCAATATACCGTCAACACACTGTGGGGCATAGTGTCCAATACACTGGCCACACTGTGAGGCATAGTGTCCAATACAGCACCAAAATATTGACAATGTAATACAGTTAATTATTGTCAGTCTATCCCGCATAGTGCAGTACAGCACAATACAGTGCAGTAGCCGGCATTGGGATGCAGTCCAGTCCAGTCCAGTCTAGTCCAGTCCAGTGCTGCGTACCCCTCTCAAAGGCGTTCCTGATCTCGTTGACCTCAGTCTGTGAGCCGGGCACCCGGAATATCCCCTCATGGTGTAGCCCTGCAGAAACACACACTGACACACTTACACATGCTGAAACGCATACACTGGCACACTCTGAAACACACACGCACTGAGAAACTCTAACTCACACACATGCTGTCAATGACACACACACACTAACACAAACACAAACACACAGAAGCACACACAGGCTGACACTGACTCTTACCGTGCAGGTTGATGAAGCGAATGCAGCTTTCCACCACCAGAGGGATCTGCTGCCCGGAGCTCTGAAAGGGACAGACAGACAAACACCATTACACGCTGACACACTGACACACTGACACACAGACACCATCACACACTGACACACTGACACACTGACACACAGACACACAGACACACAGACACACAGACACCATCACACACTGACACACTGATACCATCACACTCTGACACACAGACGCATTTGGGGTTGTGTCTTCCTCAGTGTAAGTGAGCACACAGAGCAGAGCAGCAGCTTGGAAGAGACGATGATGTAGATTTTAAATACTGACACACTGAGGGACTGTTGGGGGGCTCTGGGCCACTACACACACGGACTTTACAACAGCACAGAGAGCCCGTACCTGAGTCCTAGACATCCTGCGTCTCCTCCTAGCACACAGCCAGCGAAGCAGAGGTGGGGGAGAGAGAGAGAGAGAGAGAGAAATAGAGCGACAGAGAGAGAGAGGGGGTTAGAGAGAGAGCAGTTACAGGGCAGAAGCTGAAAGAACTCAGAAATACTCTGCACCAACAGCAGCTGAGAGAGACAGCCTGAGAGACCTGCAGAAAAGGGCAGTATTTTGCAGTAACACATTTTGCCGCAGAGAGGGACATTATTTGGCAGTAACGCATTTTGCAGCAGAGAGGGTCAGTGTTTGGCAGTAATGCAGTATGCTGCAGAGAGAGACAGTGTTTGGCAGTAACGCAGTATGCTGCAGAGAGGGACAGTGTTTGGCAGTAACACAGTATGCTGCAGAGAGGGACAGTGTTTGGCAGTAACACAGTATGCTGCAGAGAGGGACAGTGTTTGGCAGTAACGCAGTATGCTGCAGAGAGGGACAGTGTTTGGCAGTAACGCAGTATGCTGCAGAGAGGGACAGTGTTTGGCAGTAACGCAGTATGCTGCAGAGAGGGACAGTGTTTGGCAGTAACGCAGTATGCTGCAGAGAGGGACAGTGTTTGGCAGTAACGCAGTATGCTGCAGAGAGGGACAGTGTCTGGCAGTAACGCAGTATGCTGCAGAGAGGGACAGTGTTTGGCAGTAACGCAGTATGCTGCAGAGAGGGACAGTGTCTGGCAGTAACGCAGTATGCTGCAGAGAGGGACAGTGTTTGGCAGTAACGCAGTATGCTGCAGAGAGGGACAGTGTCTGGCAGTAACGCAGTATGCTGCAGAGAGGGACAGTGTTTGGCAGTAACGCAGTATGCTGCAGAGAGGGACAGTGTTTGGCAGTAACGCAGTATGCTGCAGAGAGGGACAGTGTTTGGCAGTAACGCAGTATGCTGCAGAGAGGGACAGTGTCTGGCAGTAACGCAGTATGCTGCAGAGAGGGACAGTGTTTGGCAGTAACGCAGTATGCTGCAGAGAGGGACAGTGTTTGGCAGTAACGCAGTATGCTGCAGAGAGGGACAGTGTTTGGCAGTAACGCAGTAGCCTGCAGAGAGGGACAGTGTTTGGCAGTAACGCAGTAGCCTGCAGAGAGGGACAGTGTTTGGCAGTAACGCAGTATTCCGCAGAGAATGACATTATTTGGCAGTAACGCAGTAGGCTGCAGAGAGGGACAGTGTTTCACAGTAACGCAGTAGGCTGCAGAGAGGGACAGTGATTCGCAGTAACGCAGTATGCCGCAGAGAGGGGCAGTGTTTGGCAGTAACGCAGTATGGCGCAGAGAGTGACATTATTTGGCAGTAACGCAGTAGGCTGCAGAGAGGGACAGTGTTTCGCAGTAACGCATTATGCCGCAGAGAGGGGCAGTGTTTGGCAGTCCAGTGGTACCTCCACAAAGGTGAGCAGGTCTCCAGTGAAGAGCTTGTGGTGGTACTGGGAACAGGGCCGCGGCCGCCTCACGCGCACCGACTGATTGGACTGCAGCCTGGGGACAACCAGCCTTTTAACACAGTGCAGTATTCTGACGTACCGAGAAACTGACAGTGTACTAACATATACACTGTACTACTGCACTACTACACTGACATGGTATTACTGTACTGATACACCAACACAGTTCAAGTGTACTGACACACTGTACTAGTGCTGACTGCACTGCACTGACACCCCCACACCCCCTACAGCCTTATCTCACAGACAGGCTGTGCATCCGCTGAGTAAACAGCCAGCCTTGTCCAGTCTCACCTGGAGGGGTCACTGTCGATGGCTTCAGCTGGAGGGGAGAGAGAGAGAATATCATTATTATGATGATTATTATGTACATCTAAAGGCCGATGTATACTTCTGCATAGGTACGCGTATGCGTCTCTGCATATGCGTCTCTGCGTAGCGACGCAGAGCAGGGGTTTCTGGGTAAGCTTAGCCTGCAGAGGCTTGCAGAGGAGCCGACGTGCACTCCTTCAAAATCTCAACAGCGCGTCGCTCATCTTTGTGTCCTGCACGCAGCAGGACATTCTGAGAGCTGCAGCCAATCGCTCAGTGCTGTCTGTAGGCGCTGCAGCAGGTCAGAGAAACGACGTGGTGACATATGAAAGTGTTTAAAGTGCATCTCCTCATCCGCGAAATGCATTTGTCCACATAATGAGTATTTTGTCCCTCGAACTGCACATTTCGTTAATATAATTTACATTTCTTGAACATAATTCACATTTAATCCCATCATATGACCACGTATTTGCCAATTTTGGACGAAAGGTAAAATGTGCTTTGCTTTCCGTGGACAGAATGAACAATTAGCATCCTGATCAACAGTGACTGATCAAGGCACCGATCCGGAGACCTGGGTTTACAACGAGATCAGGATTGAATTCCACAGGAAAGTTAGAAACTTGCTGTGCCGATCAGACGAGAGCTGTATGAGGTGCAAATCTAATACAATAAATAATGATAATAATTAATATATGATGTGTAGAAAATCACGTTTCACCAATCAACATGATTGTAATATATATATTTATTATATTATTCAGTGGGCTTAGCCTCTCACATAAACTGCAGGTCTGGGGGTTGGAGAAGGACGTATTTATAGCTCAGAGTTTAACAGCTGAAATGCCATATATGTATTTCATTCAAATATTTAGTAACATATAAGAACGGATATGCAGGATATATTGACATACGCAGAGATGTGTGTGTTTATGTTCTAGTGTTAAGTCTCTAGCCAACTATAGCAAGACAATATAGATCTGCACATACAGTATGCAATTTGTATGTGTGTGTGTGTGTGCGTGTAGTTTCTGTAATAATAACAAAATAATAATAATTGTGTAAATTGGAATTTGTAAAATGTATTATGCTTTGAATTGCACTATTATGTGAATTAGAATTTGTAATATCTTATGCCTTGTACTGCACTGTATTTTTGCACTTTGTATTGCACTTATATTTTGTAAGTCACCCTGGATAAGGGCGTCTGCTAAGAAATAAATAAATAAATAAAATATTATTATTATTATTATTATTATTATTATTATTATTATTATTATTATTAACATGTCATTAACAGTACGTGTTCATTTACATCCATACAATCGTATGTGCACCATAGAAATCGGGTTTGTTTTCTGAAGATTGCAATGGGTTCATGCAACACTGCCCCCTATGGACGCGTCAACCTGACATGCAAGTCTGTTGGCAGACACCTATACAAACGTCTGCATACGACGCCCACGCATGTAGAGTGAGACACAGACGCAGAAGTATAAATCAGCCTTGGCTGACATAAGCACTTTTACTATACAGTTTTAACAACAATGATGCAACAATATTTTACAGTATATTCGGGACCTCTGAACAGCCCAGAGGGAAGACCATATCCAAATATGACACACTAAACCATACCTGACAGCAGTTTCATTAGTTAGTGGGGGAGACATAGATCCAACACTGGACTGCTGTGATTGGTCACATAGATCTAACACTGGACTGCTGTGATTGGTCACATAGAAATGTGCTAAATCACAACATTAATAATAATTAAGTTGCTGCCATAGTTCAGGACTCAACATAGAGATCATACACAGGTCCTCTTCACTATTAAATATGTTCTGTATTGCGATGGGACCATACCTTTGGCAATAGCCTCCTGTAGGACGTCATGTTTGGCCTGCAGCTTTGAGATGAGACTGGTGCCACTCAGGTACTCCTTCACTTTCTGAGAGAGGGAAGGAGAGGAGCAGAGTGCGATAGAGATGAGGAGAAAGAAGAGAGAGGCCAATAGAGAGCAAGAGAAATGGGCAGAGAGGAAGAGAGAGCAATAGAGAGGGGGAGAGAGAGAGAGAAAGCTGATTATATAAATATTTATGAGGCACACGAGCCCAGAGTCCTGATGAGGAAAGGGCTGTTTACCCCATACCTCAGCACACTGAATCAATGCATCCTTTACATTAGGGAGAGCTGTTGTGTTCAGTACTAGGGTGCTGTGTCCTAGAGGGCGGCTGAGGATCAGTGTTTGTTTAATGGAAGTCCCACCTCCCTCTCGTGGCTCTGTCCAATGGGAATACTCACATTGAAGTAGAAGCTCTCTGTTTCTTGCTGATTGGCTCTCCTCTTGGCCATGCTGGACTTGTTGCCGGGGGCATCGGGGGCCGGCGTCCGAACGGGCTCTGAGGATTGGCCGCTCTGGGGGGTGTCAGGGGAGGTGTGGTCCTCACTGCTGATGGAATCCAGGAGAGCCTTGAGAGTCGCCTTCAGAGTCTTATTAACCTGAGAGAGAGAGACAGTGTGATTAGTGTACAGTACAGTGTGTATGGTGTGCATGGTATACAGTCAGTGGATATAGTGTACAGTATAGTGTACAGTGTGTATAGTGTAGAGTAAAGTGTGATTAGTGTACAGTTATAGTGTACAGTACAGTGTGTATGTTGTACAGTCAGCATGTACAGTGTACAGTACAGTGTGTATGGTGTACAGTACAGTGTGTATGGTGTGTATGGTGTACAGTTAGTGTGTGTAGTGTACAGTACAGTGTGTATGGTGAGTATAGTGTAGTCAGTGTGTAGTGTACAGTACAGTATGTATGGTGTGTATGGTGTACAGTCAGTGGATATAGTGTACAGTACAGTGTACAGTGTGTATAGTGTACAGTAAAGTGTGATTAGTGTACAGTACGGTGTGATTAGTGTACAGTACGGTGTGTGTAGTGTACAGTACGGTGTGTATGGTATGTATGGTTTACAGCAGAGTATGTGTATGGTCTCTCAGGTGTCATACCTCATCAGTCTCCAGAGTGACGGAGGACAGGCGTCCCTGCACCTGCTGGAACCTACCCACCAACTCTTGGCGCACCTGTGCCTCTGCACTGACCTCACACACCTGAAAGAGAGTGAAAGAGAGAGAGAGAGGTCACCTCGTACACCTGACACAGAGAGAGAGAGAGAGAGAGAGAGAGAGAGAGAGAGAGAGAGAGAGAGAGAGAGAGAGAGAGAGACAGGTCACCTCACACACCTGAATGAGAGTGAGAGAGAGAGAGAGAGAGAGAGAGAGAGGTCACCTCACATACGTGACTGAGAGACAGAGAGAGAGAGAGAGAGAATTGTTTTGTAAATGTTGTGTTCGATGTATATTAATGTATGTAATGTCTGTAAACTTGTGTGTATTGTATGTATACAGTATTATTGCCCACTGCACTGTTCTATGTTTTGCAAGTGGAGCCCCCTGTACTTGCTTTGGCAAAACAGGTTTAACCTTGTCATGCCAATAAAGCTCTTTCTGAATTTGAATTTGAATTTGTGAGAGAGAGCGAGTGAGACAGTGACACATCCCCTCACCCCCATCCTCCTGTGTCTCCCCCACCTCTCTCCCTCCCTCCCTCCCTCCCTCCCTCTATGCCCTGCCCCTCCTCCCTCTCTCTCTGACCTGGTCTCCCTCGTGTGGCTGGTATTCAAATCTGAAGGGCAGACAGAAGGCTGAGTTGTTCATCTCCATGATCTTCTTCTGGTCGCTGTTGGGGTCTAGCGCCGCCACGGCCACCTCCAGAGCCCCCAGGCCCTCCTCCTGCGCCTGCTGCACCCGCCGCTGCGCCCCCAGATACCCCCGCAGGGCACCCCCCAGGGACAGGTGGAACCCCAGGTCACAGCACTGAGGGGCAGGAGAGGGGTCAATGCAGGGACAGGGGTGGTGTGGAGTCGTAGAGAGACAGTTGCACTGTGCAGTGCACACAGACAGCAGTGCAGACAGACAGACAACAATGCAGACAGACAGAAGTGAAAACAGACAGACAGCAGTGCAGACAGACGGACATACAGTCAGACAGACAGACAGCAGTGCAGACAGACAGACAGCAGTGCAGGCAGACTGGCACAGTGCAGACAGACAGACAGACAGACAGACAGACAGCAGTCGGTGACTCACGTCTATGAGGGTGCACACATCCTGTAGGTAGTATTTGTTCATGGCTGCATTGGCAGCGGCGAGACACAGCAGGTAGTCGTTCCGTGCCTTCGTACACTTCAGTTGTGCCTCCTGCAGCTTCCCCTGCCGCTACAAAACATACAACAGAACACTGTCACTTCAGCTCTCTTTCCCTCCCTCTACTTCTCCTTTATCAGTATCCCTCCCTCTGCCCCCTTTATCTCTCTCTCTCATTTATTACCTTCTCGATCAGTCTCTCCATCTTCTTGGCGGAGCTCCGACGCTGCTGCTTGGCATCGGTGCCTGATTGGCTGAGCCCCTGGTCACCTGACTTGCCCATCTGTCTCTCCTCCAGCCGCTCTGCCTCCTTCATCTTCCCCTCGGCGCTCAGGCAGTCAGTGTGGTACTGGTGATACGTCCTCGTTGCCTACACAGCACAACACAACACACAGCACCATTGACACACACTGTTAGTGCAATCAGCATCTCCATTGTGTTTTCGTTGCAATTTAAATTTTTCAACATTAATTGTGAACAGTGATCATCAGCAGTACAGGTTCACAAGCCTTACATTAAATATGTTCCCGCATCTCTCTTTAACATTTCTCCAATCCAGTAATAATGAAGTAGGATTTAGTGACAATGCATGAGTGGGGGGTGTGCACAGAAAATGTAGGGCCAAATGCGTGAGATTTTAGCGACAATGCGTGAGAGTTGAGATGGAGCCTCAATGTATGAGACTTGAGAGCCATGCAAGGACTGAATGGACTGACAATATCTATTGAGCGTGAACTGGACTGAACTGAACTGAGTCTGCGCCTCTGCAGGAGAACAGCCAGGCAGGCCGACTTCATTAGTGGTGAGAATACACTGCCGTTTCCTGCTGTCCGTGAATGTTTTGGAGGGAGTTAAATGCAAATTTGAGTGATGATGTCTATATTCTGTCTATGCAGACAGAATCCAGCATAAGTTTCACAGACTCAGAGATGTGATTGCTGCGTTTAACCTCCATGGTCAATGGCGGGGGGGAGTGGGGGTAAATTGTGATGTCGCACAGGGCGCAAAAATGCCCAGGGCAGGGGCTGGCGGGGGGGTCCTTCGGCCGTGATTTCAATTATTTTTAAAATATTTTGTTTGACAAGTTAATCAAAGTTGATTTTTATTTGGTTGAAATGACTCTGTGGCCCCTCTCTCTCAGTGCTGTGAGGCCTGTGACACAGAGACTCTGTGGCCCCTGTATTGCAAAGGGAAGTGAAGGCAAGAGAGTGATAAAGATGGTGATGAAGATGGGTGTGGGACTCACAGTCTGCAGCTCACTGGTGACCTTCAGCAACTCATCCTGCATCTGCAGCCCGACCTCCTTGCTCTGAGAGAGAGAGAGAGAGAGAGAGAGAGACACTGAGGGTCAGTGGTAAGTTGCTCCATCCCTGGTTCCACCCTGCCGTGCCGCGCGGCATCAGTACCCTCTTGGCCAGTCGGCCCGTGTCCTCCGCAGTGTGCACCAGCCTCTGCACCAGGTTGGCGCCGCAGGTCTCGCTCAGTGCCGCGTGGTCCCGGCTCTCGCGGCGCGTCTGGCTCAGCAGCAGGTACCAGCAGTTCACTGGGGACAGCAGGTTCTGGTCCTTCCTGAGAGAGAGAGAAAGAGGAACACTTTGGTGTGTGTCCTGTGTGCACTGTGTGTATCCTGAATGTACGCAGGTCAGTGTGTATCCTATGTGTATCGTGTGTGTCTCTGGTTTGTATCCTGTGAGTATCCTGTGAGTATCCAGCAGTGTATCGCACTCGGCCAGCTTGTTCAGGCTGCAGGAATGTGTGAATCCTGTGTGTTGCCTGTGTGTATCCAGTGTGGATCCAGTGTGTATCCAGTGTGTATCCAGTGTGTATCCAGTGTGTATCCAGTGTGTATGCTGTGTGTATCCGGTGTGTACCGCAGGTTGTGCTGTTCCTTGGTGTGCCGGATCTTGGCGGAGAAGCGCTCGGCAAGCTTGTCCAGGCTGCGGGAATATTCCAGCTCCAGCTCGGCGCGGCGGCGAAGGAACTCGCCCAGATCCTGGAGCAGCTGGACGCGCAACTCCACCTGAACGTCCAGCACCTTGAGCTGCTCCGACAGCTGGGAGCGCACCTCTACACAAACACATTAATACACACACAGTTTAATACACACACACAGATCAATACACACAAACACTAATACACACACACAGGTTAATACACTCACAGATCAATACACACACACACATACAGGTTAATACACACACAGATTATTACACACACAAACACAGGTTAACACACTCACCGATCAATACACACACAAACACACTCACAGATTAATACGCACACACACAACAGTATACACATGATAACTCTGTACACACACACACACACACACAGGTTAATATACACACTGCACCTCTGACACAGAGAAAGTGAGAGAGTTCACTGTGTGGTGATATTATTGTGTTGCAATGTTGTATTGTAGGACAAATTAAGATAAAAGCAGAGAGAGAGAGAGAGAGAGAGGGAGGGAGGGAGGAAGAAGAAGAGGAAGATGTGATGAATATTTGATGGCATGCCATTCAGACACACATTCTACCCTCCTCTCCCCAGCCATTAGCGCTCCCTTGCTCCATCGCTCCAATTCCTCCTCTCTGCACTCCTGAACCACCACCCCACCAGAGACAGTGCCTAGTGGTCAGAGGTCAGGAGTCAGAGGTCAGAGGTCAGGTCTCAGAGGCCTGCTCAGAAGACAACTGCCTGCCTGTGTCAGTGCGTCTCTGTGTCAGTGTGTCTCTCTGTGTCAGTGTCTCTGTGTCAGTGTGTCTGTGTTTCGCTGTGTCTGTGAGTGTCTATGTGTCAGTGTGTCTCTGTGTCTCTCTGTGTCAGTGTGTCTCTGTGTCAGTGTCTCTGTGTCAGTGTGTGTCTATGTGTCAGTGTGTCTGTGTCAGTGTGTCTGTGTGTCGCTGTGTTTGTGAGTGTCTATGTGTCAGTGTGTGTCTATGTGTCAGTGTGCAGGGTTGGGGAGTAACGGAATACAAGTAGCGGCATTATGTAGTCAGATTACAGAATTTTACTTGTATTCCCCTTACGTTCCTGTCAGACGAGTATTCTGATTACCGATACTTTTTTTAAAAGAGTAAGAGATTACGGATTACTTATACATAATTTATATTAAACTAAAGTGTACAAGTGTAAGGGAATCTGAAGGGGCCCGTGTGTAGTATTTTTGCAACACAGTTTTAATTTCTGGAAAAAGAGCGGCTGATTCGGCGCCATTGTACAACAGGCAGCAGAATGGAGCTGCTATATAGTCAGCGCTATCCCAGCCAGTAACACACAGCTCTGCAACTGTGGCCGCTGTGGCAACACTGTGTGTAGCAGGGGTTTAACTCGTGCAAGTACAAGCAACTGTTCACTTCCAAAGAAAGAAAATGGAGCAGATATTAAAGTGCAATACAAGATGTGCCGACCACGGGACAATGTACTGTCTGCTACCGAGGACTAAACTGAAAATAATAATAATAATAATAATAATAATAATAATAATAATAATAATAATAATAATAATAATAAATACGATTTAATAAATACATATTTTTATGAAAGCATAATAAGCAAAACGGCAGCACAGAAATAGTAACCAAAAACGTCGTCGATAGTTTGTATTTGCAGTAATAAGTTATCCTATCTTAATTTAATATACATCCACGTACATTACAAATAGTTCCTGTGCATCCTAGCTGGTTCTATGACCTTAACAATAAAATACTTAATTTAATACCAAAATAACAACATACAACTTGTTTATAGCCTAAAACAAATCACACAAACTGAATAAACTCGTCCTAACCGTGGCGTGCTGTGCGGTGCTCTTTACAGAGTCTGCGTTCCGGGGATCCTCACAGATGTCAAACCTGTAAACTTTTACAAACCGATAGATATCACTTAAAAGAAGGTTAGATGTCAATAATGTGTTAATTGCAGAAACAGGATGCAGAACATTCCTCACTTGTTGATAAAAAAACGACCTAATTGCATTGATTTCAGACTGTGTTTTCGCTGCTGGTGAATTGAAACCGGCGATAACAATAACACGGATAACAATATATGGCGTTTAAATCCCCTTTATTATAGCAAGTTGCTTGAGCCCTGTATCTTTACAGATCGAACAAAATTAGCTGTAGTCTTTATAAGCATTAAACGTACTTATAATTTACATACAAGGTACCTATTTAAGTTATCAAGAAAATAGGTTTCACTAATTTATTTATTTATTTATTTATTTATTTATTAATTAGCAGACGCCCGTGTCCAGGGCGACTTACACTATATCAGTGATTAGCAGAAAACTGAAACCAACTGCTTACAATAAAATTACTGAACGTGATACGCCTTCTTTGACATTAACACATTATTGATATGTCTGATTTATGTCGGTTTGTAAAAAAGTAAGGGTATCGAGATCAGGCACGGGGGGCAAAAGGGGGAATATTGTGTCGCCTCACATTATATTTTGATCCGGTTATTAATTGTCCATGTAGAAATGTCTTATGGTAATGTGCATTCTTGTTACAAAACTGACGTGCGTTGCCGGAGATTGTCTGTAATTTTACAGTTTCACTGGTTTAAAAAATCATACACTACTACAAAATGCAAAGTATAAATATGCAAGATAATTAAACTGACGCAAATCTTAATTACAATTTTATTTTTTTGAACTGTGGATACAAATAAACAATTTCAATCCGTCATCCATATTAGGATGTGTAAGACATTTTGTTTCACTTCTTGAACTCGGCTGCTTTTGTTTTTTAATAAAGAAAAAAAAGTATTCCAAAAGTAATCTAACAGTATTCTGATTAGTTACTGACTTTGAGTAATGTATCGGATTAGGTTACAGATTATTTTCAAAACAAGGTCATCAGTATTCTGTAACGGAATACTTTTTAAAAGTAACCCTCCCAACCCTGTCAGTGTCAGTGTGTCAGTGTGTGTCTCTGTGTCAGTGTGTGTCAGTGTGTCTGTGTGTCTCTGTGTCAGTGTGTCTGTGTGTCAGTGTGTCAGTGTGTGTCTCTGTGTCAGTGTGTCTGTGTGTCTCTGTGTCAGTGTGCGTCTCTGTGTCAGTGTGTCAGTGTGTCTCTGTGTTTGTGTGTGTCTCTGAGTCTGTGTGTCTGTGTGTGTCTCTGTGTCAGTGTGTGTCTCTGTGTCAGTGTGTCTGTGTGTCTGTGTGTCTCTGTGTCAGTGTGCGTCTCTGTGTCAGTGTGTCAGTGTGTCTCTGTGTTTGTGTGCGTCTCTGTGTCAGTGTGTCTCTGTGTTTGTATGTGTCACACTCGCTCACACATGCCCACACACAGTTGCAGCCTGAAACATCAGTGCTGCAGGGCTGGAGTGTACTCCTGTCTGTGCTTGTTGTTTTGCTGTGCGGCTCAGGGCTCGACTGTACTGTTCTGCAGTTTTGTATCAGACCATGTGCAGTTGTGTGCCGGGCCAGCAAGGGCTGCGCTCACAAGAGACGGGAGGTGTGAAATATTAATGATGAGAGGAAAAGAGAGTGTTTACTGAGAGAGAGAAAGAGAGAAAGAGAAAGGGAGGAAGAGAGGATTAATAATTCAGGGAAGTATGATGTACTGACTGCTGCCACTCCCTGAGAGAGCGAGAGAGGGAGCGAGGGAGGGGGGGAAGAAAGGGATTGAGTTAGAGAGAGTGAAATGGGGAGAGTGAGAAGTGAGAGAAAGGCAGAGAGAGAGAAAGTGAAAGAGAGAGAGAGCTGGGCCACAGGTCAATAGCCTAGTAGAAGCACAGTGTCACCCCCCACAAACACATATCCCACACTCACACACTCACACGCACACACAAATACACACAAAATCACACACAATCTCCTACACACACCTGAATACACACAAACAAACACAAAAAATCACACACAATCTCCTACATACATGCGCACACACATACACAGACACACACAATCTCCTACATACAGATTAATGCACACACACACACACACGAATACACACAAAAAAACACTCACAGATCATTGCGCACACACACACACACACACACACACACACACACACACACACACAGATCATTACACACAAACACACACACACACAGGTTAATACACACAGAGATTAATACACACACACCTGAATACACACAAACACACACACACGCACGCACGCACACACACACACACAAAATCACACACAATCTCCTACACACACGCGTACACACACACAGACACACACAATCTCTTACACACACTAATGCACACACACACAAACACACACACGCAGGTTAATACACACACAGATTAATACACACACAGATTAATACACACACACCTGAATACACACAAACAAACACACACACACACACACACACAAATACACAAAATCACACTCAATCTCCTACACACACGTGTACGCACACACACACACACAATCTCCTACACACACTAATACAGACACACACACACACAAATACACACAAAATCACACACAATCTCCTACACACACGCACACACACAAGCTCCTACATACAATAATGCACACACACACACAAGCACACACACAGATGGGAACTGTCATACATTGTGTGACTCACACAGTACAAAGGTATAATCAGCATGAACAACTGTTTCCACAAGCTGGAGCTGATGTATATAAACCAGACTGGGCCACAGTACGTGTACTGTACGTGTATGTGCCTGATATACGGGCAACACACGCACACACACTTTGCAGGACTAATAACATCACTATAGTGTCAAACCAGTAACGCAGTGTGTGTATTAAACCTCTCTCTCAGGGCTGCTGAGTCCAGTGTCTGTATTACACCCCCACACATTCACTAATTCTCTTCACCTCTAACCCCCCTCTATCTCTCTTTCTCTCTCTCATATCCCTTTCTTTTCATCGTTTCACTTCCCTATCCCTCTATCTCTTACCCCTCCCTCTCAGTCTCTCTCTCGCTCTCCCCTGGGGCTCTGAGGCCCAAACACACTACAAACAAACATGTCTCATCAGAGAACAGCACAGCGCTCTCTCTCACTCTCTCTTTCTCTCTCTATCTCTCTCTCTCCCCCTCCTCAGTCTTCCCTCTCTCGTCCTCCTTTGCCCTTTCCTTCTATCGCAGTTCCCTGCCCCCCGCCTCTCTCTCTGGCTGCAGGGTCAGTTCAGAGCCAATGAGAAGTGGCAGCACAGTATCGCATAAAGGACTGCTTCTGTGTGTGAATAATCACTGAGACACTGTAACACGCATACACACACACGTGCACACAGGGAGCGGGAGGTTCTCTGACCTTTGACCTGGGTCTCATACTCGGCCAGGGTGCCCTTCTCTCTGCGCAGCTTCACATGTGATGACATCCTGTGTCCAGCGGGGGAGCCCTTGCACACTCACAGCGGGTAGGGGGCCGTGGGGGACCGTGTGTCTGTGTGTCTGCGTCTCAGCTATGTGTCCGGCAGCATCCAGGAAGGTCCAGTTGTCTCAGATTGTCCAGCAGTGTCCAGTACTGTCCAGCTGTTTCCTGGGGTGTAGTTCCAGTCCAGTCCAGTTGTCTAGATGTGTCCAGTTTTGTCCAGTCCAATATCCAGTGGTGTCCAGCTGTGGAGAGGCGTGTCCTGCCCGGCCCCTGGCCCGGCTCCCTGCCCTGCCGTGTCTCCTTCACACACTGAGCCTCACGTAGCCCACACAACAGCAATCAGCTCAAAACAAAGGCAGAGCAAGGTACCGCAGGAGTGTCCCTGAGTGGAGGTGGACAGAGACACAGTGCTGTCCAGGACTGTCCCTGTCTCTGCTCGTCTGTGAAAGATAGAAGAACAGTCAGGTCTGAGGTGAGAGCCGTCACCAGATATGGTGTGTGTGTTTTGTTCATTTCAGCAGTGTGTTCAGAGCCTCTCTGCAGCCAGTGTAGAGCAGTGCACAACGATACACTACAGTGCAGTACAATGCACAACAGTATAGTGCAGTACAGTGTAGTACATACAGTGCAGTACAGTATAGTGCAGTGCAGTGCTTCATGGTGCAGTACAGTACATTGCAGTGCAGTGGTCAGGGTCAGGGACACAGCTCTGACAGAAGTGAAGCTGTGCAGCTGGGGAAGAAGGAGCAGCAAGAGGAAGGGAATGAATGTGCGGCTCCAATCACAGCTAATGGAAACCGGCCCGTGGAGCAAGAACACCACAGCTTCCCTGGACTCCCCTGTGTGTGTGACAGTGTGTGAGTGTGAGTGTCAGTAAGTGTGTCTGTGTGAGAGTGTGTGTGTGTGCGTGTGTGTGTCTGTGAGAGTGTGAGGGGCTGAGGTCGGTGTCAGTGGATCACATGAGCGGAGTGTGACGGCCGGAGTGACGCAGGAGACACACCGCACAAAGACTGCCATTGATGCCCCCCCGCCCCACATTCACCTCCAACAGCCGAGCCAGGCCTCGACACACAACGCCTCTTGGGCTCCAGGGCCGCACACACACACACACACCAACCCCATCTCACTGTGGGCTGCGGGACACAACGCCATACTGTACTGCAAACACTACAGGAACCAGCCTGACGGACTACAACCAGAGTCTGAAGATGTTTGGTTGTACATTCCTTTGGATCACCTGACGTGTCTTTAATTCAGAGTCAGTTCACTTCCCTCATTAAACACGGTGAAGAGCTGCAGCCAATCAAAGCTGCCGTGTCTCTGGCGTGTGTCTCACTGTCCCTGGGACACTGTCTGGCTGTCCCTGTCACTCGGGCCCGGGTGCGAATCCTGCGACATGGTCACCCTGTTGACCTGCCCTCCCTCCTCTCTCTCTCTCTCTCCACTCCTTCAGTGGGTGTGTCAGTGTGTGTGCGTTGATCGACAAATTAGGATGCTGATAAGTCTAAACTACTGATCAGGTTTGAAGGCTGGCAGTGATAGGGAAATGTAAGATATTATATGAGCCAGCACAAAACAACACATCGCAATACAACACAATACAATAAAATAAAACAATAACTGGATGCTTGATTGTGTATTTCATGTGTGTCACCAGGGTAAGTCCGCATAGACCGTGTGTAGTGGAAATAATATAAAAAGATCTAAGTTATCTGTCAGTCTGTCCATGTGTAACAAACACATGCACACACATCCTCCCTCTCTCTCTCTCTCTCTCTCTCTCTCTCTCTCTCTCTCTCTCTCTCTCTCTATGGGTTCTTGATGGCTGTTGTAATAAAACATTAATGATCAACTTCTTGCCCAGCCCGAGAACAGAACAGGCCACTGACACACACTGTGGCACACAAACAGACACACTGTAACACACAGACACACACACACACACACACACACACTGTAGCACAGACACACACACTGTAACACAGAGACACACCTAGCACAGACAGACACATTGTAACACACAGACACACCTAGCATAGACAAAAACACACCCTGTAGCACAAACATTCACACTGTAACACACAGACACACATACTGTAGCTCAGATATACACACAGTAACACACACTTAGCAGACAAAAACACACCCTGTAGCACAGAAAAACTGTAGCACATACAGACTGTTACACACAGACATACATACACTGTAGCACAAACAGACACACTGTAACACAGACACACTGTAGCACATATAGACTGTTACACACACACTGTAGCACAGACGCATACAGACATACTGTTGCACAGACTAAAACACCATATCTCTTGCATACAAACAGTAGCACATACACACACTGTAGCACACAGTCATACAGACACAACATGTAACACTGACAGCAGCCTCTCGATGCACCACAACAATCAGTGTCACGCAGTCACACAGACAAATAACACAGTCGACACAGATGCACTGACAATGAGAGAGTCAGCAAGATCTCCACACACACACACACAGGCAATGACAACACCTACAGATGCACAGACACCACACACACACACATCCAGGCAAGACAAGCATCGACAGGTTTCAGAGGGTAACCACC
Organism: Amia ocellicauda; assembly: GCF_036373705.1. Lineage (NCBI taxonomy): Eukaryota > Metazoa > Chordata > Actinopteri > Amiiformes > Amiidae > Amia > Amia ocellicauda. Next base: position 49,240,406 of record NC_089856.1, read on the forward strand.
CCTCCTTCCCTCGCTCTCCCGCCTCTCAATCAACACCCCCAAGATAAAAATGACACAAACACAAGGAGACAGGTCAGCCCCGAACCGGGAGAGAAGCCTCCTCTGTCAAGGCAAACATCAGCAGCTCTGCCCAAACACCCAGACACACAATCACACAGAGACACACGGACACGGAGAAGCAAATACAGACATGAATCAATGAAAGCATGCATGCATACCCAGCTCAGCCTCCCTGTGCTCTCTCTCTCTCTCTCTCTCTCTCTCTCTCTCTCTCTCTCTCTCTCTCTCTCTCTCTCTCTCTCCCCCTCTCTCGGTGCGTGTGCGCTGCAGACACACGGCGCAGTGTGTGAGAGAGCACTGACTCAGACAGCCTGCGTGCCCCTGCTCATCTGAGGGGCTCTGTGTGTGTGTCCCTCGGCTCAGACACACACCAGCCTCGCTGCTCCCTCGCTCGCTCTCTCTCTCTCTCTCTCTCTCTTCTGTTCACTCCCTCCCTACTCTGTGTCTGAGTGTGTGAGTGAAAGCGTGAGAGAGAGAGAGAGAGAGAGAGAGAGAGAGTGTGTCACAACACAAGCCCCACCTCCCCTCTTGCTGCTTCTGCCTCTCTCCTCCATCTCTAGTAACCTCTCCTGCTTCATCTCTTCCTCTTTTCAGACACTGGCCATTTCACTCTCCCCCTATCCTTCCTCCTCTCTCAATCGCTCCCAGTCTTTTCTATATTTATCTACGACCTTTTACCTCCCTCTCTCTCCTCTCTCAGTGCAGTGTTAATGTTCTCCCCTGTTTCCATTCGCTCAGTGTTAACACTGGCTCCATTCTCTCTCCTCCACGCTCCCTCTCTCCCTCCCCTGGAGACGTGTTTCCACAGAGCCGCTTGTTCACAGGTTGCTGTGCTGAGAGCAGGAGGCTCTGCAGGCTGCTGTACTGTGCTGTAACGCTGGGAGGGCGGACATCATGTATTACAGTGCTGCGAAGATGATGATGATGGTGAAGCCTGGAGTGTCTGATACTGCTGTGCTGCAGGAGTGAGTTTCCCTCAGTACTGTAATATACATCCCCCCGGTTGACTCCTCACTTTCACTGCCCATTTGTGTAGCTTTCACTTCACTAAATTAGCCTGACTGTACCACACTGTACTTTACCACACTGACACTATACCACACTGTACTGTACCACAATATCACTGTACTGTACTGTACTGTACCACACTGTCACTGCACTGTACCACACTGTCACTGTTGGGTACTGTACTGTACCACACTGTCACTGCACTGTACTGTACTGTTCCGTACTGTACCACACTGTCACTGCACTGTACTGCACCAGTGTCACTGTACTGTACCACACTGTCACTGCACCAGTGTCACTGCACTGTACCACACTGTCACTGTACTGTACTGCACTGTACCACACTGTCACTGTACTGTCACTGCACTGTACCACACTGTCATTGTACTGTACCACACTGTCACTATACTATACCACACTGCACTGTACTGTACTGTTCCGTACTGTACCACACTGTCACTGCACTGTACTGCACCAGTGTCACTGTACTGTACCACACTGTCACTGTACTGTACTGCACTGTCATTGTGCTGTACTGTACCACACTGACACTGTACTGTATGTACCACACTGTCACTGTACTGTACTGTATTGTACCACACTGTCATTGTGCTGTACTGTACCACACTGACACTGACACTGTACTGTACTGTACCACACTGTCACTGTACTGTACCACACTTTCACTGTACTGTACTGCACTGTACCACACTGTCAATGTACTGTACCACACTGACACTGTACTGTATGTACCACACTGTCACTGTACTGTACTGTACTGTACCACACTGACACTGTACTGTACTGTATTGTACCACAGTCATTGTGCTGTACTGTACCACGCTGTCACTGTTGGGTACTGTACTGTACCACACTGTCACTGCACTGTACCACACTATGACTGTACTGCACTGTACTGTACCACACTGTCTATGTACTGTACCACACTGACACTGTACTGTCATGTACCACACTGTCCCTGTACTGTACCACACTGTCACTGTAATGTACTGTATTGTACCACACTCATTGTACTGTACTGTACCAAACTGACACTGTACTGTACCGTACCACACTGACACTGTACTGTACTGTACCACACTGTCACTGTACTGTACTGTACTGTACTGTATTGTACCACACTGTCATTGTGCTGTACTGTACCACACTGTCAATGTTGGGTACTGTACTGTACCACACTGTCACTGTACTGTACTGTACCACACTGTCATTGTGCTGTACTGTACCATACTGTCAATGTTGGGTACTGTACTGTACCACACTGACACTGTACTGTATGTACCACACTGTCACTGTACTGTACCACACTGACACTGCACTGTAATGTACTGTACCACACTAACACTGCACTGTACTGTACTGTACCACACTGTCACTGTACTGTACTGCAATGTACCACACTGTACTGTACTGTACCACACTGACACTGCACTGTACCACACTGTCATTGTGCTGTACTGTACCACACTGTCAATGTTGGGTACTGTACTGTACTGTATGTACCACACTGTAATGTTCTGTACCACACTAACACTGCACTGTACTGTAATGTACCACACTGTCACTGTCACTGTACTGTACCACACTGACACTGCACTGTAATGTACTGTACCACACTGTCACTGTTGGGTACTGTACTGTACCACACTGTCACTGTACTGTACTGTATTGTACCACTGTCACTGTTGGGTACTGTACTGTAATGTACTGTACCATACTGTAACTGTAACTGTCACTGTACTGTACTACACTGACACTATACTGTACTGCACTGTACCACACTGACACTATACTGTACTGCACTGTATTGTACCACAGTCATTGTACTGTACCACACTGACACTGTACTGTATCAAACTGTCACTATATTGTACTGCACTGTATTGTACCACACTGTCATTGTACTGTACCACACTGTCACTGCACTGCACTGTACTGTACTGAACCACACTGACACATCACTGTCACTGTACTGTATCAAACTGTCACTATACTGTACTGCATTGTATTGTACCACATTGTCACTGTAATGTACTGTACTGAACGTCCCTGTTGCTGATAAGCTGACTGACTCAGGGAGGCCTGATTGAAGGAGTGGCTGTAAGGCGGTGCAGCAGAGTCTGGTCTGGGATGGAGTGACTGATATTGAGAGACAGGGACGAACTGGCGCTGTACACCGTGACGCTCTGCTCTGGAGCTCAGTGCACTCAGCCCTGGAGGAGGACGGCAGGTCTCTGACTGTAGTGGATGCTGAGAGACACGGGCACACAGCAGAGCCGTGGCGTTTCTGAGCCGAGAGATGGCTGCCACCAGTTTCCTGTGTGGCTGCGCCGCTTCCCCTGAGAGCAACCTGTGAGCAGCACCAGCCCGGCAGTCCTCTCTGTGTCCGCTCACCGTGTGGGGATCGCAGGTGGGTCTGACAACCGGCCTGTCTGCAGGCGGCCCACCACCAGATTGGGCTCCGTGTTATAACGGCTTTTGTGAATTGTGCAGCATCGTGATAACTGCACAATACAGCCTACGGCCCTGCACCCCTGCTGCCTCCACTGGGGAGCAACTCTTCCAGTCACTTCAAACTTTATCCTTTAATATATATATATATATATATATATATATATATACATGTGTGTCTGTGTGTATGTGTATATGTATATATGTGTGTGTGTGTATATCTGTATTTGCTTGATAAATCATTGAATGTTTGCGTCTAAAGCAACTTTGAGCAACTGTGCTATGCTGCTTGTGCTGCTGTGCTGCGCTGTCACAGATCACCGTAACTGCAACTGCTGCTACAACCAGGTTACTACAGGACCTCAGCTAGTGCTACTGCTACTATTGCTGCTCCTAATACAACTCATACTACTACTATGGACTGAATAACAAGCATTAAAGAGGTCCTACCTGCTGCCGAGGCAGTGTGCTGCTCCTGTTCTCAGCGAGTTCGCAGCGCAGACTGCCTGACAGGAAGTGGCAGTTGATGGTATCACCCTGCATGCGCCCGTTAAGACAGGAACCTCAGACACCTCCGCTCTCTCGGCATTGACGCTCACACACGTTCACAGACACTTACATATTAACACATTTGTCGATTTATTTGTGTGTGTAATGCCACATGTGCCACATTCAGAAAGACAATCACTTCACAATAACTTGTATTTGCTTTCCTAGTACATTAGTGGAGTGTGAACCCAGAACCCAGTCAAACCTGGCCAGTCACTATATTACAGTACAGGCTGTTTCTCTTCAGTCCAGTCCAGTCACTATTACAGTACAGCCTGGCTCTTACAGTAGACTACTGTACAGTACACTCGCACAGCCCAGTCACTATATCAATCCCTATTTATGGCCTGTGTTTTACACCGCCCTTTACAGTTACATAGGACAAATAATGATATTAGAATTAGTTTTCTAATACACAGTAGTGTGTTCACTGCGTTATTGGGGTTGAGATGCATCGGGTCTGTGGTGCGTTGAGTGCCTGTGGTTCTGAGCCTGCGGGCCGAGGAGAGCCGGACAATGAATCACAGACTATGGGGTCAGCGGTGAGCAAGACTGAAACACAGCACACCACAGAAAGAGATGCAGGGCTGGCACAGAGAGGCCTGCTGAGACAGACACAGAGAGAGAGAGACGGAGAGATAGAGGGAGTGAGAGAGAGAGAGTATTGCTTTGGGAATACTTGTGTGTAAACATCTCATGCCAATAAAGCTTGATTTGAATTTGAGAGATGGGGGACAGACATACAAATACACAAATATCAGGGAGACCTAATTCACACAATTTAAAAACCTGATCCCTAAATTCAGTGTCCTCTCAGAGAGCTTCAAACTCCCTGACCTGCTGAGACAGGAGGAGTTCCCTGTGACCAGAGCAGCCCCAGTGTGTGTGTCCCTGCCACAACCCCTATGGACAGTGTGTGGACACCAGCCCAAGGGACAGTGTGGATGCCGGTACCGAGGGACAGAGTATGGCCACACTGGCCGGGCCGAGGTGGCAGTGGTGTTGTTCCCTATGATTACAATGATGATGACAATAATAAATGTGCTGAGAGTTGTGTGTCAATGAGGAACTGCAGACTCAACACCAGCTTCTCAGAGAGCTGATCTTATCTGACAGAGGGATCGGAAAATCTCTCGTCCTCTGTCGTTCTCTCTCACTACTTCCTTCCTCAGTCAAGATCAACAACACAGGATGTGGGCGCCGGCGCAATGCGAACAGTACAGCTGCGCTCTGCTCTCAGAAAGGTTTCCTTTTCAGGCTTTTCTTTGAATTATTCTTGAAAAAACCCTGAAACAGCTTCGCTTGTCAGATCACAGACAAATAAACAATCATGAAAGACCGTGAGAAGTGTCTCTCTTCAGGAGCCCTGTGTCCCGCGGTGCCGGTGAGGGGTTAGTGGACTCGTCGAGTAGGCAGAAGTCACTGCTGAACAAGTATACTTTAATCATATGAGGATTGTAAAAATGTGTGTGTGTGTGTGTGTGTTGGAATCAGGCCCTCTGTCAAAACACCTGCACTCACAGAGACAGACAGAGATAGAGACCCAAACAGACAGAATGAGAGATGAGACATTGATGGAAAGAGGAGACACACAGAAAGACAGACAGAAGGACAGAGACAGTCACAAACAAAGAGAAATGGACACAGAGGAAGAGACAGACATGGATTGAAAGACAGAAATAGACAGAGACGGAGACGAGCGAAGGCATGTGATGATGTGAGGATTCATATATATATATATATATATATATATATATATATACACTCACCTAAAGGATTATTAGGAACACCATACTAATACTGTGTTTGACCCCCTTTCGCCTTCAGAACTGCCTTAATTCTACGTGGCATTGATTCAACAAGGTGCTGAAAGCATTCTTTAGAAATGTTGGCCCATATTGATAGGATAGCATCTTGCAGTTGATGGAGATTTGTGGGATGCACATCCAGGGCACGAAGCTCCCGTTCCACCACATCCCAAAGATGCTCTATTGGGTTGAGATCTGGTGACTGTGGGGGCCAGTTTAGTACAGTGAACTCATTGTCATGTTCAAGAAACCAATTTGAAATGATTCGACCTTTGTGACATGGTGCATTATCCTGCTGGAAGTAGCCATCAGAGGATGGGTACATGGTGGTCATAAAGGGATGGACATGGTCAGAAACAATGCTCAGGTAGGCTGTGGCATTTAAACGATGCCCAATTGGCACTAAGGGGCCTAAAGTGTGCCAAGAAAACATCCCCCACACCATTACACCACCACCACCAGCCTGCACAGTGGTAACAAGGCATGATGGATCCATGTTCTCATTCTGTTTACGCCAAATTCTGACTCTACCATCTGAATGTCTCAACAGAAATCAAGACTCATCAGACCAGGCAACATTTTTCCAGTCTTCAACTGTCCAATTTTGGTGAGCTTGTGCAAATTGTAGCCTCTTTTTCCTATTTGTAGTGGAGATGAGTGGTACCCGGTGGGGTCTTCTGCTGTTGTAGCCCATCCGCCTCAAGGTTGTACGTGTTGTGGCTTCACAAATGCTTTGCTGCATACCTCGGTTGTAACGAGTGGTTATTTCAGTCAAAGTTGCTCTTCTATCAGCTTGAATCAGTCGGCCCATTCTCCTCTGACCTCTAGCATCAACAAGGCATTTTCGCCCACAGGACTGCCGCATACTGGATGTTTTTCCCTTTTCACACCATTCTTTGTAAACCCTAGAAATGGTTGTGCGTGAAAATCCCAGTAACTGAGCAGATTGTGAAATACTCAGACCGGTCCGTCTGGCACCAACAACCATGCCACGCTCAAAATTGCTTAAATCACCTTTCTTTCCCATTCAGACATTCAGTTTGGAGTTCAGGAGATTGTCTTGACCAGGACCACACCCCTAAATGCATTGAAGCAACTGCCATGTGATTGGTTGGTTAGATAATTGCATTAATGAGAAATTGAACAGGTGTTCCTAATAATCCTTTAGGTGAGTGTATATATATATGTATAATTGTCTCTTGAACCAGACGACCGCAGGCGGCTCTCTCGCACGGTGAGGGGGAGGACGGTGGTGCAGCCCTGAGGTACCAACACTATGAACAGGAATCCAGCACCCTGCTCTCACTCTCATTGTTCTGGCTTTTTGTTGTTTTGTTTTCTCTTAAACCTCAGCAGTGACGGCTCTGAATGGCCTTGTCCTCGCTCCGGCGCCTCTCCCCGTCCTAGGCAGTCACTCGCTGCCCCAGTCCACGCTGTTATTCACCGGTTCATTCAGTCTGGAACATGTGCGTTGCACCTGTTTCACACACACGGGCCACACTGTGTGAAGGACTGTGTCACGCAGCTTCTCTCTCTGACCACAGTGCTCACATCGGCCTTGCTCTGGACGCCTCTCACTACTGATACACACGCACGCACACTCTCACACACACCACAAAGACACACCCCACCACACACAGATCGATACACTGGCCCTCTCTGATAAGAACAGCTTGACAGGCAATAACACACAATGATTGACAATGTGGAAGTCCAGGCCGGTCCACAGTTTACAACCACACAGAGACACTTCATTCACACCAATCACAGGCGCTGGCTTTGCTGCATTTCCTCTAAGGAGAACAAACGAGCATCACAAATCCACATTTAATTAAACTGGGGTGAAATCCAGAACGTATCTGTGTTTGTCCTGTATTGTTGTGATTTGACGTGGTGCTTAAAAGACCACTGTCCCCCTGCACTGTGGCTCAGGGTCACAAAGGACTCACAAAGAGTTAAAAATAAATGTCATGGATACACTCCGTCTGTCTGTCTCTGCTGCACATGTCTCTACTACTTGCCTCCCTCGGTCTCTCACTCTGTCCCCGTCCCCCAACCCGCTGGACACGGAAGTCCTCCAGTCCAGGCCTCTCCTCCACCCAACCCTCATCCTCTCCCTCTCTCTCCCTACATGTTCAATTCAAATCTGACTCAGTAGGAATATTGCCCTGACAAGATTACACAAGTTTCACCAAAGCATTCACATCAAAAGACTCTGTCTCTCCCCCACCCCTTTCAGCACTGTCTCTCCTCCCTTTCTCTCTCTCTCTCATTATCTCTCTCTCTCTGACAATGTCTCTCTCTCCCTCTCTCAGAGCCTTGCGGGGACATTGTTCTGTTTCCACTTGGCCAGGCAGCGCTGGAGCGTTCTGACCTACTTTTACATCTGAGTCACTTAACCCTCGCTGCACACTTTACCCTGTGTACCCTGTGTATCCATGCGTACCCTGTGTAGCCATGTCTACCCTGTGTACCCTGATACACTCCAATACACCACTGCGTAGATTTATAAACACTGTTAAAACACTGATAATCCCATACACAGTGATTCATCCACATTACGTTGCACACCACACTAATACACTCTTTGTGACCCTAACAGGAAATGCAACTCAAGCCCTGACAAACACACACATGGAAATCATTTAAATCAGCAGGTACTTCTGCTGAGCACTCTTGCCCTCTTCCCCTCGGTCTCTGTCTCCATCCCCCTGCTCCCTCTTTCCATCACCGGCTTCTCAGTATAAGATGAGAAGTGATGATGTTTCAGTTCAACCAGGAAAGAGGAACCGGGGGGAAACCCGAGACACGTGCTGCACATTAATGAGAAGTGCAAATCACAAACACAATGATCACTGAAAAACACAACATAATGACACACTGATTGAACACACTCGAGGTCGGCCATCGAGATCCCAGAAAGCCAGTTACTTAGTGGTCCCTAAAACACACAAGAAAACGCAGGCGGTTGAGCATTCAGTTATAGGGCCCCAAAAATCCCAGCTGCAGACTCTTCTGTTCAGTCTCTGTTTTTCTAGCCCATAGTGCCGCTTGTGTGCCATGGACATGTGATGCACAGCCGTTTTGGAGATGTCCTGCACTGCATGACCAGTATCTGAGCACAACTGTCTTCTTGTCTTCCAGCAACAGCCCCCTCTGAAGGGCCGACGAGCCACAACCCTCCTCAGAGGCCACCCACCACAGAGCGCTAACACAGCACCCACACCCCAAGGTCTGACGAGCCATCGCCACCCAAGGGCTGTTGATGGTCCAACCCCCCCACCCCGATGGCCGGTGAGAGACCCCCTCCAGAGGGAAGAGCAAAGCCAGCAGCACCGATCAAGAGCTTTCTGATCTCCTTGCTGCTGTAACTACACTGCCCAGAGGGGAGGCAGCCATTAGGCCTGGGCCCTAAGCCGTGGACCCCCAGAGATTCATCTTCTCCTGTAACAATCTGCCATCCATAGGGGTTTGTGTTTTTCTCTCCTTCATGCCTAATGGCTTATTTTATGTGGGTGTATTTTATTTGAGTTAATTTAAACTGTTAAAGGTTTATTAATTTATTTTTCATTTTGCCGAGATGTTTATCACAGTGCTCCGTGGCTGTCCTGCGAAGGGTGTAATAATAAAAATGATTGATTTATTGATTGATTGAACAACAGAAACACATACCATAACACACACACACATACCATAACAATTCCCAATAATAACACACAACTTAACAAACACCATAATAACAGAAACATAATAACACTCACCATTACACCATGATATTAGAACCCCCCCCCCAATAACAACACATGCATCGTAATGCAGACATTCATCCGGCCTCACAGAGACACAATGTCACCAGCGCCCTCATGTGGGTGCAGAGGGAAAAGCTGAGCCAGGCTTTGCATTTTCAAATGACGTTTAATGTTCCAATAATTTATCCCACTGATGCACAAACTAACAAACACAAAAACACAATGAACACAACAATCTCCTATTTACCTTCACTCGATACACAACCCACCTTCTTATTACTGGTTGTGGTTTGAGTTAATATTACACATTACTTTTCCTTCACAAGTTACTAAACTCTTGCTTCATTTAATTGCAAAAGATTAAAAATAAATTGCTCACCAACAAACCCACAGTAGTGACTCGCAGCCTTGTGCCCCCCAACAGTGAGACAGACACCCTGCTGCCCCCCCACCCGGGAGAAGCTAAGTCCAGTTCACATTGTACCCCCCCAATACCTCCTTACAGCTGGGAGTGACAGATCAGTTGAGTGCAGCACAGTGCAGCTCAGTGAAGGGGAAGTGCAGTGACTCTGCAGGATTTCCCTCTCGTACAGCAAGAGAGGATCACATACCGCCAGGTACCGAGTGTGTGCAGCAGCAGCAGCAGCACACCGTCTCTATGTACGAGCTGTGTGTGTGTCTCAGAAGCTTAAACTACATTCGGTGCACCAGTTTAGAGTGTGGCTCGGTCTACACCGTGTGTGTATGTGTGTATAGTGTGTTCCTCAGGGGAGGCAGAGAGGCTCAGCGTTGGCTCAGTGGTGGCTGAGCTTCAGTGCCGACACCAGCCAGTCCTCCCTGACCAGCCGCAGCGAGCGCAGGGCGTCCACCAGCTGGCAGCGTGCGTTGCCAATGAAGCAGTTGGACAGGAAGGCCGGCAGTCCCCCCACACCGTCCCGCAGGGTGAACAGGGGCACTCGCACCATGCCCATCACCTCCGAGAGAGGACAGAGAGCGGGTACACACTGAGAGACAGGCTGTAAACTACACACACACAGCAGCACACAGAGTGTGTTTCAGAGTGTTGTACAATTGTGTTTGGTGTGATACAGTGTTGTTGTCCAGTTTCCCTACCTCTAGCCCGTGGTCCTTGGCACTTGTTTTTGAGTGTTATACAGTGTTTTAGAGTGATAAATAGTGTTGTTGTCACTGCGGCCCCTACCTCCAGCCCGTGGTCCTTGGCGCTGAGCGCAGCCCTCTCAATGTCCCTCAGCTGCTCCAGGCTGATGCTCTTTGTGTAGAAGTGTGTGACCAGGTGCTGGGAGCTGTAGGCGTGTGAGGACAGGTAGTCCTGCTCTCCCAGCTCCACCGGGCAGCCCAGCTCCTCCAGGAGCTCCCGGCACAAACCCGCCTCCAGGCCCTCCGCTTCGGGGTCCACAAAGCCCCCCGGGAAGCCCAGGCGCCCGTCAAAACGCATCTGCATCTGCAAAGGAGGGTCTGTCAGTGAGGGCGTCACTGTGTGTGTGTGTCTGTGTCTGTGTGGGGGGGGGTGGACTTATTTGTGTTTTACACTGCATAGCCTGATTTAGTTGCTGATTTTAGTTTCAATTGCTTTCTTGTGATCATCGCACTGGAGTTTGTGGTGTGTTGTTCTGGCGCGCTGTTGCTGCTGCGGTTGTTCAGTGCTAATGTAGCTCCAGTGCTGCTCATTTTCCATTGGCTGCTGTAGCCTATAAGCAATCATTTGAATTTTATATACAGTTTTCACTTGTGTATAGTGGATGATTTATTATATATATATATGTATATTCTATTTAAAGGGAAAACGGCAGTTTGTGTTTAATGTATAGGCCTTCATGTCGGGTCGTACAGGGACAGAGCAACAGAGTGTAGTGGAAAGCAAGAGGTGATAGTATAGAAATACCTGTTCCTGTTTAAAAACCCACTACACTGAGTTACACTGATTCTGACCTTGTCAAACACAGCACATTAGAGTATTTCTGTATTCTTAATTACATTAAATACTGTTTCGGGTTTGTATTTGAAAAATTACAAATTGTATCTTGTTTGACGATTACTAATTTACTGTATTTGAATATACTTTTGAAAAGTATTTGCAAATACTTCAATTATGTATTATAACACAGTGTGGGGCAGGGTTATAGAAGTCAGATATATCCCTGCACATCACTAATTTCTTGGTTGGTAGGCCTACAAACACGGGGGGGGGGAACTACATTTCCCACAAATCACAGCACTCAACTTCCGGTTGGCTGTCAGCTGACCTACTCCAGCAATCAGCTGACCCACCACCAGGAACAGGTGTTTCAGGGCTGCCTGCATAAAAGGGAGGGCCCAAACATTTAGTTCTTTGTCTCATACCCGTTGTGGACAGGGACAAGAAGGGTGGCTGAGTAGCAGCATAAAAAACAGAACGAGAAGAACAAAGACAAAGACAAAGACCCCTTGACTTCTGTTTTAAAAGAAAGCCAGAGTTTGAAGCCTGAGTCAGGGAACTTCTCCTACATGCAACCACCCATACAACCCGCTTGCACCTAACTCAACCCCGCACTGTGCCACAGTATTTTCACTAGCATTTATATTCTCCATTTTCAGTCATTTGTATTTGAATCAATGCGTTGTATTTGAAAATATAATCTTATTTGTACATCACAACATTGTAGCACAACATAACGCAACACAAGAAGATTAAAGACACGATGTGAGATGCCTAACATTCCCAAAAGTCTGAATCGGTCGCTTTCATTGACTCCTCCTCTCCTCCCTGCATCTCACCTGTTGGCCAATGAGGGGAAGAAAGAATGGGTTTGTTATTCAAAGCTGAGCTGCTGCATGTCCTGCGGGAAGGAGATCTGCACAACAGTCAGTGCTAATCATAAAACTAAAAAATTTAACTAAAACACAAATGTGGCTACAACATTTACTTCCACCTCTTGATGTGTGTGTAATGTTAGACAATATTTGTTGTTGAGCGGAGTTTGTTGTGAAGTACAGATGAGATCCATCCATCTTCGAAACTGCTTATCCTGGCGAGGGTCGCAGGGAACCGGAGCCGATCCCGGCAGGCGTCGCTGGGCAACTCACACATACCTACAGGGCAATTTAGCATGGCCAATTAACCTAACCTGCATGTCTTTGGATGGTGGGAGGAAACCGGAGTACCCAGAGGAAACCCACGTGGACATGGGGAGAACATGCAGACTCCACACAGACAGGTCCCCTAGACCGGGACTCGAACCCGAGACCCCTGGAGTTGTGAGGCAGCAGCACTAACCACCGCACCACCGTGCCACCCATACAGATGAGACTGAATTTTCAAAGCAACCCATAAATTGAAATACAAATAATTTAAAACACAGAATATCAAATACTTGTGGAAATACATTCATAAGAACATAAGAAAGTTTACAATCGAGAGGAGGCCATTCGCCCCATCGTGCTCGTTCGGTGTCCATTAATAACCGAGTGATCCAAGCATCCTATCAACTAGTAATGGTGAAACAGGATACAATGTTTAAGTTTTAAAGGTCTGACAAACACACACACATATATGTATATAACTAGCAGAGGCAGAGTTGGGGCAGGGGAACCCATAAGGCATCCTGCCCAGGGGCTGAGAATTTGTTAATCCAGCCCTGTGTGTCTTGTGGTACAGCCTCAGTGTGTGTGTGTGTGTGTTGTTGTACAGTCTCTGTGAGTGTGTATGTGTGTTGTTTTACAATCTCAGTGTGTGTGTGTGTTGTTGTACAGTCTCTGTGAGTGTGTATGTGTGTTGTTTTACAATCTCAGTGTGTGTGTGTGTTGTGGTACAGTCTCAGTGTGTGAGTGTGTTGTTGTACAATCTCAGTGAGTGTGTGTGTTGTTGTACAGTCTCTGAGTGTGTGTGTGTTGTTGTACAGTCTCAGTGAGAGTGTGTTTTGTTGTACAATCTCAGTGTGTGTGTGTGTGTTGTTGTACAATCTCAGTGTGTGTGTGTGTGTTGTTGTACAGTCTCAGTGAGAGTGTGTGTGTGTGTGTGTTGTTGTACAATCTCAGTGTGTGTGTGTGTGTGTGTGTTGTTGTACAGTCTCAGTGAGAGTGTGTGTGTGTGTGTGTTGTTGTTGTTGTTGTTGTACAGTCTCAGTGAGTGTGTGTGTGTGTGTTGTTGTACAGTCTCGGTGCGTGTTGGCGGTACAGTGTCCTCACCAGCACCACGTTTCTGATGGGGATTTTACCGAACAGCTTCTCGTCAGACGCCGCGTACAGCATGGCGTGGCAGGCATGCTTGTAGGTCCGGTACTGCAGGGCTTCCTGCCGGGAAACGGGGCGGCCCTCCATCCCTGAGCAGCTGTTAATGTAAAAGCTAATGGCTGTGTTGTAACTGTAGAGGACTGTTGCATGCGTTCTTCACACAAACCTGCCCGACACGGCTCGGCTTCCGCTTCCTGCCACAAGCACTGCACGCTGGCCAATCAGCGCTCTTCTTCCGCGTCTCCCCAGCCAATGAAAAGGACAGGCCAGCATCGCCGCCGCCTTGTAACCAATAGAAAGTGGGCAAAGATGCCATTTAAACCTGGTTTACATCGAACTCCCAATCAAATATAGTGTCCTACAGCTACTAACCTTTACATACTATTACATTATTACATTATTACTATTAGGCATCATACTACACAGCTCTTGGAGCTAAAACCAATGCAAAGAGCTTTTTTCAATATTACAACAGCAAGAGGTCAATAAAGGAGGAGGTGAAACAGATAAAGGGCAAAAATGGAAGTATCTTGGAAAACGAACAAGACGTGGCAAATGTTCTAATTGAGTTTTTCACTGAGGTTTTTACAAAAGAAAAGACAGCTAACATGCCACAGGTTAACAATCAGTCCAGTCAAACCCTAAGAGAGATCAGGATAAATGAGGAGGAGGTACTAAAGGTACGGAAGCGTATTCCTGCCACACGAAATACACTCACCTAAAGGATTATTAGGAACACCTGTTCAATTTCTCATTAATGCAATTATCTAACCAACCAATCACATGGCAGTTGCTTCAATGCATTTAGGGGTGTGGTCCTGGTCAAGACAATCTCCTGAACTCCAAACTGAATGTCTGAATGGGAAAGAAAGGTGATTTAAGCAATTTTGAGCGTGGCATGGTTGTTGGTGCCAGACGGGCCGGTCTGAGTATTTCACAATCTGCTCAGTTACTGGGATTTTCACGCACAACCATTTCTAGGGTTTACAAAGAATGGTGTGAAAAGGGAAAAACATCCAGTATGCGGCAGTCCTGTGGGCGAAAATGCCTTGTTGATGCTAGAGGTCAGAGGAGAATGGGCCGACTGATTCAAGCTGATAGAAGAGCAACTTTGACTGAAATAACCACTCGTTACAACCGAGGTATGCAGCAAAGCATTTGTGAAGCCACAACACGTACAACCTTGAGGTGGATGGGCTACAACAGCAGAAGTCCCCACCGGGTACCACTCATCTCCACTACAAATAGGAAAAAGAGGCTACAATTTGCACAAGCTCACCAAAATTGGACAGTTGAAGACTGGAAAAATGTTGCCTGGTCTGATGAGTCTCGATTTCTGTTGAGACATTCAGATGGTAGAGTCAGAATTTGGCGTAAACAGAATGAGAACATGGATCCATCATGCCTTGTTACCACTGTGCAGGCTGGTGGTGGTGGTGTAATGGTGTGGGGGATGTTTTCTTGGCACACTTTAGGCCCCTTAGTGCCACTTGAGCATCGTTTAAATGCCACGGCCTACCTGAGCATTGTTTCTGACCATGTCCATCCCTTTATGACCACCATGTACCCATCCTCTGATGGCTACTTCCAGCAGGATAATGCACCATGTCACAAAGGTCGACTCATTTCAAATTGGTTTCTTGAACATGACAATGAGTTCACTGTACTAAACTGGCCCCCACAGTCACCAGATCTCAACCCAATAGAGCATCTTTGGGATGTGGTGGAACGGGAGCTTCGTGCCCTGGATGTGCATCCCACAAATCTCCATCAACTGCAAGATGATATCCTATCAATATGGGCCAACATTTCTAAAGAATGCTTTCAGCACCTTGTTGAATCAATGCCACGTAGAATTAAGGCAGTTCTGAAGGCGAAAGGGGGTCAAACACAGTATTAGTATGGTGTTCCTAATAATCCTTTAGGTGAGTGTATATATATATATTACGTGATAACTATCACGTTTTTACGTGTTAGGGAATTATCACGTTTTTGTCACATAATTGTCACATAATAACAGACTGAACTAGAATACCGGAGACAAAACAACGATGTCAGACGTTAGGGATTTTGTACGAAATTACTTTTTCATGTGGCAGCACTACGCTTCCGTACTTCCGTACTAAAGGGACTAGCAGAATTAAAAACCAACAAAACAAATCACCTGGGCCAGATGGGATATTTCCAACAGTACTTTACCAATTAGGTAAATTATTTATAGGCCGCTAAGTCAAATATTCCAAATTAGACTTAGAACAGGGGATGAGCCAACTGACTGGAAGACAGCAAATGTCATACCAATCCACAAGAAAGAGCCAGGAAATTACAGACCAATCAGTCTCACCTGCATCACCTGTAAAATGTTGGAAAAAATGATCAGACAGAAAATAGAGGAGCATCTTAATGAAAAACATATTCTTGGAGATAGTCAACATGGGTTTAGACGAGGCAGATCATGTCTTACTAATTTATTAGAATTTTTTGAACATGCAGCTGCAGCTGTAGATCATGTGAAAGCATATGATATGATATACTTAGATTTTCAAAAAGCTTTTGATAAGGTTCCACACCAAAGACTAATCCTCAAACTGGAAGCTGTAGGTATTCAGGGTAAAGTAGATGGATTATGAACTGGTTGATGTCTAGGAAACAGAGGGTGTCGATTAGAGGAGTCACTTCTAACTGGAGTGAGGTTGTTAGTGGAGTTCCACAGGGATCAGTACTAGGGCCTGTGCTTTTTCTAATCTATATTAATGATCTGGACTCTGGGATAGTTAGCAAACTTGTCAAATGTGCAGATGATACTAAAATAGGTGGCTCAGCAGATACAATCTCGGCAGCACAGGCTATTCAAAGGGACTTAGATAATATTCAGTTGTGGGCCGACACCTGGCAAATGAAATTCAATGTGGACAAGTGCAAGGTATTACATGCAGGTAACAATAATGTCCACTATAATTACACTATGGGAGGAACAGAACTAGATGAAGTAACGCATGAGAAAGACCTAGGAGTCTACGTGGACTCCTCACTTTCTCCATCCAAACAATGTGGGGAAGCAATAAAAAAGGCAAATACAAGAAATACAATTTACGAAAACATCACAATAATATACACCATGCAGTACATGCATTACACGGTATGTTACTGATATGTTGTTTTTATGGTCGTATGCAGGTTTATATCAGAGATACTTTGTAACAGTGTAAGTAGTAGGAGGAGAAGTTAGGTGAGGAAGCAGCGTGCATCAGTGATAGTATGTCACAGTAAGTAGGTTCGCTGTAGTAGAAAAGCAGGTATGTTCATGTTCACTGTAGTACGTAGGGGTCAATTGCAACGACCTTGCAGTTAGTACGGATCTCGAATTAAGTTGTACTAAATAGTACAGTACTATCCCGGGATCATACCCAGCTGCGCACTACGTTACGCATTGCCACGACAGAATGAGCAGGACGGGGCTGGAGACTATGCCATGTCTCGCATCGCACCAGTGTGCTGCACGAGGCATTTTAAGTGTACCAGGTAGTAATAGTGTACCCGAGTATTGCAGTCACACTGAGAAAGATGGCCAAACCAATTAAGTATACTAACGATACCCGGATGACATCCTAAATTAAGCCAAAAGTGACGTCATTGAATTGGCCGGGCTTCGCCTCGACATGGGAGGGATTGATGCCGTTTTCACAGGGCGCCGGGGGGCATGTAACACACACTGGTAATGCCAAATGTGTAAAAACGCCAGGTAACAGCACGAAATAATGCTATTTATTTTAGTAGCAGTCGGTGATTTTTATTCAGAATTCTTAGTTTGACCCCTTATTATTATTGATCATACAATAGAAACAGCCCCAAGAGTGTTGTTTTAAACCATAACCCCATCATATGTAAAATATGAGCCCGAGAAGGAAAAGCCAAAGTGTGGAAGAAGGCAGTTAATAAGAGTCACACTTTCTCACTATTAATAGTACAAGCTGTGCAACGATAGGTTATTATCACAACCACGGTTCCCTGAAAAAGAAAGACAGCCATTAACGGAAAGGAAGAGCCTTCTGATTTTTCACAGATTGGCAGGTCAGAAGGCTCTTCCCTTTCGGTAATGGCTGTCTTTCGATTTGAAAGGGAACTATTGTTTACTTTGTTTCATTGCGCTAAGGTTTAAGCAAACAAAAACCTCTGACCCGGCCACACGCTAAGCGAGACACACACGGGGTGAGAGACCCAGCCACACGTGGGCAAGACACGCGGGCAGAAACCTCTCCAGCGCAGAATGACCCCCAAAACACAACCACAGCTCCACCAAGTTGACTTTGTACAGTTTTATTGAAAAGCAGAGCAAACAAAGAGTTGAGGTCAGTCGGAACCCCCCCTCCTCACAGGACACGCCAGCGACACGCCAGGGAGGAGACGAGCTCTGCGTCCATCAGTGTGTGTGTTTGTAAGTGTGTTAAGAGTCACGGGAGGAGCTGTCTTTGACATCAGTGCTCTCTGTGTACAGTGTGTGTGCGTTAGGAGTCCGAAGAGGAGCGGTCTTTGACATCAGTGCTCAGTGTGTGTGTGTGTTGTGTGCGCGCTCACTGTGTGTGCGTGTGCGCGCACAGTGTGTGTTAGGAGTCCGAAGAGGAGCTGTCTTTGACGTCTGTGCTCTCGGTGGCCTCGCTGACTTCGCTCACATCCTTGCTATCCCCCCCGCTGTCCTGGGGGTCGTCCAGCTTCCCGGGGAGGAGTGGGGCAGCACCGCCCTGGGGTGGGTCAGGCAGAACCCACGGTCGCCCCCTCTCCACCGCCCCCGGCCTGCGCAACTGAAGAGAGAGAGAGAGAGAGAGAGAGAGGGGTGGTTAGTGAACGTAGTGAACGTATGGGGCTAAATGCCGATAAAGTACCGAGATGAATATGTAGACTGTAGTAAAGCTGGAGGGGGAGAGAGCACACCGGGGCTAATACACAGAGAAAGAGATGGAGGAGCAGAGAGGAGGAGAGGAGCTGGAGCGCCACACAGGGTCAGTGAAGGGGCACAGCGATATCACACAGCACAGTGCTGCTGAAGCACAGAACTGTCGGGGTGCAGTATCAGTGTGTTCAGGTGCAGTAGTATCGGGGTGCAGTGTTGAGGTGCAATATTATCAGGGTGCAGTGTTGAGGTGCAATATTATCAGGGTGCAGTGTTGAGTTGCAGTATTATCAGGGTGCAGTGTCAGTGTATTGAGGTGCAGTATTATCGGGGTGCAGTGTCAGTACCCCCTGTCTCTGCCGGTACCTCGTCCGCCATCTGGGCCAGGTCTCTCTTCATGGCGTACGCGTCCTCGCCGTCTGCATAGTATTTCGGCTCTACCTCACTGATCCTGCAGAGAGAGAGGGAGGGAGGGAGAGGGAGAGCTGTCACAAACCGATTGCAGTAGTGACGGACAGGCAAACAGAGACAGGCATGTGCAAACACAGACACACCGGGACACACCGGTACAGACAGAAGGATAGAGACACACAGACAAGCAGACAGGTAGACGCACACAGAGATGCTTTGCCACTCACTGGAAGTTCAGTGTGTTGGAGTAGAGGTGGAGAGCCGCTCGGTTACTGCGAGTGAGAGAGAGAGAGAGTGTCAGTGGTTTACCGAATGTTTCCAGGGAATCAAGGTGTCAGGGTGTCAGACTGTCTCACCTCTTCCTGACGTGCAGGGAGACGTATTTGGCGTTGAAGTTTTCGATCATGGCACGAGACGCCTGGTCCATCAGCTTCTGAGCCAAACCCAGCCGCCTGTGAGAGCGTTTCACCGCCTGAGAGAGAGAGTCAATACTGACACACCACACACCATGGTCAGGACAGAGGCAGAGAGACCGAGAGAGAGACTCACCAGGGAGGTGATGTGTCCGTGGGGCACGTCATCGGGGTCCTCCTCCCTGCAGACAGACATTGAACCACAGAGAGTCAGACAGACAGACCTACACACACACAGTGAGACTCTGAGCTGGGGGGGGGACACTCACATCTTTGCCAACACATAGCCCACGATCTTCCCATTCTCATCCTCTGCGATGTAGGAGAGCTGCGGAGGGAGCGAGAGAGGGAGAGGGAGTGAGACAGTCTGGACTGTGGGCAGAGACAGTGTGTCAGTGGGTACAGGACTTAATCTGTGTGTGTGTTGTTTGTGTGTGTGTTATGTGGTGTTGTGTGTTTCTGTGGGGTGTGTGTATGTTGTGTGTATGTGGTGTGGTGTGTACAGTACCTGTGGCCAAGACAGGCCGTGATAGAAGTAGTATTTCATCTGATAGTTCTCTGGGAGACACAGCAGGTTGCAGTGCTGCATGTTCATCAGGTCCTCCGGCTGAGGCAGGAAGAGAGAGACAGAAAACCAGAGTCAACTGATGCTCAAAATAAACGTGTACACAACTACTTTTCATAAGTTAGTCCTACCACCACAGTTAATACTAATGATATCAAAATAGTTTAAAACATGTACTATTACTCCCTACCACCAATACCAATTAAAACGCATTTTTAAATACTGCTACAGCGATAAAAACAAAACAGAAAACGGAAGACTCTTGATCACAAAGCCGGGCTCGAAAAAACAGCGGTTCTCACTGCGACCCCGGCCTGACGAGTCACTCGAGCCCGAGGCTTTAGGCCTGCACCCGGAACTCAGTCTCTGGATCTGCGGGCGGTTCGCTACACAAACAAGGGAGGAGCTCAGACGGGCAGCTCAGGACTGGACCGAAGAGGACAGTCACATCGGGACAGCCATGTCCCTCTATCTCTGAACCCCAACCGGCGACCAGACGGGGACCCGGTCCCCTCACACCGGCGGCACTTACTCTGGCGTTTCGGATGTTCATCTTCGCGTCTGTGCGCCGGAGATCAGAGTGTGTTAAACGGCGATGTGTATTATTGTGTGTTGTGTGTATAAACGGGCAGCGGGATCACAGGGTTATATTGTCATATCCAGCATGTGGGAGCGCAATAGGACCAACCTAACCGCACTGCCATCACAGGCAACACAAACCCGCCCCCGGGCCCCGTGAGGGCCAATGGACAGTGATATAATTAGATTGACAGTAGGATTGTCCATTGGCATAGAAGAACCGTCTGTTGCAAGGGCTGTGTAGCCAATAGGATAGAGACTAGGGCGTGTCCGTTCATTCAGCACGTTAGGTTGAAAGAGCAGAGACCACAATACACTCACCTAAAGGATTATTAGAAACACCATACTTATACTGTGTTTGACCCCCTTTCGCCTTCAGAACTGCCTTAATTCTACGTGGCATTGATTCAACAAGGTGCTGAAAGCATTCTTTAGAAATGTTGGCCCATATTGATAGGATAGCATCTTGCAGTTGATGGAGATTTGTGGGATGCACATCCAGGGCACGAAGCTCCCGTTCCACCACATCCCAAAGATGCTCTATTGGGTTGAGATCTGGTGACTGTGGGGGCCAGTTTATTACAGTGAACTCATTTTCGTGTTCAAGAAACCAATTTGAAATGATTTGACCTTTGTGACATGGTGCATTATCCTGCTGGAAGTAGCCATCAGAGGATGGGTACATGGTGGTCATAAAGGGATGGACATGGTCAGAAACAATGCTCAGGTAGGCTGTGGCCTGTGTGCCAAGAAAACATCCCCTATACCATTACACCACCACCAGCAGCCTGCACAGTGGTAACAAGGCATGATGGATCCATGTTCTCATTCTGTTTACGCCAAGTTCTGACTCTACCATCTGAATGTCTCAACAGAAATCGAGACTCATCAGACCAGGCAACATTTTTCCAGTCTTCAACTGTCCAATTTTGGTGAGCTTGTGCAAATTGTAGCCTCTTTTTCCTATTTGTAGTGGTGATGAGTGGTACCCGGTGGGGTCTTCTGCTGTTGTAGCCCATCCGCCTCAAGGTTGTACGTGTTGTGGCTTCACAAATGCTTTGCTGCATACCTCGGTTGTAACGAGTGGTTATTTCAGTCAAAGTTGCTCTTCTATCAGCTTGAATCAGTCGGCCCATTCTCCTCTGACCTCTAGCATCAACAAGGCATTTTCGCCCACAGCACTCCCGCATACTGGATGTTTTTCCCTTTTCACACCATTCTTTGTAAACCCTAGAAATGGTTGTGCGTGAAAATCCCAGTAACTGAGCAGATTGTGAAATACTCAGACCGGCCCGTCTGGCACCAACAACCATGCCACGCTCAAAATTGCTTAAATCACCTTTCTTTCCCATTCAGACATTCAGTTTGGAGTTCAGGAGATTGTCTTGACCAGGACCACACCCCTAAATGCATTGAAGCAACTGCCATGTGATTGGTTGGTTAGATAATTGCATTAATGAGAAATTGAACAGGTGTTCCTAATAATCCTTTAGGTGAGTGTATTTTAAGAGCAGATGGATGGGATAGTTGTGCGGAAGACAAATTATGGTAAAAGCATGGTAAGCTACAGTTTACCATGGTAAAAACCATATGGGCCAAAGACTGCACTCGTCCCATACGACACCCCCCGTTGAAACTATATTTTTACCATGGTATGTCACAACTATAAGTCATATTATTATTATTATTATTATTATTTCTTGGCAGACGCCCTTATGCAGGGCGACTTACAACATAAGTGCAAACAAAGTGCAAGAATACAGTTAAGTACAAGGCATCAATCATTAGAAATTCAAGTTAACTAAAACATAGCAATTCAAAATACATTTTACAAATTCCAATTTACAATTTACACAAGTACAGTAAGTGACGTCCTACATCCTGGATGGTGAAAGTGCTGTCAAGATGTAGGGTCACAGTCAAGGGCTACAGGAAAGGGAGCAAGGAGGAAAACAATCAAGAACGCGAGAAGCATAATAAGAACTGTGAAGTGCTACAGTCAGGGAAAAAAGTATTTGATCCCCTGCGGATTTTGTACGTTTGCCCACTGACAAAGAAATGATCAGTCTATAATTTTAATGGTAGGTGTATTTTAACAGTGAGAGACAGAATAATAACAACAAAAATCCAGAAAACGCATTTCAAAAAAGTTATAAATTGATTTGCATGTTAATGATGGAGATAAGTATTTGACCCCTTCGACTTAGTACTTGGTGGCAAAACCCTTGTTGGCAATCACAGAGGTCAGACGTTTCTTGTAGTTGGCCACCAGGTTTGCACACATCTCAGGAGGGTTTTTGTCCCACTCCTCTTTGCAGATCCTCTCCAAGTCATTAAAGTTTCGAGGCTGACGTTTGGCAACTCGAACCTTCAGCTCCCTCCACAGATTTTCTATGGGATTAAGGTCTGGAGACTTGCTAGGCCACTCCAGGACCTTAATGTGCTTCTTCTTGAGCCACTCCTTTGTTGCCTTGGCTGTGTGTTTTGTGTCATTGTCATGCTGGAATACTCATCCACGACCCATTGTCAATGCCCTGGCTGAGGGAAGGAGGTTCTCACCCAAGATTTGACGGTACATGGCCCCGTCCATCGTGCCTTTGATGCGGTGCAGTTGTCCTGTCCCCTTAGCAGAAAAACACCCACAAACCTCCATGTTTGGCGGTGGGGATGGTGTTCTTGGGGTCATAGGCAGCATTCCTCCTCCTCCAAACAGGTTGATGACAAAGAGCTCGATTTTGGTCTCATCTGACCACAACACTTTCACCCAGTTCTCCTCTGAATCATTCAGATGTTCATTGGCAAACTTCAGACGGGCCTGTACATGTGCTTTCTTGAGCAGGGGGACCTTGCGGGCGCTGCAGGATTTCAGTCCTTCACGGCGTAGTGTGTTACCAATTGTTTTCTTGGTGAGTATGGTCCCAGCTGCCTTGAGATCATTAACAAGATCCTCCCGTGTAGTTCTGGGCTGATTCTTCACCGTTCTCATGATCATTGAAACTCCACGAGGTGAGATCTTGCATGGAGCCCCAGACCGAGGGAGACTGACAGTTATTTTGTGTTTCTTCCATTTCCAATAATCGCACCAACTGTTGTCACCTTCTCATCAAGCTGCTTGGCGATGGTCTTGTAGCCCTTTAAGAGAGTGCTCTTAATCTCAGCTCGTTACTTGTATAAAAGAAACCTGGGAGCCAGAAATTTTGCTGATTGATAGGGGATCAAATACTTATTTCCCTCATTAACATGCAAATCAATTTATAACTTTTTTGAAATGCGTTTTTCTGGATTTTTTTGTTGTTATTCTGTTTCTCACTGTTAAAATACACCTACCATTAAAATTATAGACTGATAATTTCTTTGCCAGTGGGCAAACGTACAAAATCAGCAGGGGATCAAATACTTTTTTCCCTCACTGTATCTAGCAGGGATAAAATGACTAATATTACAAGTACTGTGTGAAAAGAGGTGTCTTGAGTAAGCACTGGAATGAGGTCAAGGACTCTGCTGTTTTGACTTCGGTGGGCAGGTCGTTCCATCATTTAGGGGGCAGGGATGAGAAGGAGCGGCTCTGGAGGAAGGAGAGTGGAGAGGAGGTAGAGTTAGTCATGTGGCACTGGAGGAGCGCAGTGGTCTGGAGGGGATGTATGGAGAGACGAAGGTCTGAAGGTAGCTTGGAGCAGTGTGGTTGAGACAGCGGTAGGTGAGGTCAATGTCTTGAACTGAATGCGTGCCGGTATTGGGAGCCAGTGGAGGGAGCGGAGCAGTGGAGCAGCATTTGCGAATCGGGGCAGAGAGACACCAAACGAGCCGCAGAGTTCTGGATGAGCTGGAGCGGCAGGTAGTAGTTGCAGGCAGGCCGGCCAGGAGGGAGTTGCAGTAGTCCATGCGGGAGAGGACCAGTGACTGGACGAGCAGCTGAGTCGAGTAGTCAGTGAGGGAAGGACAGATCTGGCTTATGTTGCTCAGGAAGAATCTGCAGGTGTGTGTCAGCGTGGTGATGTGCTGGGTGTAGGAAAGCGCAGGATCGAGGGCGACTCCTGGATTCTTAGTAGAAGAAGAAGGAGAGAGTGTGGTGGATTCCAAGGGGATCGATAGTACTACACAATATGGTCTAATTTTGCTTTAATGCAGACATTTTTGAGCCACACATTTTTAATATCAGCCCAACACTCGTGTAGAACTGGAGTATTAATATCACCTGTTTAACCGAGAAGTAGAGTTGTGCGTCATCTGCATACAAACGAAAGTTCACCCCATGTCTACGGATAATCTCACCTCTGCATCTGTAAAGAGAATAGCAGAGACCCCCGGACAGAGCCCTGAGAGACACCACAGTTACTGTCTGTTGAGGAGGCATGATCTACACCAGTCCAGACCAGTTTGAGACAAGCCTTCCCATTCTTTAACTGGGGAACAGAAGAAAAATATGATTATTAAAGATTTTGTTTGTTCTCACATGCTGACTTATATTAATAATCTCATGCTGATACTGCTAATACATATAACAGTAGTAGTAATACTGCTGCTAGCACTGCTGCTAATAATGAGCTTATTAAATTGCCAAAGGACAGCTAGCAGTAGTGCAATATGTCCACCAGGGGAAAGCACACCCACAGTGATCAATAGTTACATCTAAGAGTTGCAGTACACAGGTGTGTGTGAGGGGGGATTGTATACACTGTACACAACACATTGTATACACTATACACAGCACTGTGCATACAATGCATAATTTACTACCTCCCTCCAGCAGCAGAGCGCTGGCATCCCAAGCAGCCTGCTGAGTGAGAGCAGCAGAGAGACTCAGCCCAGCCGCACTGACGGCATTCCTCACTAACACACACACTCTAACACCTATACACACAGACACACACCCACACACATACACTGACTCACACACACACACTCACACCCTCAGTTAGCTGCAGAGCGACAGTGATGTAGAGAACAACAGACACTCGTCTCTCCAGTCCTGCAGGTCGCACCACTGGACTGGACTGACCGCTCACACTGGAAACACTGGTCTGTCTGAGGCACTAACAGGAAACGCAGGCTCCGTGTGTGTGTGTGTGAGTGTAAATGGGAATTTAAATACGTGCACAGAGCCACAGAGCAGTGTGTTTGTCAGGCACAGCTTTATTCACATTTCTCCAACATCTCACTTCACATCATTACCCACACTGCTGCTGGGCTGTGTTGGCAACACTATGCACACTGTCACAATGTCACAATGCATAATTCTGTCATCTCCTTCATCTCACTATCCTTAGCTGAGCACAAGCTCTCCTTTTGTCATCCAGCAGTTGCCCCCCTCTGATAGTCTGACGAGGCATCATATCCCTCCAGGGCTGATGATGCATCCTCACCCGAACACCTCACAGTCGTCCCCACCCAAGGGCTGATGAGGGACCCCCACCTGAGGGAAGCCACAGCCAGCAGCACCAGAACTTCCTGTCTGATAAAACTACACTGCCTGGAGGGGAGGCGGCCATGAGGCCCTGGATCTCCAGAGATCTCTCATCTTCTGTAACAATCTGTAGCCACTGCAGTTTTTGATTCCCTCTCTTCCGTGCCCAGTGGTTTGTTTGATGACTTCAGTATATTTGTCTATTTGTTGGTTTTCAAACTGTAAGGCGCTCTGTGGCCCCAGCGAAGGGCCCTTTTCTAAATAATAACCGATCACTTGATCAGTTGATCCTTCCATTCTGAAGGGAGTACGGAGTCACAAGGAGACAGAGTTACAGGGTTATGTTATTGTGTTCCCGTGTTCGCAGTCTTCCCACAATGCCGTGTGGTCAGCGGTACCTCCTCCTTCCATCCCGCTGATTCCTGAAAGGCCCCTCGATCCCACGTGCAAACAGACGCACCAGCTGGCAATGCACCCTGGGAAACACACAGCCATTACACTACAGTGTGTACAGCAGTGTGTGTGTTACTACATGTGTGTGGCTGTGTGTGTGTGTCTGTTGTGGTAACACACACAAAGTAACGCACATGTGTTACTGTGTGTGTTACTGCGAGTGTGGCTGTGTGAGCTACAGTGCGTGTCTGTTATTGCATGTGTGTCTTACTGTGTATTTACTGTGTGCGTCTGTGTGTGTGGCTGTGTGAGCTATGGTGCGTCTCACAGAGTGACTGACCGTGCCAGTATGGCACTGTGGGGCAGCACTTCTCCATCGCAGTTCCAGCACGAGCGAGGGGGTGCGTCTCCACAGCCCCCCCCACACAGGTGCCGCTTCTTCCTCTGACTCGAAGGCTCCCTCCCTCTCTCCACCTCCCCCTCCTCCTCATCCTCATCTCCGCAGGGGGGTGTGAAGCGCAGGGCCTTCACTCGGTACACGTCCACGAAGGGCAGGTCAAACTGAGAGACAGAGAGACAGACAGACAGACAGAGGGGCATTAATAACAGACTGGTGCTGCAACCCTTCCCTGCCTGTCTGCTCCTCTGCTCCTCCCCGTCACCTGGTCCTTGCTGTTGGTGTGCCGGCTCAGGTGCGTGAGGAAGCCGCAGGGGGAGCAGTCGCGCACCAGGATGAGGTCGGCCGTGCCGTCTGCCAGGTGGGCGGAGGGCGACAGGCCGGCTGGGCTCTTGGGACAGGCACTGGACATGCAGGTCAGACTGACCGCGCGGAAACGGCCCTCCACTGACCGCCATGGACTGCTCGCCCCCTCCTCAGTGGAGCCCCCTGTGGTGCAGAGAGAGGGAGAGAGGTTCTTATTGCACACAGACACTAAGGGGTACAGAAGGAAAATGGGGGAGAGGGAGAGAGAAAGGGAGAGATCAAGAGAGAGAGGGGGGGGGTTCTGTGCAGGGCTGTGTCAGGGTAGGGAGAAAGAGAGGGAGAGAAGGAGAGGGAGCTGTGGTTACCTGGGGTCTGGAAGCTGTCCTGCGAGATGGTGTCGAATGACAGGTCACTCACACTGCACAGCCACTCTCTGCTCGCTGAGCACACCTGGCACCTGACACACACAACACAGGGTTACACAATGGACACCTGCACACAGATACAGGGTTACACTAAACACACACACACAAGAACATAAGAAAGTTTACAAACGAGAGGAGGCCATTTGCCCCATCGTGCTCGTTTGGTGTCCATTAATAACTAAGTGATCAAGGATCCTATCCAGTCTGTTTTTGAATGTTCCCAAATTGTCTCTTCAGCCAAATCGCTGGGGAGTTTGTTCAGATTGTGACGCCTCTCTGTGTGAAGAAGTGTCTCCTGTTTTCTGTCTTGAATGCCTTGAAGCCCAATTTCCATTTGTGTCCCCGGGTGCGTGTGTCCCTGCTGATCTGGAAAAGCTCCTCTGGTTTGATGTGGTCGATGCCTTTCATGATTTTGAAGACTTGGATCAAGTCCCCGCGTAGTCTCCTCTGTTCCAGGGTGAAAAGGTTCAGGTCCTCAGTCTCTCACTAGGACATTCCCTTCAGACCTGGAATAAGTCTGGTTGCTCTCCTCTGAACTGCCTCTAGAGCAGCAATATCTTTCTTGAAGTGTGGTGCCCAGAACTGTCCACAGCATCCAGATGAGCTCTAACTAGTGCATTGTACAGTCTGAACATCACTGCCCTTGTTCTCAATTCTACACTTTTGACAAAATACCCTAACACTCTGTTTGCCTTTTTTATTGCTTCCCCACATTGTTTGGATGGAGAAAGTGAGGAGTCCACGTAGACTCCTAGGTCTTTCTCATGCGTTACTTCATCTAGTACTACTCCTCCCATAGTGTAATTATAGTGGACATTATTGTTACCTGCATGTATTACCTTGCACTTGTCCACATTGAATTTCATCTGCCAGGTGTCGGCCCACAACTGAATATTATCTAAGTCCCTTTGAATAGCCTGTGCTGCCGAGATGGTGGCTCAGCAGATACAGATTTTAGTATCATCTTCAAATTTTACAAGTTTGCTAACTATCCCAGAGTCCAGATCATTAATATAGATTAGAAAAAGCACAGGCCCTAGTACTGATCCCTGTGGAACTCCACTAACAACCTCACTCCAGTTAGAAGCGACTCCTCTAATTGACACCTTTTTGATATCATATCATATGCTTTCACATGATCTACAGCTGCAGTTGCATGTTCAACAAATTCTAATAAATTAGTAAGATATGATCTGCCTCCTCTAAACCCATGTTGACTATCTCCAAGAATATGGTTTTCATTAAGATGCTCCTCTATTTTCTGTCTAATAATTTTTTCCAACATTTTACAGGTGATGCAGGTGAGACTGATTGGTCTGTAATTTCCTGGCTCAATTTTATCCCCTTTCTTGTGAATTGGTATGACATTTGCGGTCTTCCAGTCAGTTGGCACATCCCCTGTTCTAAGTGTCATTTGGACACACACACAGACACACAGACAAACAGACAGTGCGAGTTACACACTGTACACACTCAGTTACCCAGAGAGGCAGCGGGTCTTGTCTCGGGGGCTGGTCAGCTGGTTGCCTGCCAGCTGGAACTCCACTGTGCCCTGATAGGAGCGATTACTGAGGAACATCATCACCCCTGAGAGAGAGGGGCATTAATACTGCTGCACATGGACAGAACCACAGCAGAGAGAGAGGGAGAGAGGGAGACAGGGAGACAGACAGCCAGTGAGACAGAAGGAGAGGGAGGGAGGGACAGAAGTCTGGCAAATGAGAGATTAATGCACTTTCATGTGTGTTCCAGTGGCCTGCAGGACTATTACAGTGTGGTGCATTGAAGTAAAACCCCACAGTAAACTGCATGTGATTGTGCTGAAGTTCAGCACAGAGAGAGGGAGGAGAGAGACAAGCTGGTCGAGCTCTGCAGTACCAGTTCAGCTGCATTTTTGCGTTGCAGTTGAGCCAGTTAAACACCACAGAGCTGCAAATGGGGTGACAGAGAGAGACACACACACAGATGGAGACAACACTCAGTCAGCCAGTCAGAATATCTGTGCTTCAGTCAGTGTATCAGTGTGTCAGTAAATCAGTGTGTCAGTCAGCGTGTCAGTGTATCAGTGTGTCAGTGATGATTTAATCTCTGACTTTGAAAACTAATATTTTTAAGCTCTGCTTTTCTAATCATCATAACCCATAGTGCCACTGATATGCCATGGACATGTTATGCACAAGGACATTTGTTATCTCACGGTCAGAAGCTGATCACAATCTTGTTTTCAGCTATAGACCAGATATCCCCCCCTGCCCCAAGGGCTGACGAGGCACCCCCAACTAGAGGGACGACCACAGACAGCAGCACCACGTCTTCTTGCCGCCGGTCTGATAGGTTATTCTGCCTGGAGGGGAGGCAGCCATTAGGCCTGGGCCTTTAGCTGTGGACCCCCAGAGATGCATCTTCTCCTGTAAGAATCTGCCATTTGTTGATCCTGAATCTGGTTTGTGTTTTTCTCTCCTCTGTGCCCAGTATACCTTGCAAAGGGTGATTGACTTACTGATTGATCAGTTTATCTCGCTCTCTGACCTGAGTAGTCATATCTGACTGGTCCCATCCAGCGGTGTCGGTCACTCTCCTCCAGCACATCGCCGTAGAACCCGTATCCCACCAGGGAGACGGAGTACCGCATCAGCTGATCCCGGTGATGGACAGAGCACACATCCAGGGGCTGGCTGTCCCCTGAGAGAGGCAGAGAGAGGCTGTGGTCAGGGACTGACTGTAGTGCAGTGCCAGCAGTAGTATGATTATTATGTACCGTCCTGTATACTGCACTGTACTATACGTCGCTGACACTGCACTGCACTACACTACACAGGAGTGTGTTGGGCAGCAGGATTGTGTCGTGTCTTGTGTGTTGTGCAGTGTGTCCAAGCTTACCTATGATGATATGCAGGGCAGAGGTCACAGGGTCATTCACACCCACGGTGGCGAAACACACACAGTCCGTGGAGCCTGAGAAACACACACACGCACATTAGCATTGATGTTATTCTAGTGGTAGTTATTGTTTTTGTTGCTGTAATTGCATTTGTCCTTGTCATGGTTCCTGACCTGCCGGAATGATGCCGATGCGCAGACTGCAGGGCTCCAGGGTCGCCGAGGGGTCGTTTTCCGAGATGCCCGCCTCCTGCTGCGTCCGGCCAATCAGCCCGTGCATCAGCTCACTGAACATGCCATCCCCTCCCACACATACCAACCTGGGAAGAACATACAGACATGCAGACACCCGGACACGCAGACACAGGGACACAAAGACACAAAGTGTGTATTCAATTCTGTGTAGAAATGTAAGTGGTATTAGCATGTTTCTGTGTTGGTGTGTTAGCATGTTGTGTAGTTCCCATACCGTTAGTGCACTGTCCCCACTCCTGCATCCACACAGCTCACTCCCTCCCTCCCTCCCTCCCTCCCTCCCTCACCCATCAAAGCCGCTCAGGTCCTTCTTCAGGATGTGGTCTCGGGCGTGGTTGGCTCGCTCCGTCTCTGACCATAAGAAACAACACACTCAACACAGATACATTAACACACCAACAAAATGACACTGGACGCATTCAACACTGACAATGTGCACCCCGCTGGTCTCTCCCTCCCTCCTTCATCTGCTCTCTCTCTCTCTCACCAAGTACGTGTGTGCTGATCCCGGCCAGCTCGAACAGTGGTGACACCTGTGATTGGTAGATCTTGCGGCCATGGCCCCGCCCCCCGAACGGGTTGATAAACACAAGCAGCCGCTGGGGACGACACCTTACTGAGAGAGAGGGAGAGGGGGACCAGAGAGGAACAGAAAGGGAGGGAGAGAGAGACAGGGAGGTGGGGTTGGGGGGAGCGGACTAAGAGTTAGGTTCGAGGTCAGCATACAGTTAGTATAGCGTGCTGATATAATCACCTGATCACTCATCCTCACAAACAAACTCTCACTCTCTTTCACTCATTTTTTTCTCTCTAACTCTCCCACTCCATCCCTCCATCTCTCTCTCAGTGTGAGTCAACGGTGTTTTCAGTAGCCCAGCCGCCCAAAACAAGCACCGCTTCGTGTGTGTCCACACCCACACCCACGTGTCTCAGAGTGCTGCCGGGGTTTATCTATTAGTGTTGGTGTGCGTCGGTGTGTAGGTGTGCGAGAGTATGTTTACACAATGTGTCAGTGTGTGTGCTCAGTGTGTAGGGGGGCTGTGCTCACTGTGCTGCTGCAGGCAGGTCCTCAGAGCGCTGACCCACAGCTCTCGCAGGTCCCGGCTCGGAGCAGAGAAAACACGGCGTCCCAGAGTCCAGCGTGGACTGTGGCCACTGCGCTGCACGAACAGCACTGTAATATATATACAGTTCAGGGACAGGGGCTAACACAGGACAGAGGGACAGTACAGGCAAACAGAGACAGTATGTGGGGCCAGTACAGGGACAGTGTGTGGACAGGGACAGTGTGTGTGGACAGTACAGGGACAGTGTTTCTGGACAGTACAGGGACAGTGCCAATGTACAGAGACTCACCAGTGAAGTCCCTCTCAGACACCTGCACTTTCCTGTAGGGCAGGAACTCCATGATGCCTTCCTGCACGGCCACCACCTCCGACACCGGCACCACTCGAGACTTGTCTGCAGCAGGGCACAGTCTGTTACAGCTCAGTACAGCACAGAGTCTATTACAGCACACTGCAGTACAGCACAGAGTCTGTTATAGTACAGTACAGCACAGTCTGTTACAGCACACTGCAGCACAGCACAGAGAGAGACAGGTGATCTGGAAAGTTCCAGCAGTGGGACAGGAGCTGCAGCCATGCATTCCACACATGCCTCTGCTTCCTGTTGCCTCCCTGTCCCACTGACACAGCACAGCGCATCACGACTCAACGCAACGCAACGCAACGCAACGCAGGACCATGCAGCAGAAGAGGAAGACTTGTGATTGGTAGATCTTCTGGCTGCGGCTGTGCACCCCCTCCCACTGTAACATTGGTAGATTGTGTGTTTGTGTTGATTTAAACACTGTCACTACATTGTTGTTCCCTCTGTGCTGTTGCACACACAGCCCTGAGTGCCTGCACTGTGCAGTGTTGTGTTGTAACACAGTGAGCTGTGCTGTGTTGGACTGGACTGTGCTGTGCTGTATTAAGGGCAGTACTAGTACCTTTATTCTTGCGGTTCTGCCGGTCCATTGGGGTCCAGCTGAGGCATTTGGCACAGAGAGTAGTCCAGTGCTTCTTCTTTCCAATCCAGAGACTGGACTGCAGGCCCTCCATGGTCATGGAGCTGAGCTGAACTGGACTGGACTGGACTGAACTGGACTGGACTGGACTGGGCTGAGACACTAGTCACAGCCCAGTAGATCTATAACGATCAATGACTTGTAAGTCCAGATATGGGCAGCCTATTCCTGAGCTTTATTACCATATGAAAACAACAAAACTAAGCATTATTGCACAAATATCATGTGTCACTAACAGTAAATGCATCAATTTCCAAAAACAATAATGGTAATTGTATAGAGCATCGACACTAAATGATTTATAATAAAACAACACAACTATCTGCAACTATCAACACACTATCACCCGGGACACACAACCACGGTGCGGACGGACAGGTGACTGGGCCTCCACCCCTCACAGAGCCGTGGAAACCCACGGGCTCACAACATCCCAAGGACTGGTTTGAAACTGGATTCATCTGAATTTATGAGGTACGTTTTAAGTTGAGCGGGGAATTCATGTCGAATTTAAGATTAATTAAAACGCTTTTAAATTTGCTAAATACGATCCGACAGGTGTGTTGCTGGTGTATGATGTCAGAAGACAACCATGGAGCAGCTCAGCGCAGCTCAGAGCGCACTAGGCTTAGGGCTGTGAAGTATCAACGTATTCAAGGGCTAAAATGAGCTGAAATGTGTATTAGGATTATTAGTTCTACTACGCCATGTGTCACTCAGATATGAGGTGTGAGGGAACAAGAATCGGTTTTGTGGGAATATTTGTACTCACGGTACTCAGCGGGGCTGTGGCCCGGCGGTCCGGTCTCTGCGCGGTGAGGAGCGGCTCTCCGGTCCGGCTCACACTGGCGCTGCTGCACCTGTGCTGTCAATCAGCTGATGCGACTCCACCACAACCCGCACACCTGTATATTTGCATAGCATGGCTGTGATTGGCCGGCGCTTTCCCCAGACCACGCCCACCATGTTTGCGGAAGTTAGTTCTTTCTTATTATGTTTTATGGAACATAATTAGATAACATAATTTATGTTTTAATCCAGGGGGTTCACAAATTAAATATACATATTACACACGACCGAAGTCATAAAAAACAAGCAGTATATCTTTATATAACAGGGAGTCATTACATAAATGTTGTTTAATAAATAGATGCAATGTGGTTCCAGCTACAGAATGAAGTTTGTCTCAATGTCAGCCTTCATCTTTTAAAGTAGCTTTTGGATGCGTAATACCTATGACGTCATCTGGAAGATACGCCCTCATTTTGTTTACAATAAGGTATGGCAGTGGTGCGGTCCACTCCGCTGTGAAGTCACTGTGGTCCCAGTGACGCCACTGGGAGCTGCGCGCTGTGCGACAGGCTGTGTACCCACTGTGTGCTACATGTGTGCCCTTTGTAAAGCACGTTGTTTCTTGCACTGTTATTGAGATTGTTGTATGGTTTCAGACACCTTTATTATAAATTGTAACAGTTATACAATAAGAATACAATATAAACAATACATATTATTCAATCATTATTATAACAATAATAGATATAAAAAATATGCCTTATTTCCCATACCGGGAGTCGAACCCGGGCCGCCTGGGTGAAAACCAGGAATCCTAACCGCTAGACCATATGGGAAGTGCCGAGAACAGCGCGGCCCTGCAGGGCAGGCATGGTGGTGCCCCTACCGGACTCCGGAAATGACGGCATTTCTTTTTCCTGCCGTAATGTCTGGTGAGAGGCGTTTCGTTTGTCAACACTTTCCGATTTACGGCAGTTCGTCGCACATGCGCGCACTACAGCGGACAGTCCTCGGGCAGAAACTCGGCTTTGCGATTTGGTCATCGAATGATCAAGAAGCTAATTATTATCAATACAATATTATATTTTAGTAGTAGTTTCAGCATTAGAATATTAGTTATAAATAATAATAGCCACTATAATAAAAAGCAACACTTTCCTTTTATTATGTAATAAAGAAACCTATATAGTGCAACTTAAACCTATAATAATAATAATACTTATTATTATCATCTATATAGGCAACTACGTATGAGGTGATGCCGCCCGGGGCCTCCTCAGCCCTACAGCCGCCCGAGTTCCCGCTGCACACCGCGCAACTGCAGCCGCTCTTATGTATTATTATTATTATTATTTCTTGGCAACACTTACAACATAAGTGCAAAACAAAGTGCAAGAATACAGTTAAGTAAAAGGTATCAATCATTCAATTCAAAATTCAATTATCTAATGAGTATTAACAGGCTTACCTCTAGATTAATATTGCTTAAATATGGATTTATTAATCAGGTCGACTACCATAAAACAATGTCTGACTATTGTAGTTTTCATAAACTATCGGTTATTATAACCCTCGTTATAAACACAGGCTCACACAAAAGCTGAAGCAGAAAACATGTTTATTGAGTATCAAGACAAGTCATTATAAATTCAATTTTGTTCCCAAAAAGAGAAACCACCCAACAACCCCAGGGAACATGCCCGAGAGACGGAGCACTGGAGGCCAGTCTCCACAGCGCTCGGCTGCTCACTGAATTCTGGGCTGGAAGAAAAACAGCTTGGTCCAATTATGAGTCATGAGTTCAAACAGATCATTAAGAGGCGCAATGATGAGGAATGCTGAGCGGGGAGGGGGGCAGTCTGACACTGAACCAGCACCGCTCAGAAACAGCCGGGCCACTCTCACTCTCTCACAGCAGCACCGGGACCGGTAGACCGACAGACACCCACTTGGGTGCCGAGTGGGGACCGGGCACAGCCAGCCAGCACCTCCACAGTGACAGAGTTGCTCTAGAACCACTGGCTGGAGTCTCAACCCCTCACAGAGTCAGAGAGAGAGAGGGAGAGAGAGAGGGAGAGAGGGGGAGAGAGGGAGAGCGCACACTGTACTTTTAAAGCTGAGCGGTTTTAACTGAAGATTAGAAAACCTGCCACAGGTCAGTCGGTGGCTTTATTGCTCCGGTTATCCATTTCTGCACATTATATACAAAAAGCAAAGAAACAAATGAAAACCCACTTTTAAAAGTAACTTCAGTGTGAATTTGGAATGACCCGGGGAGTACAAG
This sequence comes from Amia ocellicauda, assembly GCF_036373705.1. Taxonomy (NCBI): domain Eukaryota; kingdom Metazoa; phylum Chordata; class Actinopteri; order Amiiformes; family Amiidae; genus Amia; species Amia ocellicauda. Next base: position 49,276,345 of record NC_089856.1, read on the forward strand.
CCAGTGTGGCCCTGCATACTGCACTGCACTGTTCCATACTGTAGTATACCACACCGCACAATATTGTACTATACTACACTGCAAGCACACGCAGTCAGTGGCCAGTGCAGGCTGATGTCAAGGCTCCAGGCTGGATTCAGAGTGACCAGTCCTCCAGGACACTGCCTGTCCGGGTTAGTGGGTCAGTTGTCGCACACCAGTGCAGGGGGTTATCAAAGCATTACCGAGTCATACTGTCATTTATTGCTCTGTCATATTGTAACTCACAGTACTACAGTGCACTGTGGTATACTGTGCTCTAGTATAATGGAATACACTGGACTGCAGTAAACTGCACCACACCATACTGTATTATACTATAGTATACTGCACTGCACTCATTTGTACTGAAAACTGCAGTGCAGTTCAGTACAAATGAGTGCAGTGTTTGGGTCCCAGTCGCTGGACTGCCAGAGCAAGAGCCCAAGAGTCCAGCAGCACGGAGGCTGGGACTGAGGTCTCTCTCTCTCTCTCTCACTCCCTCCCTCCTCAGTCCCAGGTGGCCGCGCTCTCACAGTCGGTGGGGGTTCACCCATTTGTAAGTGCCTTCATAGCGGAACCCCACCTTCTTCAGCAGCTCATCTGCCTCCACCGGCCCCCGGCTGCGAGACAGAGACAGAGAAAGATATTGCTCACCGAGTGTTGCAGTGTGTTGCTCAGTGAGTATTGTGGTGTGTTGCAGTGCGTTGCTCAGTGAGTGTTGTGGTGTGTTGCTGTGTTGCGGTGCGTTGCTGTGTGTTGCTCAGTGAGTGTTGTGGTGTGTTGCGGTGCGTTGTGGTGTGTTGCTCAGTGAGTGTTGTGGTGTGTTGCGGTGCATTACGGTTTGTTACAGTGTGTTGGTCAGTGAGTGTTGCGGTGTGTTGCTCAGTGAGTGTTGTGTGTTGCAGTGCATTGCGGTGTGTTGCTCAGTGAATGTTGTGGTGTGTTGCGGTGTGTTGCTCAGTAAGTGTTGTGGTGTGTTGCAGTGTGTTGTGGTGTGTTGTGGTGCATTGTGGTGTGTTTCTCAGTAAGTGTTGCAGTGTGTTGCTCAGTGAGTGTTGTGCTGTGTTGCTGTGTTGTGGTGTATTGCGGTGTGTTGCTCAGTGAGTGTTGTGCTGTGTTGCTGTGCGTTGCTGTGTGTTGCTCAGTGAGTTGTGGTGTGTTGCGGTGCGTTGTGGTGTGTTGTTCAGTGAGTGTTGTGGTGTGTTGCTGTGTTGCGGTGTGTTGCAGTGTGTTGCTCAGTGAGTATTGTGGTGTGTTGCAGTGTGTTGCTCAGTGAGTGTTGTGGTGTATTGCGGTGTGTTGCTCAGTGAGTGTTGTGCTGTGTTGCTGTGTTGCGGTGCGTTGCGGTGTGTTGCGGTGTGATGCAGTGTGTTGCTCAGTCAGTATTGTGGTGTGTTGCAGTGTGTTGCTCAGTGAGTGTTGTGGTGTGTTGCGGTGCATTACGGTTTGTTACAGTGTGTTGGTCAGTGAGTGTTGTTGTGTGTTGCAGTGCATTGCGGTGTGTTGCTCAGTGAATGTTGTGGTGTGTTGCGGTGTGTTGCTCAGTAAGTGTTGCAGTGTGTTGCTCAGTGAGTGTTGTGGTGTGTTGCTCAGTGAGCGTTGCGGTGTGTTGCGTTGTGTTGTTCAGTGAGTGTTGTGGTGTGTTGCTCAGTGAGTGTTGTGGTGTGTTGTGGTGCATTGCGGTGTGTTGCGGTGTGTTGCTCAGTGAGTGTTGTGGTGTGTTGCGGTGCATTGCGAATTGTTGTGGTGTGTTGCTAAGTGAGCGTTGTGGTGTGTTGCTGTGTTGCGGTGTGTTGTAGTGTGTTGTGGTGTGTTGCGGTGCGTTGCGGTGTGTTGCTCAGTGAGTGTTGTGGTGTGTTGCGGTGCATTGTGGTGCATTGCGGTGCGTTGCGGTGTGTTGCTCAGTGAGTGTTGTGGTGTGTTGTGGTGCATTGCGAATTGTTGCAGTGCGTTGTGGTGCGTTGCTCAGTAAGTGTTGTGGTGTGTTGCGGTATGTTGTGGTGCCTTGCGGTGTGTTGCTTAGCGAGTGTTGTGCTGTGTTGGTGCATTGTGATGTGTTGCTCAGTGAGTGTTGTGGTGTTTTGCGGTGCGTTGTGGTGTGTTGCTCAGCGAGTGTTGGCTGTGTTGGTGCATTGTGGTGTGTTGCTCAGCGAGTGTTGTGGTGTGTTGCGGTGCGTTGTGGTGTGTTGCTCAGCGAGTGTTGGCTGTGTTAGTGCATTGTGGTGTGTTGCTCAGTGAGTGTTGTGGTGTGTTGCGGTGTGTTGTGGTGCCTTGCGGTGTGTTGCTCAGCGAGTGTTGTGGTGTGTTGCGGTGCATTGTGGTGTGTTGCTCAGTGAGTGTTGTGGTGTGTTGCGGTGTGTTGTGGTGCCTTGCGGTGTGTTGCTCAGCGAGTGTTGGCTGTGTTGGTGCATTGTGGTGTGTTGCTCAGTGAGTGCTGTGGTGTGTTGCAGTGCATTGCGGTTTGTTACAGTGTGTTGGTCAGTGAGTGTTGTGGTGTGTTGCGGTGCGTTGTGGTGTGTTGCTCAGCGAGTGTTGGCTGTGTTAGTGCATTGTGGTGTGTTGCTCAGTGAGTGTTGTGGTGTGTTGCGGTGTGTTGTGGTGCCTTGCGGTGTGTTGCTCAGCGAGTGTTGGCTGTGTTGGTGCATTGTGGTGTGTTGCTCAGTGAGTGTTGTGGTGTGTTGCGGTGTGTTGTGGTGTGTTGCTCAGCGAGTGTTGGCTGTGTTAGTGCATTGTGGTGTGTTGCTCAGTGAGTGTTGTGGTGTGTTGCGGTGTGTTGTGGTGCCTTGCGGTGTGTTGCTCAGCGAGTGTTGTGGTGTGTTGCGGTGCATTGTGGTGTGTTGCTCAGTGAGTGTTGTGGTGTGTTGCGGTGTGTTGTGGTGCCTTGCGGCGTGTTGCTCAGCGAGTGTTGGCTGTGTTGGTGCATTGTGGTGTGTTGCTCAGTGAGTGCTGTGGTGTGTTGCAGTGCATTGCGGTTTGTTACAGTGTGTTGGTCAGTGAGTGTTGTGGTGTGTTGCAGTGTGTTGCTCAGTGAGTGTTGTGGTGTGTTGCAGTGTGTTGCTCAGTGAGCGTTGTGGTGTGTTGTGGTGCACTGCAGTGTGTTGCTCAGTGAGCGTTGTGGTGTGTTGCGGTGTGGTGCTCAGTGAGTGTTGTGGTGTGTTGCGGTGTGTTGCTCAGTGAGTGTTGTGGTGTGTTGCGGATTGTTGCGGTGTGTTGCTCAGTGAGTGTTGTGGTGTGTTGCAGATTGTTGCGGTGTGTTGCTCAGTGACTTATGGTGGTGCATTGCAGTGTGTTGCAGTGTGTTGCTCAGTGAGCGTTGTGGTGTGTTGTGGTGCACTGCAGTGTGTTGCTCAGTGAGCGTTGTGGTGTGTTGCTCAGTGAGTGTTGTGGTGTGTTGTGGTGCATTGTGGTGTGTTGCTCAGTGAGTGTTGTGGTGTGTTGTGGTGCATTGCGGATTGTTGTGGTGTGTTGCTGTGTGTTGCTCAGTAAGTGTTGTGGTGTGTTGCTCAGTTAGTGTTGTGGTGTGTTGCGGTGTGTTGCTCAGTGAGTGTTGTGGTGTGTTGCGGTGTGTTGCAGTGTGTTGCTCAGTGAGTATTGTGGTGTGTTGCAGTGTGTTGCTCAGTGAGTGTTGTGGTGTATTGCGGTGTGTTGCTCAGTGAGTGTTGTGCTGTGTTGCGGTGCGTTGCTGTGTGTTGCTCAGTGAGTGTTGTGGTGTGTTGCAGTGCGTTGTGGTGTGTTGCTCAGTAAGTGTTGTGGTGTGTTGCAGTGTGTTGTGGTGTGTTGTTCAGTGAGTGTTGTGGTGTGTTGCAGTGCGTTGTGGTGTGTTGCTCAGTAAGTGTTGTGGTGTGTTGCAGTGTGTTGTGGTGTGTTGCTCAGTGAGTGTTGTGGTGTATTGCTGTGCATTACGGTTTGTTGTGGTGTGTTGCTGTGTGTTGCTCAGTAAGTGTTGTGGTGTGTTGCAGTGTGTTGTGGTGCATTGTGGTGTGTTGCTCAGTGAGTGTTGTGGTGTGTTGCGGTGTGTTGCTCGGTGAGCGTTGTGGTGTGTTGCTGTGTTGCGGTGCGTTGCGGTGTGTTGCTCAGTGAATGTTGTGGTGTGTTGCTCAGTGAGTGTTGTGGTGTGTTGCTCAGTGAGTGTTGTGGTGTGTTGTGGTGCATTGCGGTGCAGTGTGTTGCTCAGTGAGTGTTGTGGTGTATTGCGGTGTGTTGCTCAGTGAGTGTTGTGCTGTGTTGCGGTGCGTTGCGGTGTGTTGCTCAGTGAATGTTGTGTGTTGCGGTGCGTTGCCCAGTGAGTGTTGTGGTGTGTTGCGGTGCGTTGCCCAGTGAGTGTTGTGGTGTGTTGCGGTGTGTTGCTCAGTGAGTGTTGTGGTGTGTTGCGGTGTTTGCTCAGTGAGTGTTGTGGTGTGTTGCAGTGTGTTGCTCAGTGAGTGTTGTGGTGTGTTGCGGATTGTTGCGGTGTGTTGCCCAGTGAGTGTTGCGGTGTGTTGCTCAGTGAGTTATGGTGGTGCATTGCAGTGTGTTGCAGTGTGTTGCTCAGTGAGCGTTGTGGTGTGTTGGTGTGTTGCTCAGTGAGCGTTGTGGTGTGTTGGTGTGTTGCGGATTGTTGCGGTGTGTTGCTCAGTGAGTGTTGTGGTGTGTTGTGGTGCATTGTGGTGTGTTGCTCAGTGAGTGTTGTGGTGTGTTGTGGTGCATTGCGGATTGTTGTGGTGTGTTGCTGTGTGTTGCTCAGTAAGTGTTGTGGTGTGTTGCTCAGTTAGTGTTGTGGTGTGTTGCGGTGTGTTGCTCAGTGAGTGTTGTGGTGTGTTGCGGTGTGTTGCAGTGTGTTGCTCAGTGAGTATTGTGGTGTGTTGCAGTGTGTTGCTCAGTGAGTGTTGTGGTGTATTGCGGTGTGTTGCTCAGTGAGTGTTGTGCTGTGTTGCGGTGCGTTGCTGTGTGTTGCTCAGTGAGTGTTGTGGTGTGTTGCAGTGCGTTGTGGTGTGTTGCTCAGTAAGTGTTGTGGTGTGTTGCAGTGTGTTGTGGTGTGTTGTTCAGTGAGTGTTGTGGTGTGTTGCGGTGCGTTGTGGTGTGTTGCTCAGTAAGTGTTGTGGTGTGTTGCAGTGTGTTGTGGTGTGTTGCTCAGTGAGTGTTGTGGTGTATTGCTGTGCATTACGGTTTGTTGTGGTGTGTTGCTGTGTGTTGCTCAGTAAGTGTTGTGGTGTGTTGCAGTGTGTTGTGGTGCATTGTGGTGTGTTGCGGTGTGTTGCTCGGTGAGCGTTGTGGTGTGTTGCTGTGTTGCGGTGCGTTGCGGTGTGTTGCTCAGTGAATGTTGTGGTGTGTTGCTCAGTGAGTGTTGTGGTGTGTTGCTCAGTGAGTGTTGTGGTGTGTTGTGGTGCATTGCGGTGCAGTGTGTTGCTCAGTGAGTGTTGTGGTGTATTGCGGTGTGTTGCTCAGTGAGTGTTGTGCTGTGTTGCGGTGCGTTGCGGTGTGTTGCTCAGTGAATGTTGTGTGTTGCGGTGCGTTGCCCAGTGAGTGTTGTGGTGTGTTGCGGTGCGTTGCCCAGTGAGTGTTGTGGTGTGTTGCGGTGTGTTGCTCAGTGAGTGTTGTGGTGTGTTGCGGTGTTTGCTCAGTGAGTGTTGTGGTGTGTTGCAGTGTGTTGCTCAGTGAGTGTTGTGGTGTGTTGCGGATTGTTGCGGTGTGTTGCCCAGTGAGTGTTGCGGTGTGTTGCTCAGTGAGTTATGGTGGTGCATTGCAGTGTGTTGCAGTGTGTTGCTCAGTGAGCGTTGTGGTGTGTTGGTGTGTTGCTCAGTGAGCGTTGTGGTGTGTTGGTGTGTTGCGGATTGTTGCGGTGTGTTGCTCAGTGAGTGTTGTGGTGTGTTGTGGTACATTGCGGATTGTTGTGGTGTGTTGCTGTGTGTTGCTCAGTAAGTGTTGTGGTGTGTTGCAGTGTGTTGTGGTGCATTGTGGTGTGTTGCTCAGTGAGTGTTGTGGTGTGTTGCGGTGTGTTGCTCGGTGAGCGTTGTGGTGTGTTGCTGTGTTGCGGTGCGTTGCGGTGTGTTGCTCAGTGAATGTTGTGGTGTGTTGCTCAGTGAGTGTTGTGGTGTGTTGCTCAGTGAGTGTTGTGGTGTGTTGCTCAGTGAGTGTTGTGGTGTGTTGTGGTGCATTGCGGTGCAGTGTGTTGCTCAGTGAGTGTTGTGGTGTATTGCGGTGTGTTGCTCAGTGAGTGTTGTGCTGTGTTGCGGTGCGTTGCGGTGTGTTGCTAAGTGAGCGTTGTGGTGTGTTGCTGTGTTGCGGTGTGTTGTGGTGTGTTGGTGTGTTGCTCAGTGAGTGTTGTGGTGTGTTGTAGTGCATTGTGGTGTGTTGCTCAGTGAGTGTTGTGGTGTGTTGTGGTGCATTGCGAATTGTTGCGGTGTGTTGCGGTATGTTGTGGTGCCTTGCAGTGTGTTGCTTAGCGAGTGTTGTGCTGTGTTGCGGTGCATTGTGGTGTGTTGCTCATTGAGTGTTGTGGTGTGTTGCGGTGTGTTGTGGTGTGTTGCGGTGTGTTGTGGTGCCTTGCGGTGTGTTGCTCAGCGAGTGTTGTGGTGTGTTGCGGTGTGTTGCTCAGTGAGTGTTGTGGTGTGGTGCGGTGTGTTGCTCAGTGAGTTTTGTGGTGCTTTGCAGTGTGTTGCAGTGTGTTGCTCAGTGAGCGTTGTGGTGTGTTGGTGTGTTGCGGATTGTTGCGGTGTGTTGCTCAGTGAGCATTGTGGTGTGTTATGGTGCATTGCGGATTGTGGCGGTGCGTTGCAGTGTGTTGCTCAGCGAGTGTTGCGGTGTGTTGCTCAGCGAGTGTTGCGGTGTTTTGTGGTGTGTTTGGTGCATTGCTCTGACCTGCCGTAGGTGTAGGGCAGCGGCTGCGTTTTCTCGGCCTCGATCTGGTGCAGCAGAGGAGTGAAGATCCGCCAAGCCTCCCTGAGCTCATCACTGAGAGAGAGAGAGAAAGAAAGAAAGAGTACGGTTAATATTTATTCACTCAAATATAGTGTCAACACACACGGTCAACAACACAAGTCTCACGCTGATGACTTATGCATGATGACTGACGTGAGATTGGTCTGCCAGCTGTTTCAGTCCAGATGTGCTGCTGCTGCAGAACTGCAGTCTGTCCACCAGGGGGCAGAGTTACACCAGAACAGGAGACCCAAACTGAACCCTGCACTCCCTCTCTTTATCTCGCCCATGCACACTCTCTCCCTCCTAAACCCCCCCCTTTCTGTGTACACGGGTGGTGGCGACGGCTGCAGCGACAGGAAGAGAAACCAGATGTGATCAGAGGAGTCACTGGCTCTGGTGTGTGCGTGTGTGTGTGTGTGTCTGACCTGCGGACAAAGTGCATCTGACTTCCGCAGAACACGTCCAGAATCAGACGCTCATAGGCATCAGGCAACTTCACATCCTGAGGGGGAGAGAGTGAGAGGGAGCGAGAAAGTCAGAGTCAGATTGGCTTCCTCCCAAAACACCACACATCTGACCATAGTTACACCCTACACACCCTAATAAACAAACATTTCCATCAAAGTAATAAAGGAAAAATATTCACCTGCTTTACAGATTTTAAAAAGGCATTCGATTAAAATGGTGTGGGGGGTAAAGTCTATGACATCATAAAATTGATATAATCAGAAAATAAATGTTATTTTATTGCCAATCTTTACTCCACAATTGTTCTCTCGGGGCAGGGAGTGAGGCAGGGCTGCAGTCTGAGCCCAACACTGTTCAACATCTGCATCGATGAGTTGCCACAGTGTTGTGCAGTCGGACACCCCCGGCCTCCCCCTGATGACCTGGTGCTGCCGTCGCCCACAGAGCAGGGCCAGCAGCACCGGGTCCTGCTGGAGCAGAACTGTCCGACCCTGACAGTCAAGACCAGACCTGGGCCTGCCCATCCGCGCCTCAGGGAGCTTTAACCAGCCAGTGAACATACTGAAGGTAAAGCATGCTGGGCTTTTTAAGCCATAAAGAGGAGGCTCTATAATATTCATTATTAATATTCACTCCCATCACAATTCTCCCGCTAATGTGTTTCCAACTGTCACAGCCCGAGGGACAGCGTGTGGACAGAGGGAGAGAGGGTCACTTCTAGCAATAAGACGTCTCTGGCTGGCGGAGCCCCACGCCCGCAGGCTGCGCACCTTGTAGCGGCTGTGGTAGGTGAGGTCCAGCTCGGCCTCCTCTGGCTGCATCGACATGCCTGGCTTCTTGGTCATCATCTTGGCGTAGACGGCCTCGTCGGGCTGGACGCGCACCACCAGCTCGTTGCGCTTGCAGTGGGAGGAAAAGATGTCCCCCGGGACGTCCCGGAACTGCAGCCGCACCTCGGCCTTGCGCTCGTTCAGAGCCTTCCCGCAGCGCAGCACGAACGGCACGCCTGAGCACGGGGGGGGGGGGTGGTTGGGGAGGTCAGTGCATTGCAAGACACGGGCATGGACAGAGACCGACTGACACTGACTCACCATCCCAGCGCTCGTTCTGCACGTACAGCACCGCGGCGGCGAAGGTGGGGGTGCTGGAGTCGGGGGGCACGGTTTCATCATCAAGGTACCCGAGCCGGGCTTCACCCTCCCCGTTCGGCTCGCCCACATACTGACCCAGAACAACGTTGTCCAGAGAGAGGGGCTGAACACTCTTCAACACCTTGACCTGCACACAGAGACAACAGTGTGCCAGTGCATGTGCGTGTACAGTGTGTATGTGTGTGTGTGTTTGTACAGTGTGTGCGTGTACAGTGTGCGCGTACAGTGCGTGTGTGAGTGTGAGTGTGTACAGTGTGTTTGTAGTGTGCGTTTGTACAGTGTGTACAGTGTGTAGTGTGCGTTTGTACAGTGTGTGTGTGTTTGTATTGTGTGCGTGCGTGTTTGTACTGTGTGTGCGTACAGTGTGTGTGCAAGTGTGTACAGTGTGTTTGTAGTGTGTGCGTTTGTACACTGCGTGTGTTTGTACAGTTGTACCTTCTCGTCTCTGACATCATCAGAGCTGGTGGATGCCGGCTTCTCCATAGCAACCAGACTGAGCATCTGAAGCAGATGATTCTGCATCACATCCCTGAGAGAGGGAGGGAGGGAGAGAGATGAGAGTAATGGCAGTGCTCTCTGGCCCTGAAGAAGGCAGAGTATCTGCTCAGTGTCAGAAACACAAAACACAGCAAGATCCTGACCAAGTACCGGCTCAGTGACCACAGCCTGGCCAGAGAAACAGGCCGGACCTGGACCACCAAAGACAAAGGGCTGTGCGTCACTGAGACCCGGGAGAGGTGGAGACAGAGCTGCACTTCCTGCTGTCCTGCCCTAAATATGATAAAAGCAGGGAGACCAACTTCACACAATAAAAAAACAAAACAGAAACAAAACCTGAATTCAGTCTGCTCCCCGTCCTGCTGGGAGCGGAAGAGCGACTGTGGCATCGCAGCCCAGTACGTGTCCCCTGCCACAGCCCGGGGGACTCCACTGAACACCCATCCTCGCACTGCTTGTGTTCAGTGTCACAGCCTTTTGTGTTGTCATGATTGGCAACACTGGTTTTGATTTCATTTCCTATTAATACGGTCATTAATATATATTTATTAGCTTCGGTGAAACATCCCATGTCATGCCAACGAAGCACATTTGATTTTGAGAGGTACCGGATGATGCCGAACTCGTTGAAGTACCCGCCCCGGCCCTGCGTCCCGAAAGGCTCCTTGAAGGTCAGAACCACACAGGCTACACTGTCCCGGGTCCAGATCGGCCCGAAGATCCTGTTCCCAAATCTGCGGGGGAAAGAGAAAGGCTTTTCCCTCAGATATGTGTTGTTGTTGCACTATCAAGTTTAATAGCTTGTCTTTTTAAAGATTTGCCAAAACCAGAAAAGAACACGCACACGCACACGCACTGACCGGAGCACCATGAGGTTCTGCACCATCTCCTTGCCCAGGTAGTGGTCAATGCGATAGATCTGGTCCTCAGTGAACAGGGTGGACAGGTGCTGAGACAGGCGGTCCGAGCTCTCCAAGTCCTTCCCAAAGGGCTTCTCCACAATCACCCGATTCCAGCCCCTGAGAGAGAGAGAGAGCAGTCACTGAAATGATGAGCTCCTAAATAAATTAAAATATATATTGTTGATTTTTAGTATATTATTCCATCAAGAAACAATACAGATAAATGAGGTAATAATACTAAAGAAAAATAAATCATAGGTGAAATATTACGAAAACATTTTAAAAAAAATAAGAAAAGACATCCCGAAGACAAGAATCAGAAGCATAAAGCAAGGAAAGGAAACTAAATTAGAAGGAAGAAAGAAAACTACTAAAGGTAAAGGTAAATCATCAATTACTCTTAATATAATATATAATATTACCGCTGCCCCGACCACCCCAACCACCACTGCTGCCCCCCCTGACCACCCCAACCACCACTGCTGCCCCCCCCCGACCACCCCAACCACCACTGCTGCCCCCCCCCCCGACCACCGCCCAGATCACCCCGACCACCTTTATAAAACCTTTATAAAGATATCCAACAAAATGATCTGACACAAACAAATTCAAACCAGGGAAAAACTGAAATTGATTAAAATAATCAAAACCCAATTGACGCTCCAATCACCCTACAGGAATTATCTAAAAAGCTCCAGGCACTTCCACCCAGAAAAGCCTGCGGCCCAGACAGCATCAGCACTGAGATGCTCAAACACAGCAGCGCACAACTGCAGGAGGCTGAGCTTAAATTGTTCAACATGGTCCTCAGTACTGGTCACTTCCCTGACATCTGGAACCAGGGGCTGATCACCCCAATCTATAAGAGTGGAGACAAATTCGACCCCAACGTCTGTGTGAGCAGTAACCTGGGGAAGGTGTTCTGCAGTATCATCAACGCCCAGATACTGGCCTTCCTTACCACACAGTGTCCTGAGTCATAGTCAGATTGGCTTCCTACCAATTCACCACACTACTGATTATATCTACACCCTACACACCCTCATAGACAAACACGTCCACCAAAATGTAAAGGCAAAATCATTGCCGGTTTCATTGATTTCAAAAAGGCATTCAATTCCATTTGGCACGAGGGACTTTATTACAGAATTCTTCAGTGGTGTCGGGGGTAAAGTCTATGAAATTATAAAATCAATGTACGCAGAAAACAAATGTGCAGTAAAAATTGGCAACAAAAGAACAGAGTTCTTCACTCAGGCGCGTGGGGTACGGCAGGGCTGCAGTCTGAGCCCAACACTGTTCAACATCTACAACAATGAGTTGGCAACAGTGTTGGGACAGTCTGATGCCCCTGGCCTCACCCTAAATGACACAGAAGTCAACTTCTTGCTCTACAGATGACCTGGTCCTGCTGTCGCCCACAGAGCAGGGTCTTCAGCAAAACCTGGCACCGCTAGAGCAGTACTGTCAGTCCTGGGCCCTGGCAGTAAACATGAAGAAGACAAAGATCATGATCTTCCAAAAAAAGGCCAGACCTCAGGGAAACAAATACCACTTCACGCTAGGCAACATTACCCTAGAACACACCTCACACTACACTTACCTGGGCCTGACTGTTAGTGCGTCAGGGGCTTTAACCTGGCAGTGAAGGCACTCAAAGACAAAGCAAGAAGAGCTTTCTACGCAATCAGAAGATTCTATAACATTAATATTCCAGTCAAAATCTGGTTCAAACTAATTGACAGTGTGATCCAGCCCATTGCGCTGTACGGTAGTGAAGTATGGGGTCCACTCAGTCAACAGGACTACACTAGGTGGGACAAACATCCAATAGAGACCCTGCATGCTGAATTCTATAAACACATACTGCAGGTGCACAGGAACACACCAAACCACGCATGCAGGGCAGAATTAGGCCGCTTCCCAACCCTCATTAATATAAAGAAAAGAGCACTGAAATTCTGGATGCACCTGCAGAAAAGTGAGTCAGACTCACTCCAGTACAAGGCCCTCCAAACCCAAGAGCTCAGCCCTGAAAAGAGTCCCCTGAGTCAGCTGGCCCTGAAGCTCACGGCACTGACCCCCGCTTATACTGCGAACAGAGACCAGCTTCAGGTCACTGCTTACCTGCCCCCAATCAAAGTCATCCACATTATAAAGATAACCAAACCTCCTATCTGGAACATTGGGAAAATGAAACTAAATCCCAAAGAGAACTGGATTGCTATCGGGCCCTAAACAGAGAATACACCCTGGCAGAGTATCTCTTCACTGTCAGAGATACGAAGCAGAGACGGATCCTGACCAAGTACAGGCTCAATGACCACAGCCTGGCCAGAGAGACGGGCCGACACAGGCAGAGCTGGCTGCCCAGAGAGGAGCGGCGCTGTGGACACAGAGACAGGAGAGGTCGAGACAGAGATGCACTTCCTCCTCCACTGCAGTAAACATAGCCAAATTAGGGAAATATTTTTTAATAAATTCATAAATATTACATATTTTTCAGAATCAATAAATGAAAAAAAATAGCTTTCCTCCTGGGGGAGGGACACACAGCCCCCCTGGCCGCCCAATATGTAGCCGCTGCCACAGCCTGAGGTGCTCACCGTGAAAACACACACGAGCACAGGCTGTAAACTTGTTAGCTATAAATAAAGTAAATGTACATGTATGATGATTTTATTCATAAATTATATTGTACTATTTCATTTTTTTTTTTTAACCGTAAGATATTTTATGAAAAACCCTGACTTATTTATTATTTTTCAATGTATGTATGTAATATTAACTGCTTTGTCAACACTGCAGACCTGTTTTTCATGCCAATAAAGCACCCTTGAATTTAATTGAGCTGGGAGTGAGAGAGAGAGATACTGCAGACGCACACAGGCTGCTTTCGACCCTTCACTCTGGGGGACACAGTCCGGAACCCGAGGGACACACTGAACCTGCACCGACCCAGTGCTGGGTGGGCGTGGCACGGGGGGCGGGACTCACTTGCTGCTCATGCAGGTGTGGCGGATGTTGCGTGTGACGTCCTGGTACACGCTGGGTGGCAGTGCCAGGTAGAAGAGCCGGTTGGCCGCGGCGCCGCGGGGCAGAGCTCCCAGGTGAGCGTCCAGCCGGCGGAACGACTCCTCCTCCCCATAGCGACCAGACAGGTAGGAGTTTCGCTGGAAGAACCGAGACAGCTTCTCCTGCTCCGCCTCAGAGGCCTGGGGACAGGCGGACATGCCAGGTCAGACAGACAGACAAACAGACAGAAAGACAGACCTCCCTGCCACACCGCAGCCCGTCTCTCCTCCCTCTCTGACCTTCAGGTAGGGCAGGCAATGCACGCGGATGTCGTCCACAGTCAGGTTGGAGCGAGCGAAGCCCACGAAGTGAGTGTCCTCGGGCAGCAGCCTGTCCCTGAACAACCACCTGACAAACACGGAGAAGAGCCATTACACAGAGAGTGGCAGAGGAGGGCTGCTCAGCGTGAAACAGGAAGTCCAGCTCGCCGGGCAGCTTGTTAATAATCCCTTCGCTCTCGGGCTGCTCTGCAGAAGCTTCAGAAAGGGAGGAGAGGCAGGGTATGGTCGTGCACAGATACTCACCACAGTGTGGGGTAGATCTTCTTCTTCGCCAGGTCTCCCTGTGACAGACAGACAGAGCGATTACTCAGGGTGACACAGCAGGACAAGAGAGTGGAGGCTGCAGGGCTGGAGCGTGCTCACGTCTTTGCAGACAGGCACACAAATGCCTGCACCCCCCCTCTCAGCCTCTTATATCACACAAGGGCCTCCCTGTACAGACTCGGGCAGTAAGTGCTGCAAAACTCCTCCTCCCGGCCCCATCTTCCTCTGTCCCCCCTCCTCCCACCACCCTATCTCACAGCTTCTTCCCTCCCTCCCTCCTCGCTCACCGAGCTGCCCAGCACCACCACAACATAGCCGCCCTGAGCAGAGAGATGGTCCATTGCAGAGGAGAGGTGGTCACTGCCCCTCCATCCTGCCCCACCGAGTGTGTCTCTCTCCGTCTGCGTGCGTCTCTATCTCGAGTCTCTCAGCCTGTGTGTGCGTGCATCTCTATTTCGAGTCTAGCCTGTGTGCGCACGCAGTTATCTTGAGTCTCTCAGCCCGTGCGTATGCGTGTCTCTGTCTCTCAGCGTTTGTGTGTGTGTGTGTGTGTGTGTGTGTGTCTCTCAGCGTGCGTCTGTATGTTTGAGTGTCGCTGTCTCAGTGTGTGTGTGTGTGTGTGCGTGTCTCTGTCTCTCAGCGTGTGTGGATGTGTGTGTCTCCGTCTCTCTCAGCGTGTGTGTCTCCGTCTCTCTCAGCGTGTGTGTGTGTGTCTCTGTCTCTCTCAGTGTGTGTGTGTGTGTGTGTGTGCGTCTGTCTCAAGTCTCTCAGTGTTTCGCGTTGTTTATATTGTTTGCTGCTACGTCCCGTCCCCTGAGCTCTTGTCTGCAATTATTAGCTCACAGTCTAGGATGCAGTATTAACTGTATTTTCTTGTGTAATTTTGAACATGTCTAGAATTACAGATCAAGACTGTATTGCTCTTTTATAATGCTCGTGTTTTGTAAATTGCCCTGGATAAGGGCATCTGCTAAGAATAATATTTATTTATTATTGTTATTAATAGTGTGTGCGCGTCTCTCTCTCGAGTCTCTCAATGTGTGTGACAACACTGACACACAGCTGCCAATGAACAACACAGCACTGCGCCGACAACACTAACACACAGCACTGCAAACCACCACAATGCACAATTCTAGTACTGGAAAGCAGACATAATATCAGTGCAGTTGTGTTGTTTACAAGTCTTTTTGTTTTATTAATTTTAACTAATTATATGTAAATAATTTTAGATCCAATACGTATAGAACTCGATCTTGTGAATGGATTACACTAGTGGTTGCCTTGGTTTCCTCCGAGTTGGGCACGGTTGCTTTCGGTTTCTTTGCGCCATAATTATGGAATAAATGGCAGAATTCTTTAAAACTGGAAGTGTTGGTGCCCTTAGGACAGTTTTGATTTTGTATTGCAGTAATGATAAATGCAATTACTAAGTGTGTTCGTTAATTGTATTTATTTTTAAATGTTTGTATTTTATCCGATTTTAAATGTTTATATTTTATATTTGTGATGTTGGTCTTGCAGGGCACACTTGAAAATGAGACTTCAGCCTCAGACTGGCGATATCGACACTGTAGTGTAAATAGTAACGATATCACTGCACTGATACGGAATTACTTAGTGACGTAGTTACTATACTACCCTGTCAGCTGTAGTATTAATAACGGCTATACAAGCTAAAAAAAACAGAGAAGAAACAACAAAAAACACTAAATGCTTCCTGGGAAGTGAAAAACTGCTGATCAGGACAGTTCTCTCGCACGTCGGAGAGCAGGAAACCTGACGGCCCTGCATCAGCAACTCAATTACAGCCCTGCGCCGTCACACAGCCTTGAGTGACAGCTGGTGGCTCAGCCAGGTACTGCACACCATTCCTCGAGCGCTCGCAATCCCAGGGCCGACATATTCATGTTTTTATTATGGAAAGTTAATTTCGGGACAAACAACCATAGTCAGTTTTGATGTCCCGTGAACAGAGCCACGGGTCCACACTACACGCCTCCACACTACACGCCTCCACATCAGTACAAAAGACAAGAACCACAGTGTGTCCTTCATTCAGAGACTGATGTTGTGGCCCCCCAGTGGCAGTGCGGCACAGCAGAGCTGGCACGTTGAGACAGACTGGGCAACAGTGGAGTCCTCAAAACACCTCTGACCAGCGAGTGAGTGAGTGAGTGAGTGTGTGTGTGTGTGTGTGTGTGTGTGTGTGTGTGTGTCTGTGTGTCAGGTGTTGTAATTTCCAGGGTCACATGGAACACAGAGGAACTTGGCGCCGATTGCACCAACATGGAAGAAAAATATCTTGCTTTATTGCTAATCTCGAATTAGTGAAACCAGGTTTACTTTTGATTAAAAGTGCACCACAAACATGTAAACCAGGACTAATACATCTGTGATTAATATCCCAAATCAAGATTTAGGATTAACAGTCAATTAATGCACTTGCATAACATTTAAACATTATTAAAAAAAATTGAATCGCAACGAAGTGTTACATAAAATACATTAAATGCATACATTTCTCATTTGCACAGTCATTGTGTTGCAATAGCAGTTAATGGTGTTATTTGTAGCATATTTAATGACAGTTTTCACAACACAAATTGGCCAGAACATTCTCGTGGAGTTAATGCCGATTCCGTTTAAGGTTTACGGAAGTGGTTTTAACATTGTTTTAAGTAGATTGAAAATTATAATTTTACGTTGATACCAGTTTGGGTGAGGTTAGTAAAGCGTGCGTTTCCTCATGAGAAGTCTCATCTGTCGACAGTTGTTATTTTTGAGGAGATCAAATAAGAAACTAAAACCGGCAAAATCTAATGACATAAAAATGGAAATCAAACTAAACAAACAATCATGACATCCATGACGTTACAATCGTCTCTTTCAGTCTGGATACTTGGACGAGACTGGGGGGTGAGCTCAGGGTGCTCAAGTACTTGTTTCCCTACAGACAGACAGACAGCTTTACACACAGAGTGGCAGGGGGCTGGGACACACTGATGTTGACACAGTTACTCAAAATAAGACACTTTCATCACTTATGAAATATTCGTAGGAACTGATAACCACCCCTCCCTCCTCCTCCTAATGTCACCAGATTAGTGTCCTGCTGACAATCTCCCCCAATCTCTGTCTGTGTGTTGTGTAATGGCTGGCTCAGAACTGGTGCGTGGGTGTCATTGCACCACAACGCTCTGTGTGAATGCTGTAGGGCTGCACTGGAGAATCACACTAGTGAGCTGATAAAACCAAGCGACAGCCATGTCGCAATGAGCCGAGACAGCTCACACTCCCTGTATCAGGATAACTCCTAATGCACAAAACACACACGGCTCCAAATACAGACAAAACACAAACTCACACAAAGAATACTCCAGCACAGGTCTCTGTGCAGGTCCTGGTGAGCCAGTGTGATGGGCATCATTAGTCAGGGGATAAAGACCACGCTAATCCAGACTAACGAGGACTGAAACGGGATCAATTAACCAATTAGAGCTAAACAGGAATACAGAAATTAACCGCCCTTGTAGTGGACTGTGTCCCTGCAGGACCAGGGCCGAGACCCTGCTGGACTGGACTGTGTCCCGGGATTGCCGGTGTGTCACAGTGACTCAGCTCCTCGCTCTAGCAGCTGTGGGTGTCTCCTCTCTCTCTCTCTCCTGTGTGACTGACAGTCACTCAACGGTGTCTGAAGATCACTGCACACACCTGCCTGAAATACCTGCACCGAGACACACAGAGGTGTGTACAGCAAGACTGTGGAGCCACCCCCTCCATTACCGAACTGCTCTGTACTCTGTGCACCTCTTTCCCTCTCTCTGCCACTCCCTCTCTCCCGCTCCATCTCCAGTTCTCCCCAGAGCTCTGAGTGACAGTGACTCAGCACAGTCCACCCACCAACCAGGAAACAGAGAAAAGAACTGAGCCTTTGTTATCATTCGAGAGAGAGAGAGAGAGATTGAAAGAATGGAAGGATAAAAAGTGTGTTTTGGAGCTCTACAGCAGGACTGAGTGATCCACACGGGCACACACGCACACGGCCGCACACAGACAGGCCAAGGTCTAACAGACGCACGCACGCACGCACACACACACACACGCACGCACGCACACACACACACACACACACAGAGAGAGGGATTCTGTCAGGTCCAGTGTGTCCACACTGTCTGGTTAAGACTGCCCTCTGTCTGTCCTGGTGCACCGCCCTTCAGGATGCATAGAGATGCTGCCACACTCACTCACACAGACAGACTCACTCACTCACTCAGGCTGCTCAGGAGGGACTGTTGAGCTCTAACAGAGCAGCAGGTCTGAACATGACAGGGGGATTAGAGAGTTAAAAGACTGCCTGGGCAACACTGCAGAGTAGAGACAATACTCTTGTAAAAATAATGCACTCCCAGCCGAACAACAGCGCTAACACAACACAACACACTGTGGAACAGCACAGCCCCTCCCGTTTAGTTCAGCTACACTAAAGTACACAACCTTCCCCTCAGAAGCACCGTCCAGCGCCGCACTGTAAAACCACACACTGAACAACACAGTGCTGGCTGGGATCCACGCTGGTGACTGCACCGCTGTAGACCTATTCACAGATCAGCACAGGGGTGCGGACAGGGTCACAGGTCAGAGGTCAGAGGCTCACCGAAGCACCCAGAATGATGAAGATATGCGTGTCAGACTGTCTGAACTCCTCATCCTCAAACAGTTCCCTCCGCAGCTGACCAAACACCTCGGAGCGGCTCAGAGGAACCGGCGTCGCGGCAGCACTCATCTTCTCTGTGGAGAGGATAGAGAGGGAGTGAGAGACGGGCAGGAGAGGATAGATAGGGGGATGGAGAGGATAAATCAGACTAAACTGTTTAATTTAGCACAAGGTGAGATGAGGTCAGAGCAGGACGGAGAGCTATGCGGTCATGTACTGGGGTTTCTCTGCAAGAAGAGAAACAAGCTGAGAGACAGACGGGCAGGTAGAGAGACAGGCAGCCAGAGAGACATGCAGGAAACGACGCAGAGATGATTGAACAGTTTAGCGCACGCATTATGTTCATGCACTCGTTTTCCACGGGCGAAATCAACAGCAGAGCCCGAGTGTCGCCCTGACGCGCTCCTCGGCCAGCGCGGCGGATTGACTGCTGCTCCGCGATGCCTGTAAAGCGCATCAGCTACACTGATATGTGGGATTGGATTGTAGGGCTATAATTAACCAGCCCGGCTGCGGCTCTGCTCTTGCTCGGTGTAACGGGGTTATTCTGCACGGTTTCCCTCCTGTGGAAACGCGCACCCTGCGCCTCCTGCTAATCCAACCCAAACGGCAAAACTGGAGTCTCGGCTCCACTGCGAAGAGCATCGCTACTTACTGCGGGTTCAGGGCGGACAGCGGAGCGGGTGATGGGTGATGGGTTATGCCTTGTCTCTGTCTCTGTCTCTGTCTCTCTATATCTCTCTCTCTCGCGGCTTCCCCCTTTTCACTCCACTTCCCTCTACACGGAAGCCAGTATTTAAATGGCTACGGATCGGTGCGATTTCATTGGCCACAAGCAAACTCACCAGCACTCGCCCGGCTTCCCATTTCTGGTGTTTTCAATTACGTCACCAAAACAATTCAACACTGAGGAGAAGAGGCGATTGAATTCTGAGACAGTATTATCACTGAGTCCAGCCTCCAGCCAATCAGCATAGGCAGCCGAGCCCCTGTAGCCAATTGCATCACAGAGGGCGGGCTCAGTGCTGGACGTCCGAATGACGCTTCGGGACAAGCTGCAGAGGGAGGGGCCACAGGAGATAAAGGGGACAGAATAGCTGTCGGTTCATATTTAATTAAAGCGTTCATACACGAATTACATTGTTTCATGGCTGTTTCACACCTACGTCAGATGATGCTATAATAAACATTTCATTAAAAGTACTTTAATATCATTGCATAGTGTCTAATCTCTACGTCATATAACTTTTAGCCCGTTTCCAGTACATATTGCTCCGCATGAAGGCCCAGCATTGTCGCACAATACAGGACAACGTCATCACAGCGCGCCTCCCCTTTCAGGGCGGGACTGCGGAAGTGCGGCGGAAGCGCCTCAGCTGGCGTCCGGGCAGTGTCTCTCTCGCTGGGGATTTCCTGCTCGGATAGCGACCGTGTTTACCGGACCTGGTGACGGCACGGACACACCGGACTATTGCAGCCTGAGCAGGAGAGGCCGAGCGGGGCCGTGTCGCCATCAGGACATGTCGTGTCGGTCCGGTGTGTCTGTGTTGTGAAGACCGTCCAGACCTCCGTCGCCCAAACAGAGCAGACAACGCAAACTACAACACGACACCAGTCGCTTCAGAGCCGGCCACAGCAGCGGGGTGAGAGGAGAGGCGATGGGGCAGAGAGGGAAGGAGGTCAACTGTATATCTGCTATTTACTGACACAACTCAGCAATTATTCAGCCATTAAAAACTGTAATATTAGAATTGGTTATTATAATATACTGCGTCAAAGCAGGATCTAAACCGTACTCTTGAAGAAAGTTGGCCCAACAGTGTTGAACGGGGCTGATGAAGTCCGCCAGCCAATCGCCTGCGAGCTGCGGCGGGTTTCCGCGTTACGAAGTCCTGGGCCCCTGTGACGTCACTGCGTTCGAGATAACGGGCCTGGTGCGCGTGCGGGGAGACGCGTTTAATTAATTTACACACAAACTGCGCTAACTGCAACACGGTAACAGTCCCAGCTCGCACGATGTATCAGTTTATGATAATGCTTGGAACTGCCGCCCGGGTGTTTTTATTTTGTGTATAATGTGACTGTTTATAAAATGTTAAAAGCTCAGAGAGACAGAGGTGCTGTATAAAGGGGTTGTGTTGTCGACACTGTGGGTGTGTACATTATAACTACAAAGTAAAACAAGATCCCATTGAATGAATGAAAGCTAAACGTCTATTTACCTTCAAAGTGGAAAATAGCCTACATAACAAATGCCCACATGTATGCTACCGCTAATAAGAATAAGATCATGATTAAGGAGTGTCCCCCTTGCCTGCACACTTTTTTGTCTTTCATTATTGAAACGCACGATACCTGTGGAGGACGTATTCTATAAATACTTGTATGTGTGTGAAGGATGCGGTCCGGGCAGTAAGTGTTCCTGAACAGCACATCCAGCCGTCACCCCTCTGCCATACCTCCGCTGGCGAAAGTGAAAGTAAGGCGCTGTTAGAGACCACCCTTCCCTTCGCACTCATTATCAGAAGCACATGTGTGAAGCTTACAACATCACGGGAGCCAGCCACAGAGTGTCGCTAATTCATAATAATATTATTATTATTATTATTATTATTATTATTATTATTATTATTATGTAGCAAACGCTTTAATCCGAGTAAACTCTCGTGGTTTTCAAAATACCGACACAGTGTTCTGCACACAAGGCATGGGCATCAGCACAATTAGTAACAAATACAAAACACAATATAGTCATCATTATAAAATCATACACAATATAGTCAGTGTCAAAACACGCGCACGTTTTAGTCGCTATGACAAGCATTTGTACATGTGTGCGTTTAGTCTGCGTGTGAGAACAGGCCAGCCTGCTCTTATTCCACTCTGAAGTTAAGTAACCCCCCCCCCCCAGACACAGAACACAAATAATACACACACGCATCACCCCGGAACTGATGGCCTTTGTGTATAGTAATAATAATAATACATTATTATATTATCCAGGGTGATTTGCACTATGTTATGTTACAAAAGTGCAGAAATACAATCTGTACAAAATACAATAAGCATACATAATAATAATAATAATAATAATAATAATAATAATAATGTACTGGGTCCCTGTTCCCAATCTCTTAATGTCATTTGTTTTCCTGTTTTAATGGGTTGTGTACAGTGTTTTAATATCTGCTTCTACTTACTTTATGTGATCTTGAAATGTAGGTAGAATGAAATTGAACTCTATGCTATTACAGTTATGACTGTGTGTAGGTCTGGGCCAGAGACTCCAGAAACGAAGGGATTGATAGATTTTGAATCGTTCCACACAGACAGACAGGGGCCCCGGACCCCCTCACTGCACCTGAGCATGTGGCATTATTCTGTTAACCCCGTTAGACTGCCTGCAGTGTCAGACGTTTAATCAGTCTGACCATCACGTACAGCAAGGTACAGGCTCAGTTACTGTAACCACAGCTGATGTGTCTCATTTCACAGCTGCCTCAGTCTGAGCAGGAGAGTGTGGGCAGATATGTTGGGTGTGTAGTCATATGTTGAGAGACTGCAGTTTAGTTACCTAGTTTACTAACTTCGCTTTGCCACGTCTGAGGTGTGCTATCATCACAGGTGCACAGGGTGAGCCCACGTATCCCTTCCAGCCTTGCTTGTGTGTGTTCAGTCCCAGTCCATGTGTTCAGTACTCTTCTCTGTGTGTATGTTCAGTCCCAGTCCATGAGTTCAGTACTCTTCTCTGTGTTTAGGGAGGCTGACAGTCTGTGGGAGCCATGGTCCAGCCCAAGGGGCTCATGGGTAACGAGCTGAAGTCTGACATGATTGGTGGAGATGGGTCGGTGGGGCTGCGGCGGCAGGCGTCCATGCAGATCCCCCCGGAGCTGGCGGCCAACGAGGCCGTGCAGAGACTGCTGACCGAGAACCAAGAACTCCGAGGTAAGGGTCAGGGGTCAGGGGTCACAGTCTCTCATCACAAAACCTGATCCAGTACAGTAAGCAAAACACAAACCCGTGTCCCCTGTCTCTCTCCCTGTGTCTTGGCACCCCAGACGCCATCCGGCAGAGCAACCAGGCACTGAGGGACCGCTATGAGGAGATGCTGGGATTCCGCGAGAAGACGCGGCAGGAGCGTGGGTTTCTGATGGAGCGCTTCCGGGAGGCTCGTGCCCTAGTGGAGCGTCTGACCCGGGAGAACCGGCTCCTGCAGGGCCATCTGGACCCCCAGCAGAACCAGAACCACAGCCAGAGCCAGAGCCACAGCCCCTCACCCCAGGGCAGCCTGGGGACGGCCAGTCTTGAGGTGAGCGGCCCGGTTACACTCCAGCACCCTGCCAGTCTGGCCCGGGCCAGCCCAGTTCAGCTTCCACTGGTCCTGGGAAAGGGGTGAAATTACCGGCAATATTTTAATTTGTTTAGTGAAATGTTGTAAATGTAACAGATTTATATGTAGCATACATGTTTCTGTTATTGTTATTAGTATGAAAGTTACTATTACTACCCAGCAATGCTGGTCCTGTAGCCGCACACAATGTGTGGCATGACTCTCTGCACCGCGGAGGCGTGCCGGGATGACAGTGTGGCGTGTCTCTCTGCAGGAGGAGGAGCGCAGCTCAGAGGAGGGGCCCCTGGAAGCCAAAGGGGGGGTGGAGAGAGAGGCAGGGACAGTGACTACCCCCCAGAGTGTGGTAAGACACAGCCTTCCTCTCCCACTGTGCTTCTCAACCCTGGCACCAAGATGCTGAGAACTGTGTCCGTGCTGTGACACACTTTGATTACTTCATTAAGCTTTAATTACTACGGCTGCCCCCAACTAAAGATTTTCCTAGTCGACTAGTAGTCATTATTTTAAGCCATTAGCCATTTGGGAGGGCATCAGAAATTGGTTTGAATTCCAGTGCTGAGAAAGAATGTTATAAGTAACATTGCTAACACTGTTCTACATTACAGAGAAATACTAAACCATAATAATGAGCCTTTAAAATATAAAGTTTACAAGTGTGCACAAGAAGAAAGCCGCAGCAGCACCGGCAAAAGCGGTAATGATTCGGGAAAAACAAGCAAGGAGACGGTTTGAACATTTTGTTAATTTATTAATATACAAAGTGTAACATCAGTTACATCACACAACTTATGAACTTGTAACACCAACACAATAACTTTATAAATAAAAAACAGCCTTTTGTTAAAAAAATGAAATTGTAGGAAATAAATAAATATACAGCAAACTTGGATAAGCCTAATAGCACATATTTATCTAGGTTATCTAACGTTAGAGCGAGTGGCCATGCAAAGTGGCTAACGTTAGGCTACTTACATGTTTCAAATGGTAAGCCATGTTTGAGGTCGATGAATGATAGGCGAACATTTGCCTGCAGAGTTTGCATGTCACCTTCTTGGAGTCATCCTTTACCTTCTCAAAATTATCCCAAACTTTGGATTTCCTGCCCGACATAATTAATTACTGCATGGACCAGCTGCATATACGATCACGTCTGTTACTGACCGTGTGATTTCGCCACTTCCTGTAGAGTTTTGTTTTCTGCGACCAACCGACCAATTAAAACTTGGTCGACCAAGACTTTCCTCATCGACTAACGTTTGGTCGACTGTTAGGGGGCAGCCCTATTAATTACATAATGGACTCTGCTGCTGAACATCTATTGAATAATTTAAGGGATCAGCTGGAACTGATCAAGAGACTGCCAGGCCTGCCCTGCCTTGAGAGACTGCAGACACTATTGATACTATAGATACTACAGACACTCATTATAAACACTACAGACACTACACACTGCTGTAGACACTACAGACACTATTATTATTATTATTATTATTTTTATTAATTGGCAGATGTCCTTATCCAGGTCGACTTACAACATAAGTGCAATACAAAGTGCAAGAATACAGTTAAGTATAAGGCATCAAACATTACAAATTCAAATTTACATTAAACAGAGCAATTAAAAATATAATACATTTTACAACTTCCAATGTATACAGTTAAGTACAGTAAGTGCGGACATACATCCTCGAAAGTAAAGCTAAGTGCCGTCCAGATTTAAGGTACAGTCAAGGGTGACGGGAAAGGGAGCAAGGAGGAAAATCAATCAATAATGCAAGAAGCATGATAAAATGCTGTGAAGTGCTATCTAACGGGGATTAAAAGGACTATTATTACAAGTACTGTCTGAAAAGATGCGTCTTGAGTAAGCGCTGGAAGAAGGTCAAGGACTCTGCTGTTTTGACTTCGGTGGGAAGGTCGTTCCACCATTTAGGGGCCAGGGATGAGAAGGAGCAGCTCTGGAGGAAGTAGAGTGGAAAGGAGGCTTCAGTTAGAGTTAGTCTGCTGGCAACGGAAGAGCGCAGTGGTCTGGAGGGGATGTATGGAGAGATGAGTGTCTGAAGGAAACTTGGTGAGGTGTGATCGAGACAGCGGTAGGTGAGGGTCAATGTCTTGAACTGAATGCGTGCCGGTATTGGGAGCCAGTGGAGGGAGCGGAGCAGTTGAGTAGCGTGTGTGAATCGGGGCAGAGAGAATATCAGACGAGCTGCAGAGTTCTGGATGAGCTGGAGCGCCGGGTAGTAGATGCAGGCAGGCCGGCCAGGAGGGAGTTGCAGTAGTCCAGGCAGGAGAGGACCAGGGACTAGATGAGCAGCTGGGTCGAGTAGTCGGTGAGGAAGGGAGGGATCCGGCGTATGTTGCTCAGGAAGACTCTACAGGTGTAGCTTGAGGTGGTGTGAGTGCATCCAGGCGGAGATAGCAGACAAACAGGAAGAGATGTGAGAGGGGATGAGAGGGTCAGAAGTGGGAAAGACAGGAAGATCTGGGCATCATCAGTGTAGAAGCCATGGGATGCGATGAGGGGGCCCAGGGAGCGAGTGTAGAGAGAGAACAGGAGCGGGCCCAGGACGGAGCCTTGGGGTACACCTGTGAGGCGAGGTTGGGGGGTGGATAAGGAACCTCGCCATGTCACTTGGTAGGTCTGGTCGCTGAGGTAGGAGGAGAACCAGGTGAGAGCAGTCCCAGAGATTCCAAGGTCAGTGAGGCAGGAGAGGAGGATGGAGAGATCGACGGTGTCAAATGCTGCGGAGAGATCAAGGAGGATGAGGACTGAGGAGAGGGAGGCCGCCCGAGCACAGCTGAGGGAGTCAGTGACAGCCAGGAGAGCCGTCTCAGTGGAGTGAGCTGTGCGGAAGCCGGATTGCAGAGGATGAAGGAGTGAGTGTTGGGACAGAAAGTCAGAGAGCTGACGGTGGACCGACCGCTCGAGAGTCTTTGAGAGGAAGGGGAGTAGGGAGACAGGGCGGTAGTTCTGAGGAGAGGTGGCATCAAGGGTTGGTTTCTTGAGGAGTGGGATGACAGCAGATTGTTTAAATGCAGAGGGGAAACAGCCAGAGATGAGTGAGGAGTTGAGGAGGGATGAGATGAAGGGGAGAAGATCAGGAGCGGTCGCTTGGAAGAGGTGAGAAGGGAGAGGGTCCAGGGCACATGTTGTAGGTTTGTGATGTAGGAGGAGAGCGGAAACTTCAGAGTCCGAGAGAGGTGAGAATGAAGAGAATGAAGAAAAGGAAGCTTGATCGGTGGGAGGTTTGGGTGTGATGGGAGAGGTGGGGGGACTGTTGAAGAGCCTGCGGATGTCTGTGATCTTGGAGGAGAAGGAGGCAAAATCATCAGCAGTGAGAGACGAGGGAGGAGGAGGGGGAGGTGGGGCAAAGAGAGAGGAGAAGGTGGAGTAGAGTTAGCCCGGGGTTGTTGACAGTGGATTCAAAGAGTGATTGGAAGTAAGACTTCTTGGCTGAGGTGAGTGAGGAGCAGAATGTAGACAGTAGACTTCGAGGGCAGCTGGGAGTTTGGTCCTTTTCCACTTCCGTTTGGCGGCACGCAGACTAGTTCAGGTTGAGAAGAGATCCAAGGCGGGGAGGGATGGGAGGGACGAGCAGGAGAAGACGTGAAAGCAAAGAGAGAGTCAAGGGAGGAGGTGAGGGAGGAGAACAAAGAGGAGGTTGACAGTTGACAGATAGATGGGAAAAAGAGTCAATGGAAGGTAAGAGAGTGAGGGCAGTGGAAGCAAGGGTGGAGGGGGAGATGGAGCGGAGATTATGGCGGAAGGTGACAGAGGGAGTGGGTGGAGTGGGGAGGGAGGGGAGAGAAAGGGAGAAGGAGATTAAGTGGTGGTCTTAGATGTCCATGGGTGTCACGGAGCATGTCGAGGGGGAGCAGCCTCTAGAGAAGATCTACAGAGATCTAGAGAGGTCTAGCTGGCGGCCTGCCCTGTGAGTGGGGGGAGACGGGGAGAGAGAGAAGTTGAAGGAGTGTAGGAGAGGAAGAAATCTGGCACAGTGGGAAGGATTGGAGAGGTGGATGTACACACTGCTGTAGACACTACAGACACTACAGCCCCTCCAGTTGGTAATCGGAGCTCAGCCCTGTCCCACAGTTCTGTGTAACGAGTGAAGTGTTCTGTCTGTGCAGCAAATACAGCTTCTCAATCCAATCAGCTCCTACAATGAGTTTATGAATCCTGGCTTGTAAGCTGATGCCACAGAGCCCAGGGCTCTGTACAATGTGTGTGTTGTGTACAGTGTGTATACAGTGTGTACAATATGTGTATACAGTGTGTACAGTGTGTGTATACAGTGCCCCCAGGCCCTGCCGAGCCAGGGCAGCTCCCTCTGCTCCCACAGCGCTGTCACTCAGACCCTCTTTGAGTCGAGACACTGCAGCACTGTTGAGGCCCTGGGCCAGGTGAGGCACTGTGGGCGGGGTGGGGCAGGTGAGGCTCTGGGCGGAAGCCCAGGTGAGGCACTGCAGATGGGGTGGGGCAGGTGAGGCTCTGCAGGGAAGCCCAGATGAGGCTCCGCGGGGGCGGGGCAGGGCAGATGAGGCTCTGCGCGGCGGGGCAGGGTAGCAACACACAACTGTATAGCACCTGCACACCAGACCTGCCCTAAAGGCTGCGTTTACAGACCACTGGAGACACTGGAGTCACTGGGAGGAAGGGCTCTGTTACCTGTGCCCATTAATAAGACACATCCTTGGGCCTGAAGAGGGAACCTGATCAAAGTCTCAGAGGAATAAAAACGACTCATAATGAAGGATTTGTGAGTTAAATCAACACAATTCAGTGATAACACTGGAAAAAGCAACACTTTCACACAATTCTCTCTCTCTCTCTCTCCAGCCCAAGGAGGAGGGGAATGAGTTCCTCAGGCTGCTGAAGGCCCATAAGGAGCAACTGGAGGAGGGGCTGCGAGATCTGCGCAGACGCAACCAGCAGCTGGAGACGCAGAACAAGGAACTGCAGACTGCAAATGCGCAGCTGAAGCAAGCTCTGGCACAGATACAGGTACACAATGCGCACACAGAGCGCATTCACACACACACACACATACACACACACACACACAGGTACACAGAGTGCATTCATACACTCACACAGGTACACAATGTGGTTTGTGTGTCAACAGGGCAGCAGTGAGGGTCTCCCAGTCGCAGTGACCCAGGAGAGTTTTCAGGGCAGTGGGCAGCAGAGGACTGGCAGCAGGTACAGCACTGACCCCCTCACATACACACAGCATTAGATTGAACTACTGCTTCTTCTCGAAGTTTACTCTGGCCTTTGTCTGTCTGTCTGTCTGTCTGTCTTTGTGTGTGTGTCAGGGAGGAGGAGACGGACAGTGAGCTGCGCAGAGAGGTGTCTCAGCTGACAGAGCAGATCCGGGCAGCCGAGGCCAGGTAAGGGGCAGGTCTGGGTGTTGGGGGTGACATCACTGTAGGGGGGAGGGGAGTTTTCCTGATGCATAGCTGACTTGCTCTGTGCAGCCTCTGGTTTATCTAGTGCTATTGCCCCCTGAGTCTGTCTGCTGAGATTGTGTGTTTTGTGTGTGTATGTACTGACTGCAGCGTGTGCGTGCGTCTGTCCGTATCGACGGCAGCGTGCGTGTCGGTCCGTATCGACGGCAGCGTGTGTGTGTGTGTGTGTGTGTCTGTCCGTATCGACCGCAGTGTGTGTGTCTGTCCGTATCGACCGCAGTGTGTGTGTCTATCCGTATCGACCGCAGTGTGTGTGTCTTTCCGTATTGACTGCAGCGTGTGTGTGTGTGTGTGTTTGTCTGTATTGACCGCAGGATCAGAGAGCTGCAGGCTCAGGTGGAAGGGGCTCAGAAGTCCTCGGCCCAGCTGGAGCGCGCGGAGTCTATGCTGAAGCAGCGAGAAAGGGAGCTGCACCGGGAGATGGACCAGAGCCTGCAGGTACGACGCACACACACACGCACGCACACACGCACACACACATGCAGACACTCTGACCCCTCTCTCTGTGTTCTGCTCAGCTGTCAAAGGACATCGAGTCTCTGAAGGCGCAGGTGACGTCTCTGCTGGCGGAGCTGCAGGAGAGCCAGAGGAGCCTGGAGAGGAGTGAGGGCGAGCAGCGCGCGCTGGAGGACAAGTCAGTCCCACTGACACACTCACACACACTGACACACTGAGAGCCAGAGGAGCCTGGAGAGGAGTGAGGGCGAGCAGCGCGCACTGGAGGAAAAGACACACTGACTCACACTCTCTCACACACACACACTGACTCACTAAAAGTCCCTCACTCCTCAGACTGGAGTGGCTGTGTTGTAGGGATCGTGTGAATGTTACGTTTAGCTGTGTAGCTGTATAGTGTAGCCCAAATAAACACACATGGAAACATGTTACAGAGTTGAGGGCATGTGGCTACTGTGGCCCACTGTGTGAGGAGAGTGCGTGTGGTTACTGTGGCCCGTCTGTGTGAGGAGAGTGCGTGTGGCTACTGTGGCCCGTCTGTGTTACGCAGGATTAGTAATGCGTGGAGCCAAGTGTGGAGGCTGGGATCTCTCGGCGCTCAGCACAGCAGAGAGAGAGAGAGAGGGAGAGAGCGAGTGCGAGAGGGAGAGCGCTGGGTGGGCTGAATGGCCTCTTTCCTTTGTTTGTGTCTGTGCGCGTCCAGGCTGCGCAGGATGGGAGAGAACCTGCAGGTGGTGGAGAGGGACAGCGAGCAGATGAAGAAGCAGCACAGCGTGGCGACGGACCAGCTGCGCCTGCAGACACAGAGCCTGGAGTCGGCGCTGAAGACCGAGAGGCACATCGTCATGGAGGAGAAGTGAGTCAAACAGGCAGTGCGTCACAGAGCAGCTCAGTGTAGCAGTGCGTCATATGTAAAGCACAGTGTAGCAGTGTGTCATATGTAAAGCACAGTGTAGCAGTGCGTCATATGTAAAGCACAGTGTAGCAGTGCGTCTTATGTAGAGCACAGTGTAGCAGTGCGTCTTATGTAGAGCACAGTGTAGCAGTGCATCATATGTAGAGCCCAGGGGGACACAGTCACAGTGACATGGGACACTCCGGGCACAGCAGGACAGGTCAGCACAGCTTGGTTCATGTGCCTTTGGAGCGAGTAGTGAATAGAGAGATGCTCTCCAAAAGTAAGTTTCACTGAATTGGTCTCCCTGCCCCTCTCTCCCTCTCTCCGCTCAGACGGAAGCTGGCCCAGCTGCAGCACGCCTACACCCAGCTGTTCCAGGACTACGACCAGAAACTGAAGAATGAGACGAGCGCCAAGCAGCGGGTATGTGTGCCCCAACCTAGCGCGCTCCTAAACCGAAGTTTATTATCTGACCAGGCCTTGCATGATGCTGAACGACATACAGAGGTGTTTGTGTGTGCTCCATGTCATGCTTGGTATTGTGGTGTCATTGTGTTGTGTTGTGTAGGACCAGGAGAGGGAGGATCTGGCAGCGCGGCTGCAGGAGGCAGAGCGAGCTCTGGCACTGAAGCAGGAGCTCATTGACAAACTGAAGGACGAAGCGGAGCAGCAGAGGACAACCCTGGAGACAGTGCCAGTCCTTACGGCCCAGGTAATGACCACTGACCCTCACTGCCCAGGTCCTGACCACTGACCACTCACCCTCACTGCGCAGGTCCTGACCACTGACCACTCACCCTCACTGCCCAGGTACTGATCGCTGACCACTCACTGCCCAGGTCCGGACCACTGATCACTTACTGCCCAGGTCCGGACCACTGACCACTCACCCTCCCTGCCCAGGTCCTGACCACTGACCCTCACTGCCCAGGTCCTGACCACTGACCCTCAGGGCTCCTGACAGTTCAGTCACTGTGTTTAGGCCGAGATCTTCAAGGCCGACTTCCAGGCGGAGCGAGCTGCGCGGGAGAAGCTGCACGAGCAGAAGGAGGCTCTGCAGGAGCAGCTGGCGCAGCTGCAGGCGGAGAGGGAGCGGCTGCTCGAGGGGGCGTCTCGGTGAGTCCGGCCCGGCGGTCCCTGCGCCTCTCAGCATTGCTGTCAGTGAAGACCCTCATCTGTAGGTGGGCGGAGCGCTGCAACACAGAGCTGACAACTCTCTCTCTCCGTTCCTCAGGGCTCGCATGGAGGAAATGCAGCAGCGGCACCTGGAGAATTTCCGCCCCCCCCTGGCCCTGCAGCGCCCCCAGCCTGGTATGATGCCATAGCGTGCGACAGTGCAATGTCTGAGAGTGCAGTGAAATGTGTGACAGTATAGTGAAATGGGCGAGAGTGCAGTGCAGTGCAGTGCAGTGTGTGACAGTATAGTGTAGTGCAGTGAAACATGTGACAGTATAGTGAAATGGGCGAGAGTGCAGTGCAATGTGTGACAGTATAGTATGTAGCGCAGTGAAATGTGTGACAGTATAGCGAAATGGGCGAGAGTGCAGTGCAGTGAAACGTGTGACAGTATAGTATGTAGCGCAGTGAAACGTGTGACAGTATAGTGAAATGGGCGAGAGTGCAGTGAAATGTGTGACAGTACAGTATAGTGTAGTGCAGTGAAACGTGTGACAGTATAGTATAGTGTAGTGCAGTGAAATGGGCGAGAGTACAGTGAGTTTAAAATGTAACTGCATCCCTCTCCTTGGTGCAGGTGTGTTCCCCGTAGCCACGGTGCCGTTCAGCCCGGCTCAGGACCCCTCGCTGCGGCGGCGCAGTTTGAATGAGGAGCTGCCCGACTTCCGCTGCCCCAAGTGTCAGTACCAGGCACCGGACATGGACACCCTGCAGATACATGTGATGGACTGCATTCAGTGAGGGGGGAGGAGGACAGGAGGGAGGGAGGGAAGAGTTCTCGGAAGGAAGGGAGCGGCACTCACCGCTCCGCAGTCTGTACATATATCTGTATCCATTGTGTGTCCTTGCTGCCATGGGCTCTGAATGTAAATACTGTACACAACCGTTCCTCACGCAGCCCCACACCACGGCCGCTCTTTTTAAACCTCCTCTCTGGGCTGTTGATGAAGGTCAGGCCTGTGGTCCCTCTACCCCCCCCCCACCCCCCACCCCCCACCCCCCGTTCACGCCCAGGCCGTGCAGGCTGCGTCGCTGGGCTCAGGGGACTATTGTGAAGCCGCTGCTACCGGATTACACCCTCACGTCTTCGAATACGGTCTAAATAACAATTCCTACTTCGCACTTTTCTTTTGTCGATTTGTTTAATTCGTATCCAATCGTAATCTAAGACTCAGCAGCCAAAACCCCCATAACTAAGTCATGCCAGGACCTCTGGTTTCCCAGCCCCTGTGTGGGCTGCAGGGCTTTAGGGGTCCTTCCCCCTGTGCTCAGCAGGACCCCTGTGCTCAGCAGGACCCCTGTGTTTATCTCAGCAGCTCGCTGCCGGGCCCAAAGCATCGGCATGTGACACGGCCCGAGTCCTGCAGGATGCAGCGCTGACATCATACTGGACGCGGTGCGAGAGGAGAGAGAGGGGGGCATCTGTGTATCACAGTTAACAGCATGTCTGCATGTGTGAAGAGTCCCCTCCAGCGGCCGCGGGTCCCGCAGTGTCCCAGCGTGTGTAGACGGTGGTGGGGGGGCGATGTTGTTCTTGCTTGTATGATTTACTAGTTGATAAAATGATCTGCAAAAATTTACTTTTTTTTTTTTTTGTGTTAAGTCAGAATCTATGTATGGTTGGACAGATGGTTTAATGTGGATCAAATAAAAAAAAAAAACTGCAGTTTGAATGCTTGTATGTCAAGTATTTTACATTTTAAGCCGTTAGTAGCAGCACAGCTGTGGAAACTAGGCAATTTAAACCCCAGCACACAGAGCGTGGTGGAGCAGCGAAAGCGCAAACGGCTCAAAGAACAGCGGGAATATCCCGGTGATAGTGCAGTGTGGCAATGGTTCACAGTGGAAGCGCACAATCACTGCAGCTCATCACTGACACCGAATCGGCTTTCAGACAACCTGCTGTCGAAAAGCTCACTAGTGTTCGGTTCGAATTAAAAATTGAGGTGTTCTGTCATGCTAACAATCCTGAGTGGAGTTACAAAACATCCCCTCATTTAATTAAAACTTTAGTTCAAATGTAAACACCTTGCTTAAAGTGACAGAAACTTTAAAAATAAAGTAAACTTTTTTTTATAGAATATTGATAAAATGTTAAATGACGATAAACGAACCCGTCACTCCCCATGCGGACCCGTGGAAGGCCAACCTCCCGTTCCTGAAGTTAGACAAACGTCTCATTGTTACAATCAGTGCGCAAGTCTACAGCAGTGCTATGTGTGTCATAGAGGCACTGGATTGTGTCTCTCAGCAGAGAATGCATTCTTTCATGGTTTAGTTAGGTGGTTTGAATAAAGAAACTTCAGTTGCTCTTCTCAGTCAAACAGATCTGTCTCCATCCGGTCGAATTTAAAACAGCACCAGGCAAGTCATAAATAATGATAATAAATAAACGTTACAGCACCTTCCAAAGTGAAAGCAGCTCAAAGCATCCTAAAGGAAAATAAAATGAAAATCAAACTTGAAGCAACTGGATGCCAGTGCATGTACTGCACATTTCCATTGGTCGATGAAGACAATTCAACATTGGCCCTCAAACTAGCCAATCACACTGTCCTCTCTTCATACAATCATATTTACCTCTCAATAGTAGCCAGTCATATTCATTCCCCTCTCTCCCCCAGCTACACCATCATTAGCATCCTTGCGAGGAGCAACTCTGGAACTGGAGGTTTTGAAGTTCAGGTTTTTGTATCCCCGGGTTTCCTCAATGTAAACCACTCCTCTCACAACACAAGTTACGGTTCCTGCAATAACAAGCCTGAGCTTATCTTGACATTGACAAACATCTGTATTAGTCTGGAATGGTTTATACCAGCCTTGATGGCCTAGCATGTACAAAACCCCCCCACCGCCTATGTACTTGCATAACAACCTGAATGCACCGCCTGCTCCACACCCCCACCACTCTGCCCGTAGAGTCCCATCAGACCATGGAGACACTGGCCTGCCATCGGTGTGAGCAGGGCGGAGAAGCAGGAGCCGCCTGAGCATCTCGGTCAATAACCACTCACCACATCCTTCTTAAAGAAACTACATTTTTATTCAGCATGACTTGGGTGACTTACAAAGCAAAGGGAGGCAGCTGATTGGCTCTCCAGAGTTGGTACCTGCCCTCTTTTGAAGAAGTCAACCCCACCCATCCCACAAGGGGGTTTAGGAGGCAGGGCTTCATTAGCAGGGGACTGGCAGCCGACCCACAGAGCAGCCAATCAGCAGCCCCGTCTCAGCCAGCATCCCTGCCCTTCCTGTTTCAGAGGGAGCTGCTCAAGCCTCACTCTGAGACAAGGGGGCAGGGCTTGGCTGTACACAGCGGCTCATTGGACAGTCATTAAAAGACAGGTGCACTCTGGGAAAAGCACAGCACACCTGCCCACACAAACAGATTAGCAACAAAAACAACCCGAACCTGAAAATGTACAATCTTGTCTCGCTTTTTAATTTGCTTGATATGATGAATTAAAGCTTCATATGAACTAAAGGGCTGGGGGGGGGGGGGGTAAGGGGACTTTAGGACCCCCAACAGTCACCCGATAACTGCAGAGGGACCCTCGGACACTTCAACCGACAGTATTCAGCCACACGACACAGACCCACACAGTAAGAACTCGCACAGAGTGGAACCGACCCGGGAGCACAGCAAGGGTGAAAGAAAGAGGGCAGCGGAGAGAAGGGTGAAGACGAACGCCTGGGGTCCACCCTCCCTCCCACCGAGAAGGAGGGAATTTTTGGTCTGTTGCTCTCAACCCAATGGCTGAACAGGGAGGCAGAGTGGACACCTTGGCCTTCCGAGAGAGAGAGAAGGACAGGGACACCTTGACCTCAGACTAGCCTGGAAGACAGTTGCTGTGACATGCAGACGCGTTCTTTCATGCTTTCACATCCACACGCTACACTACTCACGCACTCACTCTCTCACACTGGATTTATACAATAACCGATCTTGAAAGCAAACTCCCATCCAGACTCTCCCACATTGTTGACACCAACGCCAGAGAACAGCGCTGATAAAGAACCTTTGAGCGACCGCACACTCAGGCCACCAGAGCACAACCAGCCGCCAGCGAGAGGACGGGGGAGAGTCAAGGGCTGAGGGGAAGAAAGACGGGAGGAGGAGAGAGAGGGAGCCAGGCTCAGGACAGGAGGGGGGAGGTGGGGCGGCGGGACCCTCAGGACAGCGGCGGCTGCGTCTCGGGGCTGGGCGTGGTGTTGGTGTTGCCGTCTCCCCCGCAGCCACCGCCCCCCCGCGGCGCCACCTCGATGATGCGTGGCTTGTCAATGATGCGGGCGCTGCGGCCGCCCTTCTCCACGATGCCGATGATCCAGGCCTGGTGGCCCTCGCCGTAGCGTGGCGCCTTCACCTCGGCACAGAAGCGCGCAGCCTGCTCCCGCGGCAGGCAGATCAGCAGGCCTCCTGGGGAGAGAGGCGGGTCGTATACACAGCACTGCACGTTATGTAATTACTAGCACTCATTGCAATATTGATTTCCCTCTGCTCTTCATGATGACTTCACATCTTGCCTGCACTGACCAGCTTTTACAGCCTAGGACGCAGGACTCATACGGTTTACTGGGCATCTCGTACACACTCATGTACCCTGGAATCTGTAACTGGCATCATGTTTTGAACTGCACTGTCTCACTGCACTTAGTATTGCTCTTATGTTTTTTAAGTCACCCTGGATAAGGGCATCTGCTAAGAAATACTACTACAGCACAGGGTCGTTATAAACGCCACAGCGACAGGTTAGGGTGTGGTTACAGCGCGGCGTGTCCGCTGCGCAGGGCAGCCGTATGGCTCGGATCACCGAGGGGCTGAAACTGACATTAAAAGACAAGCAAGAAGTGTTTGGGAGAGGTTTAACTGATTGTAATGTGGAAGAACAATCAGTCTTCAATCAGGTTGGAACGTTCATTGCAATACCTTTATTACACATGACAGAGAACAGCAGTGAATCAAGAAGATCCCAAAGCTGCTCTGATTTCATGTTTAAAGTCAGAGCTTTTTATAGACAGAAAAAGATCTGGTTACAATTAATAAGTAATTATGGTGTTATCATAAAAGCTTGCTAAGCAGAACATATTATTAGAGGACAGAGTCCATGGGTCAATACAAGGATTAAGGAGCAGACACTCAAATCTTACGGTTTGTCATCTTCTCAAAGATGCTCATCGAAAATAACAAACAGGGGTCAAACTACCTTCTGGCCTGGCTGTTGACCTTATCTTTCTTAAGTATACATGAAGTAAACCATTTGTGAGAGGATTTTCTAACTTTACTTCCACAAGAAATAAATGCTCCCGTCTCATCCCTCCATCCCCCCCTCTCTCACCCGAGGTCTCGGCGGAGGTGCCCTGCAGTAGCCCGAACATGCTTCCACAGGCCTTGCTGACGGCAGCCATCTTGGCGATGACAGGCAGGTTGTGGATGACGAAGGCGACGTCGCTGCGCTGGCACTGTGCCAGATTCTGCGCGTGACCCAGGATCCCGAAGCCTGTCACGTCCGTCGCAGCGTGAGCGTTGAAGGTATGCATCAGCCCGGCCGCTGGGGGGAGAGGACAGTCACTGTCTCTGCACAGCGCTCCGTCAGTCCGTCCGCCACACCCCTGGTATGGGACAGTCCCGTCACGACAGTCACCGTCTCTGACTGATATTCTTATTGAAGGACTATCAATACCCCGGTGTGTCAGCGAGACGTGCTGTAGTCGTCAGTTTACACCCGTTTGGGATGCACTGAGTGCCGCAGGGTGCCTGGACTGTCCGAGTGCCCAGCTGTACAGCAGAGAAGGTGCGTCTCACACTGACCTGTGCGATTGAGCATGGCCATATTGAACATGGCCTCCTGGTACGCCAGCTCCACCTCCTCCCTGGACACCACCAGCTTGATCTTATTCCACCTGTCAGGCTGGAGGGAGAGAAACGTGAGCTTGTGCTTCATTTGGCTTCGTTTCGAGACCCTCTCCTCGGCTCCACACTGCCCAGCTCAGCTCACCATGTCCAGCCACTGGTGCGCGTTCACGGCCACCTGCGTCCCCAGAGGCTTGGTTAACACCAGCACGTCCCCCGGCACCGCGCTGTCCGGCCTGAGAGAGAGGGAGGGAGAGAGACTCATCACACACACAGCACCATCAGCAGACGAGATGATGCGAGTGGGCTGCAGTGCTGCGCTGCGATTGGCTGGGGCTCTCACATGATAAAGTCGTTGGGCTGGCACACCACAGTTGCCACTCCCCCGATGATGATCCAGGGGTTCAGCACCGTCTGGCCGCCCGTCACCGAGGTCCCGCCCTCCTCCGCAGCATCTCGGAAACCACGGATCATCAGGGGCATCACTCGCTCGCGCTCCTGGGGGGGAAGAAAAGAGAGAGAGAATGAGAAAGAACAGACTGAGTGCGTCTCCAGTGTGTGCAGTGCAGGGTGTGTGTGTGGAGTATTACTGTGTTTTGAGAAATGATAAACTCATGTTTAATTTTACTCCAATAATACACTTTAAAATGTCTACATGCAATCAGAAATACATCGGTTTGTTTGGCAGGTAAATACATTATTGCAACTAAATGACATGATGGCTACATTCACTGCCTAGATTATACTGCCTCAGTTTGACTGCAGTCATTTGAGTTTTGTTTAAAAGATTAAATGACTAAACCGAGCCAATAAGACAAGGCTTCCTCATCACACCCGCACGCGTCACACACTGAACAGCGACGCCGCGGCTGCGCAGTTAATATGCGAAGGCCTGGAGCGGCTTGATACGCATTGCAATGCACTCGAGATGACAGCAAAGGTCAGTTTGGACAGAATGTGTGGACTGTGCGGTATGGATTGTGTATTGTGCAGTGTGCAGAGCAGTCTCACCTTCTCATTCATCTTCTGGCTCACACTCAGCAGCATCAGCATGTTGTCGCAGTCTGTGATGCCCATGGCGTACAGGTCACTGAGCACGTTGGCACAGGCGATGCGGCCCTGGGGGGGGCAGCGCAGCGGGACAGTTACATCGCACTGACCAACACCACCACAGAGCACAGCGTTGCACACAATAACCACACGATATAGCCGTGATAAACAACTCTGTGAAAGAAGCGTGTCAGAGCGCTGACGAAAGCGTGTCGATCCAGCGGGGGCACACAGCGCACCCCTGCAGTACGGCTACGCACACGAGACTCACCATCATGTAGGGGTCGTCCACCAGCGGGTAGAAGAAGTCAGTGGTCTGGACCAGCGAGAGCCCACCGTGCCGCAGAGGAGTCACACACGAGTCCATCCCGATCCCTGCAACACAGCCCAGCATCAGTGCAAAGCATCAACACGTGTGTATGTGTGTGCTGAGGGGACATGGGGGGAAGCATAAACAAAAAAACAAAACAAAGGGAGATCGTATTGTCTGCATATGAATGTGGATAGTGAGTGGTTTGGAAGGGCTGCATATGTTCTCTCCCCAATACAATAACTGATGAGAGAGAGAGACTGTGTGCAGAAACTACTGTCTGCGGTCCAAAGTCCCTGTGGTTCTGTATTAACAGACAGTGCTCAGGAGGAGGGGACTGCACAGACTGGCCCTAGAGCCACCCGACTGACGGAGCAAGCGAGGGCCTGTGGCTCAACTCAGCCCTAAACACAAACCACAGTCACGGCAGATACAGTGATAATCGCTACTCGGTGCATTGTGTTAATAGCACACATCATAATGCCATACAGTCAACGTCCACCTCCGTCTCTGCCAGCATGGGCTGCTCTGTGTACCGACACAGACGAGCTGCTCTATGGAGAGGTCTCTCAATGGTGGAGTCTCTCAATGGAGGGTTCCCGATCCGAGAAACGACGCACCTGCTCTAGCCATGACGTCACTCAACAGGGAAGTCATGCAATACGAATAAGCAGTGAATGCTCAGTAATAAGCACAGCAGGCATCGCGCCGGGCACACGCCGGGCACACGCCGGCCACACACCCTGCCTCTCTTCCTGCGCAGGCCGTGCAGCCCAGGCACCTGCGTGCATCGCTCACCTAGGCGGGGGCCCTGCGGGGCGGCCCTCAGGTGCTGGTACTCCGCCGCCGCGCTGTCCTCCGCCTCTCCCCCACCGGACGGCCGCTCCGGCTCCAGTCCCTCCAGGAGTTTGAGCAGCGCCTCCTGGGGGACCTTGCAGCCTCATCCCTTCAGGTCCGAGAACGCCGTGAGCCGGAAGCTGCGATCCAGGCCGTGATCCTCGGGCTCGAAGGAGCGGTAGCCCCCGGAGAACATCCCAAGCGCCGGGCTCGGGTCGGCGGGGGGTGTCGGCGGAGAAGAGGCCGACATGGGAATAATCAATGCGGGGACGCGGTTTCGATGCACAATGTGTGGCAACTCGCAGTAACTGCAGGGCAGCCAAGCAGACACACCGAGGCGCAGCGGACGAATGAAGCCGGAGCCGCCGGACACAGAGCAGCGCCTGCGGACTGAACCATCTCCCACAGAGCGGGGGGAGCGCAAACTGCGCACGCAACTGCTCTAAACTGTTCATTTTCATTTATGTATTTATTTATTTATTTATTTCCATACTACAAGTTATGAAATATATATACGCGATGCGTCACACGTAACTCGCAGTCATTAAAGCTTTCATCACAGCCTCAGTGCAACTTCTCCCCCTCCTGGTTTAAAACGTCGAGGTTGTTTCCGGTCTACGGCTGATTGGGTGCGGAAGTGGTGGAGCCGCGACCTCTAGGAAACGGAGATGGCTGCAGCAGCGTACCGACGTAAAGCGCAATATATCTTGACACAGAAAACACGACATGCAGTGGTAAAAGATAACCAAGAAAATAAAGCATAATTCCTCTGTGAGATTTGAACCCAGTTGTCGCTGATTTCCAGCCCAGCACACTGTGGTGGTGCGGTTTAAAGTCCTGTTCTCTGTGAGGACTGACCTCTTTTTAAGTATTTATTTATTTATTTATTTATTTGCAGACACCATTGTCCAGGGCCACTTACAAAATATCAGAGCAATACAAAGTGCAATAATACAGTGCATTTCTGGCATAATACATTTTACAAATTTCAATTTACACAGGTGTATACGAGATATACAGTAAACAACATATGAGGTCTTACATCCTGATTGTAAAAGCTGATGAGTGCAGACAAGATGTGAAGTCAAAGAGCTGAGGGAGAGGGAGCACAGGGGAAATCAAATAAACAATACAAGTGCTAGTCATGCAAAGGCAAGAATATGATAAAACGTTGTATAAGTGCAATCTTACAGTTTGTTGGTATGTCTATTGATATGAATTGTGCTCTATACATAATATTTATGATACAATTAAAGAATTAAAAAAGAATGATGTATTTCACATGTAGCTTCTGCTGTTTTTTTATGTTCCATACCTTCGAAGCTTCCTCAAACCTGCTAGTCTCTGTTCAATTCATAAACTGGTTAATCTGACCCTTTTGTTTTTATCTTGCATTGCGTAGGCCCTTCTCTCTGTGTGATCAGGAGACAGTTATTGATAGACATCTCTCTGTTTTTCCTCAGAGTCCAGAGGATTTTCTGCAGCGGATGATTGATTCTTAAATAACTGACACAAAAGTGGAGGAGGAATCAGCCAAAGGTTTTCACAATACAGTATAATACTCTTCACCCTTTTATCTGAATGTGAAACTTAAAAGGGCTTATTTGATACTTTCTGCATGATTGGTGGTGTTACAGCTTGGCATGCTGTCTATGCTCTCTTTCATTACTCATAATCTGACATTTGACCCCAACATCCACATTCATATTTGGCATCTGCCTTGTGTGTACATGAGTACAGTAACCGGCTTGTGCGATAGTCTGTAGTCACAGACTACAGTGAGACTGGAGACACTACTGCAGAAAAGGATGATGTCCTAGCAACTCTATCCTGTATTATTCTCTCTCCAAAGCAATGTGATAAAATATGGTCAACTGGAAGCACATCTGTAAATGTCTCACTGTAGAGGTGCATTGTGTCAGAGGAGGGGATCTGTTTACTTAGTGTAACTATTCAAGCTAAACCTAAGTACTCTTCTCTAAAGCTGAATAATATGATACTGGGACACTTCTTAAAGTGTCAGTTTTGTTGTTGTATTTTACAGGTCTGACAGACCATGAGGTCTTCTTTCAGTCCATGATTTTCCTTCTAGTTGGCTGTGACATGACCAGCACCTCCCTTTCCTTCCTTGCATTTAGTCTTGCAACCAACCCAGACTGTGTCCCCAACATCACCCAGAGAGCGCCATCCCTCACGTGAAGCATGGTGGAGCAGCGTCAT
Source organism: Amia ocellicauda (assembly GCF_036373705.1). NCBI lineage: Eukaryota > Metazoa > Chordata > Actinopteri > Amiiformes > Amiidae > Amia > Amia ocellicauda. Next base: position 49,317,240 of record NC_089856.1, read on the forward strand.
GTCATGGGCATGTGTCTCATCAGCAGATACTGCTCAGGAGACGAACATTAATGGAGCAAACTACAGAAAAGTCCTTGACTAAAACCTGCTGCCCTCCGCCAGGAAGCTGAGACTGAGAATTCCCAATCAAGCTTTCTGTCTTGTTTACTGAAGGTTTACTGAGGTACTGCTCCTTTAGTAGCGTCACTCGCTGGTGGGGATTGTGGTCGTAAACCTTCCAACACCAAGCCGAAAAACACACAAAGTGAACAAAAGCATACATCTAATTTTGTGGTGTGTCTCCACCATGTGGACAGAATAAGAGTTGCATACATGAGGTGTATGAGTGTACATTATAACAGCATGGTGAGAGGTAGTAGAGCAGGTGTGAACATTAACCTTAAAAATATAGTGGGACTGGGACTTAACTGTATCGTCTGCAAGTAAGTCACCCTGGAAGAGGTTGTCTGCTAATCCGTAAAAATAATCATGATAATAATAGTGGAACAGAAACACAGTTACAGATGGAGGTTGATTTCCTGTCCAGCCTCTCGCAGTGCCTGTGGACTGAATCATCACACACACAGTGGGTAAATGTGCTAATGCAATTGTAAACCAACAGTTTTATTTTATTTTTTTACATAATCAATGATATACGTCACACACAATTCCCAGTAATTAATCATTGCATCAAAGCCTCCACAGAATTATACCCTCTCTTGTTTTTAAGAACATGAACCAATCACTCCAAGCAGGAGTCTCAATAGAACCACAAATTCTGTGCTTAACATTCCTTTACAAAAATCTCAATTAAATAAGATGGCAATATATGAATGTCAAACAATAGGTTTTGCAACAAAAAACACGAAATGCTTCCATTGGTGCAGTTAAACAAAGCATTGGTAATAGATGCACACTATGCAAACACATGCATGCCTTGTTAATTACTAGGGCATCACAGCACTGAGTAATAGTAATAGTTATAATAATAATAATAATAATAATGTGTCGTGCCCTCACAGATAGAATGCAGCATTCAGGGATCTGCACCTCCCATCTCTTTAAACAAAGTAAACGTATATCAACTGATATCAATGAAAGATGCGTCAATGACGGTTAATTGCCAAACATACAACAATTTAATTTAATGCACACGCACATTGCAGTTTAGGCTACTGATTATCTACTGACATTGTGAAATCCATTTTCTTACATTTTTATTAATTAGCCCTTTAGCCCGCCTGCGCTGCCAGGTACTGGAAAGGGAAATTCCTGCTTCAGGGGGACTGAAGGGCTGGGGAGGAGCAGGTGAGTTCGACCGCTGCTAATGGAGGAGCTTGCTCTTTATTTTCTCTCTTTAAGTCTTTAGTGCAGTGCATTTATCTTTCTTCCCGTGGACATCATTACACGCATATAGTAATACTCTTCTGGCAACGAAGCTGAAGGCATCCCAACAGAAAACGGAGCCAAGCTCGGTTTCCATTCACAGAGAAGAAAAGCCAACCCATGGCCCTTTGATGGCGCTGCCGGAGGGACGGTGGCCAGCGTGGCTGCGCTTTCCATCGGATCGACTGCAGTCGTGTGGAGAAAAATCGTGAGTAGACAAAGAGAAAGAAAGAAAGGAAAAACCTACTCCTTAAACAACGGTTTCTTGCACAAGTAGTAGTTAAAATTGAATATAAGTCCCACTCTGAACAGAGAGGAGAGTAAACTGGTTAGTCTTTTCCATGCTCGTTCTTGCATTTGTTTGTCTAAATCACAATTGTGGATTATTACAAAGTGCACCACCACCAACTATACGCTCCGACGAGTATAAAGGCTGATTGACACTTCTGCATCTGCGTCTCTGCGTACATGCGCGGCGTCATACGCAGACGGTCGCGCAGCTGTCTGCCAGCACACTTGTACGTAAGAGTGACACATCCATAGGAGGCAGTGTCGCATTAACACATCGCCATCTACACAACACGAAACCCGATTTCTATGGTGCACCTACCATTGTGTGGATGTAAATTAACACATACTGTTAATGATGTTACAGAAACTACACTGTAAAAAATGATTTGTTGAGGCAACGTGACTTAGTCAAGTGATCTTGTTGTTTTGACTCAGTTAAGTTTAGCAAACATGAAGTGTTAAGTTCACTCAATTTACATGTAGTTGTTGAAATAACATGCAGTAAATTGAGCCCACGTACTCTATCAATTAATGAGCATTTAGAATTTTAGAACTGAAAAACATATTGGTTGAACTTAATTTTTAAAGTTTTCACAACTATGAACCATGTCTAATTGACAAAATAATAATTCTTCCTCAACATTCATTACTTAACTATTTGAGTTTACTGGACATGACCGCTTTGACAATAAGTTCTGGATATCTATATGGAACCAGATTTACCTATTTGAAATCAACACAACTGCAAAATTGAAACCCTCAATATTTATTAAAAAACAGATACATTGTCTCCCAAACAGATACATTGCTTCCAAAAACACAGACACATGAAGATTTCTCTTCCAAAGCTGTAAAAACAGTACACAAGAAAAACCCTCACCTATACACAGCTCACACAAACACAATCTTCTCTATGCACAGACCCATTTTAGAGCCAAAATAGAACAAATAACTTGTCATTATCAGATATTTTCACTGCAGGAACAAGTGTACATGAAGAATTCACATTAAACTGTATTAAAATTTGTGTTCTCTGTTTTCATTTCCCAACCTGCAGAAACAGGACAAGCAAAGAGGAAGCAGGACAAGGTAACAGGAAACAGTCAGTTTGAAGAAACTGTAAACACCATGAATACAAATAAATTTCAAGAATACTAATATTCCACTTAAAACAATGAGATCTAAAACAACAATGCTCCAAAACAGAGTTTCTCAACCCTGTTTGTGGAGGACCCCCAACTCCCTTATTTTACACACCTGAATATACTGATTAACTCATTAGGAGAGCACTTAATGACCTGAACTGGGTGTGTCAAATAAGGGAGACATGCAAAATGTGTAGTGTTGGGGGTCCTCCAGGAACAGGGTTGAGAAACTCTGCTCTAAAACTTTAAACCAGTACAAAGATTGAACAGTACCAAGAGGGAAAAAAAGACAAAAAATAAAAGAAAAACCTCTGATCTATCGCAGATCCGCTCTTCAGGTTTGCTTTTTAAAAATGACCCATACACTGTCCTCCATACCCTGAGGTCTACTAGACGTTCCTTGACAGTTCTATGGAATGTGTGATTGTAACTGTGAACCAGGTCTGGTAAGACATCCACATACATAAAAGTATTCACAGTTGTAAAGTACTTCAAAATTTTTGATTTTATAGTCCTATTTCACTTTCCTGTTGGTCACAAAATGTACAATTTGGTGTTGCTTGAGAAGACTTTGAAAACCATGGTTGAGGAACTCTTTCCCCTGATCTGTCTGCAGTTTCTTTGGAATGCGCCCTTGGGTGAATATTCTTTTAAAGGCTGCACACACTTGCTGACCCATTTTGTTTTTTAACGGTACTGCCCAGGCATATTTGGACAACACATCTATACAGGTTAGAATGTATTTCATACCGTTATTGAACTTTGAGAACTGACCCATTTCCACCAGGTCCGCCTGCCATTGCCAGTCAATGTCTTGTACCAGTGTCAAGTTCCTCTTAAACCTCACCCTCGCTGGTTTGTGCATAGAATATGTATATTGATCCGATAACCATTGCGAAACATGTTCTCTTTTTACATTGGCATCCTTTGCGTTTTGGGATCAACAAGTCCATATCCTCCCTGCTACCCAGTGGTAGATGTGATTGGTCTTTAGTCACTTTCATTGACTTTGCTCTCCTGTTGAGTGGCTCGACTTTCACTGTGGGAGTAGCTGAATAGGAACGCGGCACCCCCACATTGACCTTTCCATCTGCGGCCCCGGCCGCCCAGAGTTCCCGGTCCCGGCCCCAGCCGCTCAGCCAGAGTTCCCGGTCCCGGCCCCGGCCGCTCAGCCAGCCAGAGTACCCGGCCCCGGTTCTGGCCGCGCCCGCTGCCGAACCAGAGGTCCTGACCAGTCCGAGGTTCCAGTTACGGTCCCGGCCACCGCCTTCAAGCCAGCGCTCATGCCTCCCACAGTCTGCAAACCAGAACCCGCGCCAGCCTTGCCTGTCCTGGAGCCTTCCACGGTTCCTGCTGCTCCGCCTATCGAGCCTTCCACAACTTCTATGGCTCTGCCTTCCACAGCTTCCACGCCTTTCGCGGCTCCGCCCTCTGAGGTCTCCGCGACTCCGCCTTTCATGGCTTCCTCGGCCCCGCCTCCTGTGGCCCCCTCGGCTCCACCTTCTGTGGCCCCCTCGGCTCCACCTTCTGAGGCTTCGCCTTACACGGCTCCGCCTCTTGAGGCTTCCAGGACTCCGCCTTCCGCGTCTCCGTCTCCTGAGGCTTCTGCGGCTCCGCCTCCTGAGGCTTCGCCTTCCACATCTCCGCCTCCCGAGGCTTCGCCTTCCACATCTCCGCCTCCCGAGGCTTCGCCTTCAAGCGGCTCCGTCTCTTGAGGCTTCCAGGACTTCGCCTTCCATGGCTCCAGCTCTTGAGGCTTCGCCTTCCACGGCTCCGTCTCTTGAGGCTTCCAGGACTTCGCCTTCCTCGGTCCGGCTCCTCCTCCTGTGGCCTCCAAGCCTCCAGCACCTACTCCGCCTGACCCCGACTCTACCTTGTGGCCACCTTCCAGACCTCCGGACCCTGTCCTGTGGCCGCCTCTCGGACCTCCAGACACTGTCCTGTGGCCGCCTTCCGGACCTCCCGACCCAGTCCCTGACCTGTGGCTGCCTCCCAGACCTCCCGATCCTGCCTCTGTTCTGTGGCCGCCTCCCAGACTTCCTGACCCTGCCTTGCGGCCGCCTCCCAGACCTCCCGACTTTCATTCTGCCACTCCCTCTATGCCTGCTCCTCGGCCCTGTGGCCGTCCCCGTCGTGTCCGGCCCATTTCGGCTGCATCCGATCATGGAGGAGGGGGTACTGCCCCCGGACAACTCTACCACCCATGCTGCATTATCCTCTCTGTTCGTCCTGTCCCACTCCCCTCATCTTACTGGGCAGGGAGGAGGAACAGGGCTCCTGCTCTCCACTTCTCTCCTTTTCTCTGTCCCCTCCTCTCTCTCCTCTATCTCGACCCACAGCTTTGAATTCCATGCAGTGGAAATCCTTCTCTACTGTCCACCTGGTCCACTGACCTCCTTCCTGGATGAACTCGACTTTCTTCTCTCCTCCCTCCCCTCGCTGTCTTCACCTACCATCCTCCTGGGAGACTTCAACATCCATCTCTCCATCCCTTCCCACTGTGCCGGACTTCTTCCTCTCCTTCACTCCTTAACTTGTCTCTCTCCCCATCTCCCCCCACTCACAGGGCAGGCCGCCAGCTTGACCTCATCTTCTCTAGAGGCTGCTCCCCTTCAACACTCTCCGTTACACCCATGGACATCTCGAACCACCACTTAATTTCCTTCTCCCTTTCCCTCCCCTCCCCACTCCACCCACTCCCTCCCCACTCCACCCACTCCCTCTGTCACCTTCCGCCGTAATCTCTGCTCTGTCTCCCCCTCCACCCTTGCCTCCACTGCCCTCACTCTCTTACCTTCCATTGACTGTTTTTCCCATCTATCTGTCAACTGTGCTACCTCCTCTTTGTTCTGCTCCCTCACCTCCTCCCTTGACTCTCTCTGTCCTCTCATGTCTCGTCCTGCCCGTCCCTCCCCTCCTCAGCCTTGGCTCTCTGCTGTTCTCTGCTCAACCTGAACTACTCTGCGTGCTGCCGAACAGAAGTGGAAAAGGACCAAACTCCCAGCTGCCCTCGAAGTCTACCGCTCTCTACTGTCTACATTCTCCTCCTCACTCACCTCAGCCAAGAAGTCTTACTTCCAATCACACTTCGAATCCACTGTCAACAACCCCTGCACACTGTTCTCCACCTTCTCCTCCCTCCTTGCCCCCCCTCCCCCTCCTCCTCCCTCATCTCTCACTGCTGATGATTTTGCCTGCTTCTTCTCCTCCAAGATTGCAGACATCCGCAGGCTCTTCAATACTCCACCCTCCTCTCCCATCACACCTAAACCTCCCACCGATCAAGCTTCCTTTTCTTCATTCTCACCTTTCTCAGATGCTGAAGTTTCTGCTCTCCTCCTACGTCACAAACCTACAACGTGTGCCCTGGACCCTCTCCCTTCTCTCCTCTTCCAAGCGACCGCTCCTGATCTTCTCCCCTTCATCTCATCCCTCCTCAACTCCTCACTCATCTCTGGTTGTTTCCCCTCTGCATTTAAACAAGCTGCTGTCATCCCACTCCTCAAGAAACCAACCCTTGATGCCACCTCTCCTCAGAACTACCGCCCTGTCTCCCTACTTCCCTTCCTCTCAAAGACTCTCGAGCGGTCGGTCCACCGTCAGCTCTCTGACTTTCTGTTCCAACACTCACTTTTTGATCCTCTGCAATCTGGCTTCCTCACAGCTCACTCCACTGAGACGGCTCTCCCGCCTGTGCTCGGGCGGCCTTCCTCTCCTCAGTCCTCATCCTCCTTGACCTCTCCGCAGCATTTGACACCATTGATCACTCCATCCTCCTCTCCTACCTTGCTGACCTTGGAATCTCTGGGACTGCTCTCACTTGGTTCTCCTCCTACCTAGTTTAGAGAAAGGCACAAAGCAATCTTTTTTTTTTCCTTTTCAGCTGTAGTCATAAAGGACTTGGCGTCTCATGTAAATTTTGACAATGTTGTCTAAAACAGCATACACTATCATGTTCACGGTGGTTGGTAATGGCTGGGCAAAACAAATTACTGCTCTCAGGTTCCCTGCTTTTATGAGTGAATAGTGCCTGGTGCACTTTTGATCCGGGCTGAGGTTGAATGCAAACAGGGTGTAACCTCTGGCAAACTCCTCACGGTCCACTACCAGAGGCTTGTCTTTGAGGGGCTAGTAGTGAAGATGGCGGCATCACGTACTATTTTGACAGCCGGAAGTCCCGCCCTCCCTACGTACCATAGACCGGAAGGCCCACCTAACCTTCCGGTTACCCCCACCTTTGAACTGGAACTTCTCTCTCCTTCCCAGCACCCCCAGGGTTACCCTTTGACCCTCCATTGTCAGCCATCTTGGATGATATCAGCCATATTGGATGTCAGCCATCTTGGATGATATCGGCCATCTTGGATGTAAGCCATCTTGGCTGATATCGGCCATCTTGGATGGTATCGGCCATTTGTAAGGTCATAGGTCATCTGGTAATATGGTAGCCATATTGTTAGGGTGACATCCATCATGGTGAGGGTCCAAGGGTACCTCACCCTGCTGGTGTGGAGGTGTAATGTTTAATAGCATAAACTGTGTTTTTTAAGGTTATATTGTTTTATGATACTGTTTTAGTAAAATAAAAAATACAAGTTTTAAATACACACATATATATTAGGTTATAATGTTTTATGAATCTGTTTAAGTAAAAAAAGAAAGAAAAACAAGACACAAAATATGTGTCAATGTCAGTCTTTTATTGTGACCAATCTAAACATGACAACATGGTATCAGGTCAGAAGTAGCCAGTAAGCTTAGATACTGACACGGGTGGCCAGTGATCTCCCATGCCCAACTCCTACAGCAGACAGAATAAGAAAAAAGAACATTTAACCAGATCGGTATTCAAACCCATACGGCTATATGTCCATTGGATCTTAAGCCCAACACCTTAACCACTTGACCCCCCATGGTGTGTTACTACTTAGTATAAGTTGTTAAGGGCAACAGGTATTTTTTTAATCATTAGAGGATGAGCTATGAAAAGAGATTAAAAGAGATATATTATACACCCGGTGAAGCAAGAAGGTTTGGAGGAATCGATACACTACTGAGAAGTGCCAGAGCAAAGGGTGTCCATGTAAAAAGAGAACATGTTTCGCAATGGTTATCGGATCAATATACATATTCTATGCACAAACCAGCGAGGGTGAGGTTTAAGAGGAACTTGACACTGGTACAAGACATTGACTGGCAATGGCAGGCGGACCTGGTGGAAATGGGTCAGTTCTCAAAGTTCAATAACGGTATGAAATACATTCTAACCTGTATAGATGTGTTGTCCAAATATGCCTGGGCAGTACCGTTAAAAAGAATAATTAAATTAAAAGAATATTCACCCAAGGGCGCATTCCTAAGAAACTGCAGACAGATCAGGGGAAAGAGTTCCTCAACCATGGTTTTCTCAAGCAACACCAAATTGTACATTTTGTGACAAACAGTAAAGTGAAAGCCAGCGTGGTAGAGAGGTTCAATAGGAATATAAAATCGAAAATGTGGAACTACTTTACAACAGTGAACACTTTTAGATATGTGGATGTCTTACCAGACCTGGTTCACAGTTACAATCAATTTTTAAAAAGCAGACCTTCAATATTAAAGTTTAAACAAGGTGATCATGTGAGAGTATCAAGGATAAGAGGGAGATTTGAAAAAGGGTATGAGCAGACATTCACTGATGGGATTTTCATAGTCAAAGAATGTATCCCGGGATTAAGACCCATTTACAAACTAAAAGATTATGCTGGTGATGAGATAAAAGGTCAGTTTTACACAGAAGAGTTACAAAAGATAAACCCAAATGTTGACAGAGTATATCGTATACAAAACATTTTAGACTCGAGAGGTCGTGGCAGAAATTAACAAGTTTTAGTCAAATGACTGGGGTGGGGGGTTAAATTTAATAGTTGGATCAAAGCTTCGGAGGTGAAAGACATAGCCCCGGGGTTGTGAGAGGCTCAAAAAATGAGTGAAAACGGATTTTACCTAACTTTAACCAGCAACGCCTCACAGGATCTATTTCCTCATAACAAGAGCTCCAACTTTACTGATCATCTAGCCAAATTCATTGATCTATCAGGTAAATGGGAGGTAGGGATGGTGGAGATGCACTACCCCATGACTGTCAATACGTTTGACAGGAAACAGAGCTTTGAATTGCATTCTGAGACAACTGACACAAACTGGTATTATGAAATATCACAAGGCTACTATAAAAACATTGATGTATTGTTAACAGCCATGAATAATGCTGTCAAGGCCGTCCCCACATCGCCCAAGGTATACTTTCAATACAACTATATTAGTAGAAGTGTGCGCATTTTCGGGGATTCGACTATATTGTTTTTTACCAGGGGCCAGCTAGCACACATCTTGGGTTTCATTCCCGAGAAGGGGGGGAAAAAATCACCCCATCCTGCGGATATTACTGCGGGTTTTAACCACATGTTTATACCGATATAATTGAACACCAATTAGTGGGTGACACTTATGCCCCACTTCTGCGCTGTGTACCTAAAAAAGGGGAAGAAGGCAAGTTTGTTATGCTGTTATATGATAAGCCCCACTATGTCCCCCTGAGCATGGATCAATTCGACACCATCAGCATTGAAATAAAGACTGACCAGAACGAACATGTCACATTCGCATATGGCAAGGTGATAGTGAAGTTGCATTTCCGACCTGTTAGATACAACCACTTTTAAAATCATGATGATTGTTAAAAACTATGGAGAGCCGCACATGTATAGGAACTACTACAAGTATCAGGCGGGTAACGGCCTCCCCGGTTTTGCCGGGATGCCTGTGCAATACGGTGCGGGAGTAGCGGGTATATTTAGAGTACTATTCAGAAAAGCTATGCCTTTTCTGAGACGCGGATTAGAAATTGTTAGATCGGCTGCCACAAACATAGCTAAAGATGTGGTCGGGCAGGTTACAAATGCGGTGGCCAGTAGAATAAATGCTCCGAAACAGGAGGGCTCGGGACTAATGTATATCAGGAGAGGCATTAAAAGGAAAAGAACGACACCACTGGAGCTCACAGGACCCCCAGCCCCTGTTAAAAGAAGGGCCGTACGGAAGAAACACAATCATAAGAGAAACAGGGCCGGTAAGAAGAGGAGCTCCAGGCAACAACATCGCAGGGATATATTTTAAACATGGCTTTCGTTCACTGTAGCTCTGGGGAGTGCACCAAATCTGAACTGGATCTTTTTCAGCTGGCCCCCACACATAAGAACATAAGAAAGTTTACAAACGAGAGGGGGCATTCGACCCATCGTGCTCGTTTGGTGTTCATTAATATCTAAGTGATCCAAGGATCCTATCCAGACTATTTTTAATGTTCCCAAACTTTCAGCTTCAACCACATCGCTGGGTAGTTTATTCCAGATTGTGACTACTCTCTGTGTAAAGAAGTGTCTCCTGTTTTCCGTTTTGAATGCCTTGAAGCCCAATTTCCATTTGTGTCCCCGGGTGCGTGTGTCCATGCTGATCTGGAAAAGCTCCTCTGGTTTGATGTGGTCAATGCCTTTCATGATTTTGAAGACTTGGATCAAGTCCCCACGTAGTCTCCTCTGTTCCAGGGTGAAAAGGTTCAGTTCCTCAGTCTCTCAGTAGGACATTCCCTTCAGACCTGGAATAAGTCTGGTTGCTCTCCTCTGAACTGCCTCTAAAGCAGCGATATCTTTCTTGAAGTGTGGTGCCCAGAACTGTCCACAGTATCCAGATGAGCTCTAACTACCGCATTGTACAGTCTGAACATCACTTCCCTTGTTTTAAATTCTACACTTTTGACAATATACCCTAGCATTCTGTTTGCCTTTTTTATTGCTTCCCCACATTGCTTGGATGGAGAAAGTGAGGAGTCCACATAGACTCCTAGGTCTTTCTCATGCATTACTTCATCTAGATCTGTACCTCCCATAGTGTAATTATAGTGGACATTTTTGTTACCTGCATGTATTACCTTGCACTTGTCCACATTGAATTTCATTTGCCAGGTGTCAGCCAAGATTGTATCTGCTGAGCCACCTATTTCAGTATCATCTGCAAATTTGACAAGTTTGCTAACTATCCCAGAGTCCAGATCATTAATATAGATTAGAAAAAGCAAAGGCCCTAGTACTGATCCCTGTGGAACTCCACTAACAACCTCACTCCAGTTAGAACCGACTCCTCTAATCGACACCCTCTATTTCCTAATCCATCTACTTACATTACCCTGAATGCCTACAGCTTCCAATTTGAGGATTAGTCTTTGGTGTGGAACCTTATCAAAAGCTTTTTGGAAATCTAAGTATATCATATCATATGCTTTCATGTGATCTACAGCTGCAGTTGCATGTTCAAAATTTGTTAATAAATTAGTAAGACATGATCTGCCTCGTCTAAACCCATGTTGACTATCTCCAAGAATATGGTTTTCATTGAGATGCTCCTCTATTTTCTGTCTAATCATTTTTTCCAACACTTTACAGGTGATGCAGGTGAGACTGATTGGTCTGTAATTTCCTGGCTCAGTTTTGTCCCCTTTCTTGTGGATTGGTATGACATTTGCTGTCTTCCAGTCAGTTGGCACATCCCCTGTTCTAATTGTCATTTGGAATTATCGAGTTAGTGGCCTATAAATAATTGGCCTGATAACTGGACTGATTGTCAACCTGTGGCATGTCATCTGTTTTTTCTTTTGTAAAAACCTCTGTGAAATACTCATTTAGAATATTTGCCACATCTTGTTCGTTTTCCAAGATACCTCCATTTTTGCCCTTTATCTGTTTCACCTCCTCCTTTATTGACCGCTTGCTGCTTTGCATTGGTTTTAGCTCCAAGAGCTATGTTTCTTTCTATTTCCCTCTTTGCTTTCCTGATCCCTTTCTTAAGATCTCTTTGCAGCTCAACATATTCTATGTATTTTGTGTCGTCACCATCCCTTTTGTATGCGCTATACAACATTTTCTTCCTCTTTATATTTTTTTGCATACCTCTATTAAACCATTTTGGCCAGTGTTTTTTGTTACTCAATTTGCTAAGTTTTGGTACAAATTGCTCCTGAGCCTCAAGTAGTATATTCTTAAAATATACCCATCCATTTTCAACAGACTCTGTATCCACTGTGCTCCAGTCTACCTCTTCTAAGTGCCATCTCATACCTTCAAGGTTTGCTTTTCTAAAATTGTAGACCATTGTTTTTGACTTGGACCTTGTTTTTTGACAGAATGCCTCAAAGCTAACCATATTGTGATCACAATTTGCCATTGGTTCTCTAACTAGTGTCCCCCTGACTCTGTCTTGATCATTTGAAAAGATCAAGTCAATACATGTGCTCTCTCTGGTTGGTTCCCTGACAAATTGAGTTAGAAAGCAGTCATTTACCATCTCAACCATTTCTATTTCTGCTTCTGTAGTCCCCACTGGGCTTTCCCAGTCTAAGTTTGGGAAATTGAAATCCCCCATTATAACAGCCACATCCTTGCTACATGCAGTCCTGATTACACTGTACAATGCAGCATCTTTCTGAATATCTGAGGTTGGTGGCCTGTAACACACTCCTACCGCTAATCCTCCAGATCTCTTGTTCAAAAGATTCACCCACAAAGATTCTGTTCCGTTACTGGGATCTATTACAAGTTCTTCTGCCTCAATGTAATTTTTCACATATAATGCTACCCCACCCCCTCTTCGATTTTGCCTGTCTCTCCTAAACTGTGTGTATCCTTCTAACTTGTATTCATCCCCATCATTTTCTGTAAGCCATGTTTCTGTCACTCCTACAACATCATAGTCACATGCCAGCACTGTGGCTTCCAAGTCTAACATCTTGTTCCTTATACTCCTGGCATTGAGGTACAAACATTTCAGGACTTTCCTACTGGCAGTTTCCCTTGGTTTTCTTTCCTTAGTGGAACATCTCCCATCTCCCTGCCCCCCTGGTTCCTAGTTTAAATGATTCCCAATTTCACTGCCCATACGCTCTCCAAATGCATTAGCCCCCCTTCTGTTTAGATGTAGACCGTCCGGTTTGTACAGGTCCCATCTATCCCAGAAGAAAGACCAATGCTCCATAAACCTAAACCCCTCTTCCCTACACCAAGCTTTCAACCATGTGTTAAACGTTTTAATCTCTGCCTGTCTCCCTGGCCTGGCACGTAGTACCTGAAGTATTTCAGAGAAAACTACCGTGGAGGTTCTGCTCTTTAGTTTTGTTCCTAATTCTTTAAATTTGTCTTGCAGAAGCTCTGTCCTACCTTTTCCTATGTCATTGGTTCCAGTGTGGACCATGACCAGTGGATTCCCCCCGGCTTTGGCCAGTAGCCCGTCTACTAGTTTAGGGAGATCTGCAACCTGAGCACCAGGCAGGCAAGACACCATGCGGGTCTCCTTGTCACTAGAACACACTGTATGATCTACACCTCTAAGAATTGAGTCTCCTACTATAACTACCTCCTTCTTCTGGGGGGGAGTGGGCACCATGGTGCTCTGGTGCTCAACTGCCCCCCCATCACCCTCTGAGCTGTCACTGTCCAACTCGGTGTCCAGCAGTTGGAACCTGTTGGGCAATTCAAGCTCTTGGGGTGTCTCTAGGGGTTGTGCACGCCCTTTTCTGCGGTTACGACCTACTGTAACCCAGCAGTTCTGTACGCTGTCCTGCTCTAAGGTCTCAACTCTCCTAGGTTTTGCCGTCCACACCATCTCTTTCATAGGCTGATTGACCAATTCTTCTATATCCTTAATACAGCGCAGATCGACAAGCTGAGCCTCAAGATCACGAACCTTGATCTATAGGATTTCAACCTGCCGACAACGTTCGCAAATGAAGCCTTCTTGGATGAGTTCATCCAGGAAGGCAATCATTCTGCAAACCTGACACTGTAGTGGCCACATGCTTCTAAATGTTACTTTTTTTTGTTTGTTTCTTTATACTTCTCTTGGTTCCTGCTGCTAGTCAACTGCCTAACTTTTGTCAGCAAGAAACAGCACAGCTCTTTCTCAACAGCTGCTTTAAGTAGCTTTTGTCTACCTACCCCCAATTCACACCTAACTGGCCCCACCTGGCTCCTCCTGCAACAGAATTCCTGCTAGTCCTAGACAGAATCTCCCTTCTACAACCGGTTTACTTTCACCAACTCAGCAGCTGAACTGAATTTACTTCAATTTAGGCAAACTATAGACAATGCTAACGTCAATTTAAGGCAAACTTAAAACAAAATGAGCAATGCTAAGACTATTCTGAAATAGTCAAACAACAAGATGGCTACCTCTCACTTGTACTCTCCTGTCTCTCTCTGTGGCAACTTGTAAATACTTCTGTCAGACTAGCATCAAAAAGAGTTTCTATGTGGAGGTGCCCCCCCTCACAGCACTCTCTGACAACGCCCCACTGGAATTCTACATCACTGGAAACGGTGAAGACTATTTAGACCTGAACAACACAGTGATCTATTTGACTTGTAAAATAACTAAGCACGATGGCACCGATCTGGCCCTGGATGATCGGGTGGGCCTGGTAAATTACCCCGTGGCCTCCCTTTTCAGTCAAGTCGACATCACAATCGGGGACAGACTTATTAGCCAGAGCAACAAATGTTATCCGTACAGAGCTATTATAGAATCCATTCTCAACTACAGTGAAAGCACTTTGAACACACAGTACTCTGCAGGCCTTTTTGTCAAGGACACAGCCGGCCAGCATGAAGTAACCGTGCTGAACGGGGCAAACCTGGGGTTCAAAAATAGAGCTGCCTATACAGCAGGAAGCCGAAAACTAGAATTGTTGGGTTGTATTCATGCAGACATGTTTTTTCAAGAGAAATTAATGCTGAACAGTGTTGATATAAAAATTAAACTCACCCGTAACAGAGAAGCATTCTGTCTCATGAGCAACGCTGAGGATTTCAAGCTGTCGGTTCGCTCAGCAGCTCTGTTTGTGAAGAGGGTCCAGGTGGCCCCCGCTGTCAGGCTGGGTCATGCCGATGCGCTGCAGGTGGCTAATGCAAAATACCCTGTAGATCGGGTTCAGATGAAAGTGTTCAGTCTGGCCAGAGGAAGCCGGGTCTGCAACCAGGAAAAAAATAACAATTTCCTGGCCCTGTATGCTGATGGGGAACAGATCCCTACTAAACCGCTACAACCAGATTTTGCAAATGATAACTGTGTCCGGGAGTACTTTAACCTGGTGGAAACAGCCGGAAAGTGCCTCAAAGACAAGCCTCTGGTAGTGGACCGTAAGGAGTTTGCCAGAGGTTACACCCTGTTTGCATTCAACCTGAGCCCAGATCAAGAGTGCACTGGGGACTATTCGCTCATAAAAACAGGGAATCTGAGAGCAGAAATTCGTTTTGCCCAGCCATTACCAACTACCGTGAACATGATAGTGTATGCTGTTTTTGATAACACTGTTGAAATTAACATGAGACGCCAAGTCCTTTATGACTACAGCTGAAAAGGAAAAAACTATTGATTTGTACCTTTCACTAAACTGGCCATGGATACCAAACAACTTTTTGCCATCATGACTAAGGACATTTACACAAGAGACTATTTGTTGATAAGCTCCCCAAACGATCACGAGTCCCGAATAGGAGGCCAGTCTGTCTCATCATTAACACCCACCCCCACAACCGACCCATGGAGCATTGGCTCGCTATCTATCTAGGAGCAGATGGGAAGGCTGAATTCTTTGATTCTTATGGATTCCCTCCCAATGCTCCTTTTTTACCTAAATCAATCATGCGTTAGTAGTAATATATGGCACTTATTCGGAAGGGGGGGGCTGCGGGGGATTTGACCTTTGACCTGAACTTGGGTTGAACTCGGGGGGCCACTTCCTAGGGGGTGGGGGGTCCCTTCCTACGGGGATTAAGGGGGATTTGACCTTTTGACCTTGAACTTGAGTTGAACTCCGGGGGGGGGGGGGCCTTCCTAGGGGGTGGGGGGGCCCTTCCTAGGTGGTGGGGGGCCTTCCTAGGGGGTGCGGGGTGCTTGTACCGCGTCACAGAATAATTACCATATTGATGGGTTACGAAGGAATGTGCAGGGTGGTGGGGCTCTTCAAATGTTTTTCAAGCCCTCCAAAAGATTTGTCTTTAAGCCAGACTGATTCTTTAGTAAAATAGCTATTTTTCTCTATACGTGTGAAGCTCCAAAAGAGCGCTATCTATACCCTTCAGATTCTTTAGAAAACATAGATATTTTTCTCTACGCTAGTGAAGCTCCAAAAGAGTTGTATTTAAGTCCTCCCGATTTATTTAGTAGAATAGCTATTTTTCCCTATGCGAGTGAAGCTCCAAAAGAGTTCTATTAAAGCCCTCCCAATTCTTTAGTAACATAGATACTTCTACTTCTACTATCCGCGAGGCTGTCTCTTCAACAGGGCCAAAGCTGTTATCTCTTTCAAATGGACAAGGGTTATGTCGGTCTGGAGCTTTTTGAGCTAGTGGGGGTGGCGAGGAGATGTCTACGTCTTTAGTAACCTCGGATCGGTGAATAATTTAAATATTTGGGGGCGGAGCTAACAGGGCACCGATGACAGGTGGGGTCTGTTTTCAATTTAAGAAGGAGCTCTGTTTACATTTGAGGCGATGGGCCCCCCTAGCCCCGGATAATGGAATGTGGCGAGAGATAGCAATCTGGAGAAGCAGTGGGGGCTGTGGGCAGCTTGAGAGACACAAGATAGACTGAACTTTAGAAAATCCTGAATATGAGCAAAATGAAAAGAAATGTAATACAGAAAATGTAAATTAAAACTTTCAGTAATCAGCATAATCTCAGTAAATACTACACCAACCCAAGACCAATATTTTCTTGCATTTCAGAATATATATCAAACGTATTATTTAAAGAACAGATACAATGTAAAGATTGAATAAATACAATTATGAAGTTTTAAAGGTGTGTGTGTGTGTGTGTGTGTGTGTGTGTGTGTGTATGTGTGTGTGTGTGTGTGTTCACAACAGCGTGCAATGTAAATGAAATGTAACGTTACTAAGTTAAGAAATCCTTAAATATAGAAGAGTTATAGAATATATATGTTATATAAGAAGCATAGACTATATATGTAGAAACTGGGAAATTTCAATACAACTCAATACAATCAGCATTTGTAATAATATTAGTAACCAAACATCAAATTATTTTAAATAAATATGTAATATAATCCATTCATGCATTAAGATTAAGTAAATACACTCAATACGATCTCAGCACATCCTATTTGTGTGTGTGTGTGTGTGTGTGTGTGTGTGTGTGTGTGTATATTTATATAATTTACACATTAGAATAGCTTGACAATATCAAGTTTGAACAGCCTTCAGTACATTTAAGTAGTGTCATTCTTACAGAGGGGTGTCTGTGTGTGTGTGTGTGCGTGTGTGTGTGTGTGTGTGTGTGTGTGTGTGTTTACATACAGTGAGGGGAAAAAGTATTTGATACCCTGCTGATTTTGTACATTTGCCCACTGACAAAGAAATGATCAGTCTATCATTTTAATGGTAGGTGTATTTTAACAGTGAGAGACAGAATAACAAAAAAAAATCCAGAAAAATGCGTTTCAAAAAAGTTATAAATTGATTTGCATGTTAATGAGGGAAATAAGTATTTGATCCCCTATCAATCAGCAAGATTTCTGGCTCCCAGGTGTCTTTTATACAGGTAACGAGCTGAAATTAGGAGCACTCTCTTAAAGGGAGTGCTCCTAATCTCAGCTCGTTACCTGTATAAAAGACAACCGTCCACAGAAGCAATCAATCAATCAGATTCCAAACTCTCCACCATGGCCAAGACCAAAGAGCTGTCCAAGGATGTCAGGGACAAGATTGTAGACCTACACAAGGCTGGAATGGGCTACAAGACCATCGCCAAGCAGCTTGGTGAGAAGGTGACAACAGTTGGTGCGATTATTCGCAAATGGAAGAAACACAAAATAACTGTCAGTCTCCCTCGGTCTGGGGCTCCATGCAAGATCTCACCTCATGGAGTTTCAATGATCATGAGAACGGTGAGGAATCAGCCCAGAACTACACGGGAGGATCTTGTTAATGATCTCAAGGCAGCTGGGACCATAGTCACCAAGAAAACAATTGGTAACACACTATGCCGTGAAGGACTGAAATCCTGCAGTGCCCGCAAAGTCCCCCTGCTCAAGAAAGCACATGTACAGGCCCGCCTGAAGCTTGCTAATGAACATCTGAATGATTCAGAGGAGAACTGGGTGAAAGTGTTGTGGTCAGATGAGACCAAAATCGAGCTCTTTGGCATCAACTCAACTCGCCGTGTTTGGAGGAGGAGGAATGACCCCAAGAACACCATCCCCACCGTCAAACATGAAGGTGGAAACATTATGCTTTGGGGGTGTTTTTCTGCTAAGGGGACAGGACAACTGCACCGCATCAAAGGGACGATGGACGGGGCAATGTACCGTCAAATCTTGGGTGAGAACCTCCTTCCCTCAGCCAGGGCATTGAAAATGGGTCGTGGATGGGTATTCCAGCATGACAATGACACAAAACACACAGCCAAGGCAACAAAGGAGTGGCTCAAGAAGAAGCACATTAAGGTCCTGGAGTGGCCTAGCCAGTCTCCAGACCTTAATCCCATAGAAAATCTGTGGAGGGAGCTGAAGGTTCGAGTTGCCAAAACATCAGCCTCGAAACCTTAATGACTTGGAGAGGATCTGCAAAGAGGAGTGGGACAAAATCCCTCCTGAGATGTGTGCAAACCTGGTGGCCAACTTCAAGAAACGTCTAACCTCTGTGATTGCCAACAAGGGTTTTGCCACCAAGTACTAAGTCGAAGGGGTCAAATACTTATTTCCCTCATTAACATGCAACTCAATATATAACTTTTTTGAAATATGTTTTTCTGGATTTCTTTGTTGTTATTCTGTCTCTCACTGTTAAAATACACCTACCATTAAAATTATAGACTAATCATTTCTTTGTCAGTGGGCAAATGTACAAAACCAGCAGGGGATCAAATACTTTTTTCCCTCACTGTATATACCGAGTGCATATATCATACACTCACCTAAAGGATTATTAGGAACACCATTCTAATACTGTGTTTGACCCCCTTTCGCCTTCAGAACTGCCTTAATTCTACGTGGCATTGATTCAACAAGGTGCTGAAAGCATTCTTTAGAAATGTTGGCCCATATTGATAGGATAGCATCTTGCAGTTGATGGAGATTTGTGGGATGCACGTCCAGGGCACGAAGCTCCCGTTCCAAACATCCCAAAGATGCTCTATTGGGTTGAGATCTGGTGACTGTGGGGGCCAGTTTAGTACAGTGAACTCATTGTCATGTTCAAGAAACCAATTTGAAATTATTTGACCTTTGTGACATGGTGCATTATCCTGCTGGAAGTAGCCATCAGAGGATGGGTACATGGTGGTCATAAAGGGATGGACATGGTCAGAAACAATGCTCAGGTAGGCTGTGGCATTTAAACGATGCCCAATTGGCACTAAGGGGCCTAAAGTGTGCCAAGAAAACATCCCCCACACCATTACACCACCACCACCAGCCTGCACAGTGGTAACAAGGCATGATGGATCCATGTTCTCATTCTGTTTATGCCAAATTCTGACTCTACCATCTGAATGTCTCAACAGAAATCGAGACTCATCAGATCAGGCAACATTTTTCCAGTCTTCAACTGTCCAATTTTGGTGAGCTTGTGCAAATTGTAGCCTCTTTTTCCTATTTGTAGTGGAGATGAGTGGTACCCGGTGGGGTCTTCTGCTGTTGTAGCCCATCCGCCTCAAGGTTGTACGTGTTGTGGCTTCACAAATGCTTTGCTGCATACCTCGGTTGTAACGAGTGCTTATTTCAGTCAAAGTTGCTCTTCTATCAGCTTGAATCAGTCGGCCCATTCTCCTCTGACCTCTAGTATCAACAAGGCATTTTCGCCCACAGGACTGCCGCATACTGGATGTTTTTCCCTTTTCACACCATTCTTTGTAAACCCTAGAAATGGTTGTGCGTGAAAATCCCAGTAACTGAGCAGATTGTGAAATACTCAGACCGGCCCGTCTGGCACCAACAACCATGCCACGCTCAAAATTGCTTAAATCACCTTTCTTTCCCATTCAGACATTCAGTTTGGAGTTCAGGAGATTGTCTTGACCAGGACCACACCCCTAAATGCATTGAAGCAACTGCCATGTGATTGGTTGGTTAGATAATTGCATTAATGAGAAATTGAACAGGTGTTCCTAATAATCCTTTAGGCGAGTGTATATCTCAAGGGCTCAGATTCTGATGAGAACGAGCCGTTCTCTAGTCGCTTGTGTTTAAAAAAAAAAAAAGAATGATGGTTACGAAAAAACACTTAGGAATCTGGAGGTACATACAGCCGCAATGTCTTAAAAGATAACACGTGTGGTAGTGGTGGTGGGGGGGGGGGTTGTAACATCAATCACACATAGAGAGAGAGAGAGAGAGAGACCACTTAATAAGTCCCCTTGTCTAAAGAGGTATTTTGGTTCTAAAATGTAATAAAATATAATAAGAGATGTATACAAACCTAGAAAAGACAATTTTATTTATTTCATTTTAAACGTGTGTATTTAATGTTGATGTCATAATGTGTGGGTCAACTGCTTATATAACTATATTCTTTACATAGTTTTAAACACGTAGGGATATATATTATATATCAAAATAAATGGAAAGACCTACAGAAAACTTTATTAAACATATGTCAACAACAAGCGTTGTACATGATCTACAACATACGATATACATGTGTAATTTACAGAACATTTAAAGATATTAAGGTTAAATAAATCTAATAAGCCCGATATTTTCATGAACAAACTTAGATTACTTATCCTCGAGCGCCACCCTAAGGATTGTCAAAGACATTTTCTCAAGCGCGTGAACGGAAAGGTTGAGGGAATTCGGTGGTCATCAGCGCGTTCACGCGCACAGCGCGGTGTTTAAATGCGGGTCGCGGCGGAGATTCTGTCCATTTGGTCAACACGCTGTCTGCACGGGTCCAGATCACACAAAGAGACATCAAGATGCCCGGCCACGACCATGCGGATCGGAGACTAAACTTCTCAAACTTTGATGGTAAGTATAATTCAATTAATCAAGAAATATAATTGCAAAGTGTTTAGATATCCGTACACTCGTTCAGAAAGATTAAAATATGCTACATTTACATACGTATTTAAGAAATCTAATATTTTAAATGTTTTAAATATATTTGAATTGTATTTAAACGTTTAAATTCTGTTTATTGGAACCTTTGATTTTCAAACGTCTCAAGAGCCTTTAACACTAGGTATTATTATTTATTGATATATTTTGTAATATTTATAAATATTAGGCACAGCGCAATGTTTCTAACAAGCACCCGTGTATCTGCAGGATTACCGAGAGCCCCATACAATGTGCTTGATTTCTACACGAGCGAATCAATGAATACGGGTAAGACTCATTTAATAATGTATCGACCGTATTAATTATACACGTTATGAATGTATGTACATTTTTATTTTCATATAATCATATTTACTTTCAGATTTGTTCCCGACATTAGTTGAGCCGCGTAGGTTATACTTTTCATTTTATGTAATGTAATAAATATCTCGCCAGGATGTGTGATGTTAAATTATGGATCTATACGGGTGGATTTTTATATTATTTTGTGTTTTTATCAGAGGATCTATCCAGACCGGCCTGTGTCAAGTATTTACGGAAAAGAACGTGTTCCAAGAGTGAGTGAGACCTTTATTTCATTACTCCAAGAGATGGAGCCGTGCTCATATTGTACACAGTGTGCACAATGTCTCTATTGTCTTGCGCTGTCCAGGCGTGCTGTGCTGAGGGCCTGCGCCGAGCCATCTGAGCAGAATGATGCGCATGCAGGCCGACCCCGAGGCAAGCTGGGATCTGTAGTGTTTAAAGGGCTGTAGTAGTCTACGTTTGAAAGTGAAAGTAACCTGGCTGCAGCGCCCAGACTAACCTAGGGTATTAACTTATCTTTAGACATGTCTCCGTTTAAGACACCGAAAGTGATGATGAGCTTGAATCAGGAACGCCAGATCTAAGAAGACGTCTGCATTTAAACGGTCTGTTTGCAACGTTTATACGCTTTTACAACCGAGTATTTAAAACTATTATTTATGAAACGATAATATTGTCCGGGTTCTTGTCATTTTACAATGTACTTACTTAGACCGTTATTATTAATGTTTTCGTAGCACACGCTTTATTGAGACAATTATTAACTTTGTCTATTATTTTAATACAACATTCTAGATGTAGTTATTCTTTTAAACATTTATATATATTTTTATTATGAATGGTTTATAATAATCTGAACACTATTGTATTAATAAGTGTAAGAATTGTTCATTTAAAGGCTATAGGTCTACATAAATCGAATTATGATAATAATGTATTGTTTGTTTAAGGATGTTATTTATGTTATTATTATTGTTATGTATTTTATTGTTATTTAATTTATTATTTATTAATTGTATTATTATTTTATTATTATTATTTATTTATTTTGTGTGTGTGTGTGTGTGTGTGTGTGTGTGTGTTACCGTCTGTGATTAAACGTATCCATTCTCATGTGTTTCAGGTTCATCAGGATCTATTTCAGACAGTTCATTACTGTGGCTGATTACACAGCAAGGTAGCCCCAGTTATTCACCAACAACACCACGAGAAACCGCCCGGGTGTCTCCGCAAGTTAGGAGCCAGGACTCCCCGACGCATATCCAAACACCGCCTGGACCACCTGCATCACCAGCCAGCGTCGTATTGAGTGTAGAAGAAGATCTAACTACAACCTTGCGGGAGACTATCAATCTACAGGTTGAGTTGGCATCTACGAACCTGCGTGAGTTGCTACATATAGTGTTGAATAACCAAAGACAGGTAATTGAGGGTCAAACAATCTTAATTAATGCCTTAGCAAGCTATATAAACAGGATCGGGGATTGAACATGTCTGAAAGTAATAAAAGAACCAATGATGCAGACATTCACGAGCAGGAGTCCAAAAGACCTAGAGAGAATGATCCTGATACGAGCGACCCTGAGGCCTTAGCAAATGTACCGATTACCCCCGAGCTATTAAAAATGGTGGGTGAAATAAACAACCGACCGGCGCCTGCTATAGACTTGTATCCCTCTGTAAATTCTGACTTGTTACAAATGGTTGATTCCTTAGAACACCTACCCCTTCCGAACGCAAAAAATTTAACAAAACAACCCCAACTTATTACTAGTCCTGCTCCAACAGAAAACGTTCCTGAGTATGCCTCTAACCACATTGTAAATAACAATTGTGTTGACACTTTTGAAGGTCTTCAGCATGCTTTAAACAATGTACAACAAAAGGGTTGTGGCGGAGGTCAGAACAGTGAAGCTGCAGGTGTTGACAATGGGTTTAGTCGCGATCTTTTAGCGATGTTCAAAATATCAACAAAGAGGCTGAAGATGTTCTGGGGAGTAACGATACAACAAATACTGGTGGTGGTGGGGATTGCCATAATATCGATGCTGATAATAATGATGGGGGTGTAGAGCACGTAGACAGACCAATTCCGTAATTTTGAAATTGTTCACAGATTTAGCTTTGCAGAATTATTCAACAGCGACAATTATGCCGAGATATTTGTTACAATGCATGATATTATACAAAATATGCTTTACCGAACGTGTTAGACCCCAGGATGTGGTGCAGTTGGAGCTGAGAGCGGATTCATTATTTAGCAGTGTTTTTACCATAATGAGAGGTGATGAGTTAGATGTTGAGGCTTTTCTATCTAAAATTGAAAACCTGCTTCAGAGTCAAGCCTCCATCTTGGCCGATGAAAGTCTGGTCTTGGTCATTAATGTTGTTCGTAACCCTGAGGGTGGTGTTCATAGGAGATTGTCAAGTTGTCTCAAGACTGAAATAATTCATAAGAAACTCGGGCAAATAGTGAATGAGGGTAATACAAATAACAAAACATGCTTTGCGTATAGTATAGTACGTCTGCTCAAACCTAATATAGCTGCAGAGCAGGTTTTGCATGATGCTTTGCAAATGCATCAGGCAGCGGGTCTATCGGAACAGGAGATGGTGACTTTTTCAGATATCCACAAATTTGAGGAGGTGGCGGGTGTTAAGATCGTAGTCTGGTACTGTTGTGAGATAAATGATGTATTTGACACATTTCAAACTCACTCAGAGTTTAACCCCCACACATTGTTTCTTTTCCTTCACGAAAATCATTACTACGGTATTAGAAATTTGAAGGCTTTTTTGGGTCGTTCGTACGTCTGAGATTTTTGCTACAAGGGTTTTAACGATAGGAAGAACCATCAATGCACTGGGTACTGTAATGTGTGTTACCATCCGCAATGTCAAAAGGGTGACGCTCCCACAGTTCCTGTGTAAGGATTGTTTAAGGATCTGTCGGTCCGCTTTCTGTTTTTCCGAACACAAAATACCTAGAGGGGGTATGGGTCAAAGCACCAGCCCTTGCGATAAAACGAAATTCTGTCTCCAGTGTTACAGACAGTACACCTTTAAAGAGGATAAACCCCACAAGTGTGCCGCTCTGAGGTGTCATCTCTGTAACGCCGACTTAACACCCGAGACCGAACACCAATGTTTCATACAGTCTGTTAAACCGGCACCCCTACATAACAAGTATGTCTTTTATGACTTTGAGTGTAGGCAGGAAGGAGGCGTTCATATAGCAAATTATATGCACTGTATAGACATGTTGGATCGCGAGTGGGCTGCTGCCAGTGAGTCATGTGTTGAGGGTTTCTTTCAAAAATATCGCTGTCCACAGTATCGAGATTACACATTCAAAGCTCATAATGCTAGGGTGTATGACTCTTATATCTTGATGAAATATTTGGTGGAAAGCGGTGTAACCCCCGACATCATCGCGCAGGGCTGTAAAATGTGTTTCACAGACCATGATTTCAACCAGCGTTACATAGACTCGCTCAACTTCTTACCCATGAAACTGAGCGCTTTACCTAAAGCGTTGGGGTTTGAAACGCGAGAAAAGGGCTGGTTCTGCCACTTTTTTAACACGGTCGAAACACAGAATTATAGAGGCGCCTACCCAGCACCCAGTTATTATGGGGTTGAATCCATGATGACTCGGGAAAGACAGGACTTCTTCAACTGGTATGACACGGTTAAGGATGGCATTTTTGATTTCAGAAAGGACATGGCCGCCTATTGTAGAAATGATGTGTTGATCCTTAAAGAATCATGTGTTAGGTTCAGGCATGAAGTCATTAAGACAGCGGGTCTTGACCCTTTACAGTGTACGACAATGGCTTATCTCTGTATGAAAATGTTTCGAGCCAATTTCTTGCAGAAAAACTCCGGACAATTACAGGTGCCGACAAAAGAGTTTTTCTACGGCCTCCATCCAATGGTTGTAATACATGTCTGACAATCATAACATCTTGATCAGACACGCTTAGAATTATGGCGAGGTTAGAATGGGTCCCTACTTTCTGGATGGTTTTTCGGAGGAAAATGGGGTTCGTACGGCTTATGAGTTTGCCGGTTATATTTACCACGGTTGTCCTCAGTGCTTTGACGCAAACACTTTTAATCCTGTCACTCGTCAAATCTGTGGAGATATGCACTTTGATTTCTTACAAAGAATCGAGACTCTAAAAAACACCTATGGTTTATATGTGAAAGTGATGTGGGAACATGAGTGGACGGCTCTGAAAATGCAGGACGGTAGTGTACGAACGTTCATGAAAACCTTTGATTTTCCCGAATGTCTCAAACCGAGAGACGCTTTGTTCGGAGGGCGCACTAACGCAATCTGTTTACATTACGAGGTGAAGGCTGAGGAGAGAATAGATTACTATGATTTCATATATATGAGTTTTATATATATTAGGTTATATTGTATACATTTGAGAAAAATAAAAGTTGTAAATACACATATATATTTTATTTTAGATTATAATGTTTGATTATACTGTTTTAGTAAATTAAAAAAGAAAAATGAATATTTACCCAGAGTGGGATTTGAACCCACATGGACATACGTCCATGTGTTTTTAGTTTATATGTTTTATGATTAAGGCTTAGGATGATACTGTGCTGGCAAAATAAAAAGGTAAGAAAAAATCAATTAAGAAATGTATAGACTTACATATATTGCATGTCATTACATACATATTTAAGCAAACACAGATAAACACACATGCCTATATCTCTTTAGTTTATATTTATCAAAAGACACTAAAGTCAAATACACCACTTTTCTTAGAGAACAACAGTGAAATGTATAGAATTATATCTGTACATTTTGACCAGCCATGTACTTTGTTACATTAGTGAATGCTCAAACATAGCCTTAACATGTATCATATTTAAGAATATACTGCATTTAATTTCATTACACATACATATATATATATATGCAAACACACACACACATATATAATACAAATATTTTGTTTTATTTATCAATAGACACTAAAGACTAGTGAAGCACAGAGAGAGACACAGTGAAGCACTATTTGTGAGTACTCATATGTATAAAATTATATATATGTATATATATATAATATCATTTGTTTGTGCTCAAATGTATAGAATTAATAAAATACACAAACACACACACACACAATGGTTACTTTTATTGTGACAAACAAGCATTTTACAACATGGAACATAGTCAGAAGTAGAAAAAGATACTCCAAAAAAATGTTGTACAGATACTTGTAATTAATTTCTGGTTCACAACACCAACATTGGACAGAAAGAAACACTGACCTGTACGGAGTAATGTCATTCCATAACATTTCCAGCCTATTCCATATATATTCTATTAAGTCTTTCACTGTTGGCTCCTTTTTCAAAGTTATACCTGATTCTGGCAACAAAGTATATCAGGTATCAATTGTAAATAAAGTGAGAAACACTTAAGTTTCTATTCCTTTAGAAATACCTTATTTTTCAAACCTACAAATACATGGTGACAACTGCAACCATGAAACACATACAAAACACAGAAATAGGGACCACAAAGCAAGGATATAATAAGCACAAATGGTATTTACTGCAAATTTTAAGTTTTGTAAAATTATTTATATAACTTCTAGGAGTAATCTACATAGTGAATATGCAATCAGTCTTCAGGAAACACACACAGCAGACTGAAATAAGCACAATGTCATATTTAGACGACCCAAAACTGCATTCTACTAAACCCTGAAATTCTGAAAAATCACTACAAACTCTATGTTTTGTAAAATGGCTTATTTCACAGACACAGAACCAAATAGGCTCACCCTCAACATAGTACAAAGTATGATGTAAACGTACAGGTTTACCAGTAGCACATGGGTATTATTAATCTATTCATGCAACTTTTAGACACTTGTCTAATACAGAGCCAACAACGGCATTGAGAGCGGGTAGCAGGGCTTAGACAATGCTATGCACTGGGATTTAAAATGACTCTGTAGGCCAGGGCTTCAAAACCTTACCCCATTTTAACATTGTCCAATTAGCCTCCAACCCCTAAAATGCTAAGACATGTTTTTTGTATCATATGTATTACTATTGTATTACTATGTACATTAATGTAGTTTATACTTTTTATTTAATTTGACATAATTATCATATTTTTAAGTACAAATTAATAAATACAAATAACAAATACTATATAATAATAGTAACAATAATGCAAAAAGGTATTAAGCAATCATATTTTACTTACAAAATAATATATATAAAATAACAGTATACTAATTGAATAATAATAATAATAATAATTTTAAAACATATTAAACAAAACTCACCCTGACTTTGTCACAACCGCAGGATGGGGAACCTCTGCTGTCGACCCTCATCCACTCTGTCAACAGTTTGTAGGTGACTTGTAACACAAGTGCAGAAGCATGAAAACTCAGTCTTGGTGGGTGTTTCTGTCCAGTGGTCTGATCTGATACAACTTTCTACTACATTTCATATTCTATTAAAATATAACACATGAGTAGTTCATAAAAAAGTGTTAAATCTGCTCCTCTTATGAGTGTCTCTACAGCCCCTCATTGCTCCCTTGCATTACAGAGCATGACATGTGCTCTTCACATTGAAATTCACATTCATGTTGATGTAGGACTCGTCAACACAAAACTGTACAAAAATACATGAAATACGTAAACAATACAAACATTAAGAAAAGAATCCACTTTCAATCTGACATTGAAGCTGAGCGCTCTGTGTAAGATTCAGAGTATCGTTCAGCTGTGAGCGGTGGAGAGGGGAAAGGGAGATGCAGAGCAGGCAGGGTGTCTGTGAGACAGGTCTCTGTCCTGCTTGTCCTGCAGAGCCTCTCTTATCTGAAATGGCACTGGACACACCCAAAGCAGCAATGCCCCCAGACAGCAGCTCCTTAAGAGAGGACACTGTCAAATTTAACATTCAATAAAAGTCCACTGTTTTGACCATTTTCAGTTGAATTAATCCTCAGCATCAAATGCATTGAGACTGTACACAGCTTCCAGATGACTTGTACTTTAAGATATGTTATATATTTAGGCTACCCTGTTATTGCTTGAATAAAATGTTATTTCATGAGAGCAGTAAGAAAAAGGGGGAACAAGGATATATAATTTAATGAATCATTTTAAGCACTCTTGCTATTAGAAATAACTAAGATGAAGGCCTAAACTGGCTATCTACTGTTTAAAAAGAGAAATGGTTTTCTGTGAGTGTGCTAAAGAATTGAACTTCTCATTTCTGTCATTACAGTGAAATAACTGGAATACGTAGTATATACCTAACAGTTGCTTAGATTTAAATGCTTTTCTTTATGAAATGTAAGATGAGTGCTCAGAACAATTAGACATCTATATTTCTACCCGGGCTTGATTATGTTGACAGTTTATGACTGTGCTTTGCCATTAATCCAGATTTCACCTTGTTCTCTATGGGTTGGTTTCAGAGCATGATTAACACTAGTTTAAGTACATTACTAGTACATATACATAATATGGCATTCACCATGGTGGTATTTTGGTATACAAAATGATTTAGGCTGAAGGACAATAAACCATTGGTATATAGTACTATACTAGGTTAGCAAAAGTAATTTACCCATGCACATACACAATTTACAGTCTGAATTAAACCTTCTTGGCTCTGTCTCACATGTACCAACTTTTCAAATCTCAATTTGACTTACTAGTAAAAGTTACAAAGTGAGAGGGATTTAACCAAAGACAAAGAGCTGTCTATTTTTTTAATTAAACCTTAATCATTTTTGCCATTATCAATATGTTGAATACCTAAAATGTGCACATAACAGAAATATTTACACAGGCATGTGTTTCCTTATGAGACTAGTGAAGGCTTAAAAGTGATAATAATAAAAAGAAAGAAATGTGTCAATATTGGTCTCTTAAAGGGAACTGTAGAGAAACAACTCATTTGTGCTATTAAAATAAGTAAACTGAATATGGCACACAAAGACTGTGCAGCAATAATTAAACTGCTCTGTAGTAAAAACCATGAAACAGGGTCTGATTACATATTCCTTCTTTTATTGTTATTCTTAGTTATTCTCTGGATTAGTGTCCTGGAGAAGGACAGCACATACTTATCAAATTGGGTGGGAAACGGCAGAGCCCTGAAGGTGGTTATCAGTAGCAAGCGATGGCTAGGTTCTAGATAAGGCCCTACAACCAGGCCTGGCCATAACACCCCAACGACAGAGCCAGAGAGCTCATGTTTATGTAGCCGGCCTACAAACCCAGTACTCAGAGTGTTTTTTTAAATTATTTAAAACCGTCCTATACTTTCTCACTCTATATTGATACATGTACATTAAGTAAAAAAATAAACACACTTTGATGTTGTGGTATTGCATGAGCATTTCACTTCTTTTCTACGGATTCTATCTGCTTAGACATGTTCAGTCCTGATCATTTAGACAATCTCATTCTTAAACATGAACTATTTATCTAAATTGTGTATATATGGATTACCTTTAAATATATGTATATCTTACTG